>NC_142243.1:69360873-69677123 GCF_052056855.1 Sturnus vulgaris | reverse complement strand
CTTAAATGTTTTACTGGCCTGAAGCTTAGTCTGATACAATAACTAGGAAGCCTGTTCTGAAGTAATGAAATATTCATTAATGAACATGTGAATAAACACAGCAGATTGCAGAGTCAGAAACATGCTGTTTAAGGAAATGAACTTTGCTCATTTAATAAATGCTGTTTGTTTTGTGTTATAATTCATGATTATACTTGTGTAAAGTACTAGCACAGAGTGATCCTGTGTAGGGCAGAAAAAGAACTGCATGTATGAGCAGAAGATGAAAGAAGCAGAGTTGAACAAGGGAACCCCAGGGAACTTGATCCTGCCCGAATAAAAGAAGTGCTGCTGGCTGCCAAGTTCCCTTTCCTCAGCATCCAGAGCAGGTCTGAAGAGGGTACAATGACATTTATTATTGGCTAGTGTGTGGTCATTACTGAACAAGCTATAAAGAGCTTGTGATTTGAATAGTAGCTAGAGAATACCACAGACTCTGAGGAAGGAATCACTTAATATGCTTGCATTTTAGTTTTTGCAGCAGCAGCAAAATATTTTTTGATCCCTCGAGAAGTAGTAATGGTTACTCAGAAAGATGAAAGATGAAGTGAGGAGTTTTTGTATGGGGACAGCAATGATGGTAGTTCAATGCATCATGTTTGTCAAGGAGCTGACTATTTGCAGAAGACAGAGTCCCTTGCTCTCTTTTTTCCTTCTTCCCTCCCTCTGAGAAATAGTGGTAGAACTATTATATATTAAAGGATCAGTTCAGAAATATGTGCTGACCTCAGTGTCTTTAATGGTTCCTTCTTGACCTTTAAAGGCCCCTTCCAACTTGAACAGTGCTGCTGGGATAGTGAAGAGAAGCAGCCAATCTTTGTAAATGCTCAGTCAAAACTTTCACCTGCAGAAGACAAAATTTTCCTATGCCAAGTCCCAGTTAATGCACATTTTCAAGGTATTTATGCTGATGCTCTCCCTGCAAGAGCAAAACAAAGATTGCTAAAATGACTTCCAGATGGAGGGTGCATCCCTGATCATGCATAACTACCAGCAGACCAAGTCAGGGAAGTCCTGAGGCTGCTTTTGCTTGAACCAAGGGAGGAACAATCATCTTGGAACTCAAAGTGGAGGAAGAAGGTTAAGTGTGAATCACCTACTTTAATTGAAAAGTAATTAGCAAGAACAAGCAGACTGCCATGATAATGGGAAAGCTATAGAACAAATTATTGCTGTGGACTTGACTGGGTCCCTTCTAGCTCCGAATATTTTATGATTCTATGAATTTTGACTTTTTGGAAAGTGTTGCACAGGAAACACCAGGTACAAGCATAACATCTGCTGTTCTTCTGACAGTCTAAGTACTTCCTCCTGGATTGCTGTTTTACCTTGAAGTGTTAGTAAATATGATTAAAAATAGAAATGAGGAAATGTGGGTGTCATCCATCTGATGCTACAGAGTAAACACATTCTGTGAAAATGAGCTGACTGGTAGGACAATACCCCAGCTGATGATAAAAAGTTTCAGTTGTGTAGTGAGCAGAAGCCTTTCAACTGGATAACCATCATCTGAGACTGTCAGTACAAAATTAAGGAAATGCAGTGGTGGAAAGAGATTAGATTCATCCTTTGGATTTATTCAACATACTTCTGTAGTTTTGAGGGGTAATTGAAAGTTTGGGATAAGTCTCTGTTCTTCTCAAAGTGGTATAAAGCTTAACTGAGGAGCCCTATCTAGAGCCATAGCCTGCATACTGCATGTAGGTCAGCCTGTTTGAAAATCATCTTTGCATCTGTCTTTAACTAGTCTGCTGGGAAGCCATGCAGAAAAACACAGACTGATTACAAAAATGCTAGAATTAAGCTGAGAGGAGAAAAGCCAGACTAACCTGCTGGAGTCCTTTGAAGATCTTACTGCAAAGATACATTGCGTGTCAATGTGCTTAGCGATTTGTCTCCAGCTGCTAAAATCAAAGGACTCGGTGCTTCAGTATAGAAACCAAATGATCACATCTTACTGCACAAATATTTAGCATATCACCCCACCAGACCCTTCAGAGCTCGAGCCTCTATGACTACAGTCAGGCATAAAAAACTGTGGGTCAAGCCATCGTTTTTGTTGTCTTTGCTATTATCATTATTATTATTATAATCATACTTTTAATCCTTCTCACAGGCAATATGACAGTGATAGTTTACTTAAAAACACATCTGAGAGCCTTCCCCCTCCATGTGTGACTCAACAAACAGACACTTCAGAGAATCGGGAATGCTTTTGTTGTCTGTTCCCACAGTCACCTCTGCTAGAAAATGTGCACATAATTGTTACTTAAAATTAATATTCCAGTCATGTTTTTCCCAGAAGATTTTCATATACTTAGAATTACTGCATCGAATCCCACTGGACAATTTTTATGCCTGGAAGAAATCAGGAAGCAGCATACAGCATGTGCTTTATTTAAAACAAAGGAAAAACCCAACTCAAACAGAATGGTTGTTCAAAAACCGAGACCTAGAAAAGGAGACTTTATTTCTCAGCAGGCCAGGGAAGTGATAGTCTAATTCCTTGGTGGGATGCCTCAGTTCCAACATTATTTCATGCCATTGCCTGTTCAGTTTGTGGCATCTCTCTTGTGGATTTCATGATGCAGCATCCCTCAGGCAAAGTAATACCTGCTAGTCACCACCACCAGAGTGCCTTGTATGTAATGTGGACTTGCAGAGCTCAGAAGCTCCATACTGTGTCCACTGAACAAGAAGTCCATCTCTTCACACAACCTTGACATCAAGAACCCAACATAGAAGTCCAGATAGATTATCAGTTTTAAAACTGAACAGTCTCGTGGCTCCTAGCTCTGGTCTAGTCAGACTTTGATAAAACACTGAGTTTTCTCACTGCACTGAAAAAGCAGGAGGAGCTTCAGAACATTGGCCATGTGCCTCTTAAGTTGCATTTTGCCTGTGTGCAAACACACACAGGTGTCCTGTATTCTTGTGTAAAATGGCACCTTTCTTAGAAATTACATCTGAGACATCAAGTGTGTGCAGGCACCTTAATGGTCTAACAGTTTGAGACACACTGGATAGAAATATTTGCCTGTTTTGCTTTATGACAAGTAAAATAAGAGCGTGGAATAATTCAACTACCACCAGAAGGCATGGTGCTGCCCCAGCAGCACTATTTTTGGGTTGATGGTAGCTGTCATCGCTGGTTTTCCAAGTGGCACAGCAGCTACTGATCTACCTGTGCTTCAGCCATGCCTAAGCTGCAAGAGCTATTTCATGCAAAATTGCTCTCTAATTAACTTGCACAGTGGTAGAGCTAGCACAAATTGTACTGAAAAGGGGATGCCACTTTCCAGTAGGTACCAGAAGCTCAGCATGTCATTAAGCAAATAGAATAAGTGGCTCTTCACAGCTCAGTGCTTACTGTATTTGACCTTGCACTGCCAGCTGTTGTATGTTGGCTAACAGTACCCTGGCTATACTATGAACAGGACCCTGGTAGTGGCTCCAGTTACAACAGACTAATGACCCAGCCATATTAAAAAGTGAGTTTTGTTTTGAATGGTAGGCTGAGATGCACAGTGATGTTTCATAACCTGGTGCTGCTCTGTCAGGGTATTATTACCTGAAGAATCCTGAGGACCTGGAAAAAAAATAACCAAGAAGTTTGTAGATACATGCATCCCTTTGCCTTCACTGTTACTAGCAGGTGTTACAAAGATTCCAATAGAAAAATGTACTCTTTTGCTGCTTCTCTTGAGTCTGAAATACAGGCTATTACATGTAAATTGAAAGAAGGTTTCATAAGAAATTGTAGATGGAAAATATCTTAAATCTTCTGCTAAATGAAGTAAAAATTATATTTGGGAGACAGATCATCCAACTGCAGAAACTATTCAACTCTAAGTGAAAGCGAGTGAAAGTCATTAATGTGATAGACTACATGAATTATCAAGGCTGGTTACAAACCAAAACATAATTAGATATGGTTGGCTGGTTGGGGTTCCTTTAAACATCAAAGACAAGGGAATGAGAAGGACAGAGTGGTTAGTGAAGTAGGGGTGGGGAAGAGCTTCCTCAGACCCAGTGACTACATGAGCCTTGCCTTGGCATTTTGCACACTCTGCTGCTAGCTGCTCTGCTACCTACATACCCATTCCCAGCCCTTTCCTGTGCACCTAGGAGTTGTTTGTAATGAAAACTAAAAGCTTTTGGGGTCTTTCTCTTAGGAAAAGAAAATAGTGGGACACTCACAGAAGATGTGGAAATAGATCCAAAAGGATTAATGCAAGTACGGAATATGTACATGTGGGCAAAGTAATGAGTGGCTTGGCATTTTGCTGTGGGAGAAGGTGTAGTGATCATGGAGCTGCTGTAAAGGCAGCAGATGACGTGGAGAACGATACCCTCTTTGTCTATACAGGTCAAGGCAACCAGGAGACGAGCATCAGCCTCCACCTCTGAGGAAAAGTCATGTTCAGTTTCTACAGCTCTGTTTCATATTTGTTTCTTAGTGGAACATGACTTGCGTTGCTTCCATTGAAACCCCACTGCTGCTTATTCTCTATACAGATGACTCATTTTGAAGGGCTAACCATTTGCTGTGGCCTTAGGTGCTTCTTTTGTGTGTTTGTTTTATTCATTGTAAATCTCTATTGTTAATACTTACTTGTATGTCCTTGTGAAGGCTTCATCTGATGCAATCATTTTTTGTTCCTTATTTTAACAGTTTAGGAAATTCAGTCTCCCTTAAGAAATAAAGCATAAAATATGACTGGTAATATTACTCTGGTCTCTTACAATTAGCTGGAATTGCAGCTTCTCACACTGTTCCAACCAAAGATAGCAATCAGGAGCAGAGGAAACTCTCCTCCTTTTCACACCATTGTTTCACATCATTGCTTCACATCTACAATTTCTTCAGGGATGGGATTAAGTAATTTCCATAATACTTCATGGGGCTGGCACACAGGGTGGTTACTTTAGCCAGCCAGCATGGACCTGGAGCTGAGACATTGCAATCTTCTTTTATGTGTTTCACCTTGACTGTTTACCCATCCCTGGGGAGATACAAGAAGGCCGATGAATGTTCACAGATTTCCCATTCCCCTCTCATCCTGTTGCTAGTCAGAATGTGAGAAGAGGTGGGTAAGCCAGTTTTTTTATAGGATTGCCCTGCTTTATACAGGTAATAAATAACCTCTGCTAACACAGTCACGACTTTACTCACGACTTTTACTTTAAAGACTGACTTCTTTCTTTAAAGGCCCCAAGTCACAGCCTACTATCCATCATAGCTTCTTGTAGGGAAGCAGAGGGATTTATGACCTCAGTGTTCGTGCCTAGCAAAATCCTTAGGGCTTGTTCAGTCTCAAGGTTTCTCTTTTTTTCACCCTTTGGACCTGAAAGGAAGAGGAAGGATGTGAGAGAGAATGTACCTGCAGCAGGTGCAGAGAGAGAATCAAGATACTGGCTGTCATCTTTGTGTTTATACTGCCAAATAAAATAATGATTGAAAATTAAGATTAAAATTGGAAATCTTCTTTCATATCTAATGAAAGTCAGTAATCTTGGCATAACATATGGTGCTGCATTCAACTCCTAGTGCTGTAGGAGTAGTTCGCAGCTGACAGCACATATGTCCGTACAGTATGCTTCAGAATCCCCAAATTTAGATATTTGATTGAATCAGTAATTTTTAAGCTTGAAACGTAAGCATACTCCTCATCCCCTTTTTTTTCCTGCTCCACCCCCTACACACCCAGAAAGCACCTTGAAAAGTTAAGCATTTCCTAATGCTTTGGAATTATCTTCTGTGGTCATTGGGAGCGGTCTCTGCTCATTTAGAGTGATCTTTGCTCCCATGCCTCCAGTATTCTTTTGGGGAAAAAAAAAAATGGCTTGCATTTCCATTTAAGGAGAGCAAAAGTCTCCAGAGAGTCTCAGGTGCCATGTCAGAGCTCATAAGTTACCTGCCAGGAAAGCTTACTGCTGAGACTGCCAATATGGGTTTGAGCATAGAGGGTATGAGTTATAAGTACAGTGTAATATTGCGTGTTTTCCCTCACTGACATGGTAAAGCTTTCGGGATCTCTGAGCTTTCCCTTTGCAGAAGATTTATTAATCCTGTTTCCACATTCATCTCCATACATTCACTATGCATAAACTCTCACTTATTCATCAAAGCGTGCAGCAAATTGTATTCTCCAAGAAGAAAGAATACAGATTCTCTCATTAACTCATTCTCTCTTGCTTTCTTTGGATCCCTTCATGGTAAAATGTCAGATATTTCTTTTCTTGTTCATTTGATTTTGTTTGTGTTTCATTACCAGTAGCACTTGTAACAAAATTTTGGTAAATTTATATTCTGGCAGTTGGAATCCAAAGCAGAAGATCATGTGTACATAAATTAAAATTTATTAAAAACAAAAGTGGTTTAATGAACATAGAAGTAACACCTCCTTAGTCTGAATCAGAGGCTGGGGACAGCACGCCTTTGTAAATTCGTGTATGTTAGCCTACTCTTCCTAAAGGCAAAAATCTACTGAGTAGTGAAGAAAAGATAACAGTTCAGGATGAAGTCAAGTTTAGGGATTAAGTCTCATGACTGCTAAGGTGAATTAGATGGGGGGGAAATATTTGAGAAATATTTTGCTGCAAACATTTGCATCTTGAAGGAGAGCCTGTATCAAGACAGGAGAGTGCAAACTTGAATATATTGCAAAAATACAACCTAAGTGCACTTTCTACTTTATGCATTTTGATACTTAAAAATGGAAGTTTTCTCTTTGCATATGCAATCAGACTGCAGGAGGTTGAGATTTATTTGCTGTATTCATTTGCCTACACCCATCCCTTGCAGAGCTGTGGCACACAGGCAGTGTGCAGTTGTGTACCAGCATGTGAGATGGCCCCCTTTCAACCTGTTTTATCCCGAGGGCTCTTTGGCTGCCATCACCCTGCCCTGTGTACTTAAGTCCCCTTTACTTCCAATTTCTCACTGATCTGCAAGCCATTCTCAGTGTCCCAACACAGCTTAAAATCACCTGCACTGGATCTACAAGCCTTTTGGCAAAGGTGTTTTTACCCTACTTTGTCTAATGGATTCTATCTCTCAGCTCTTCTGCCTTAAAGAGTGATTCTGGACTGTGAAAGCCAAAGCACAGCTTGCAACACTGACTGCAGAGTTCATTGCTAATTCTCAGTGTGCATCCACACCTATCCAGGCTTTTCCCACCAATGAGGTCTTCCCCTGGGCTCTCATATTCTCTGCTTTTTCTCTCAAAGCTCTGTAGTCTTTCTTGTTCTAGATATTCACACTAGTTGCACACCAAAAAAAAAAGAGATAAACTATTTCAGAAACTGTGTTTCTTTGATATTTCACAACCTCACAATATCTGTTCTATGACTTTTCTTAAAAGACCAAACACACTTTACTAATAGTTCTAATTATTTCGAGTAAATAACTTGCAGTATGATATTGCATCATTGATTATTGGCTTGAATAACCCAGATGTTCTGGATATGTAAGATTTGTTTTCCAGCAGAACTGTCTGCATATATTCACTTTTTTGGAGGAAAGAAAATGATATCTGTAAAACTGTATGGACTGTTATCAGTCAGAAAATATTTGGGGAAACAAGGTTGAATCTGTAATGGAACATGTGAAAAATCATCATGAAAACAGGAGCCAGAACACTTTGATGGTATTAATGAACTCTTCCATTCATTTTTCATGACCAGTGACAGAAGCGATGTTTTCTTAGCAAAAATGTTTGCAGAACTTCACCTTCTCTGGCAATTCTTCAATAAAATAACAATTTATAATATACATAAATCTATAGATTTTCCATCTGGTTTTATAAGAAGTTTCAGCAGGGAAACAGAGAAACATCACAAAAACCTAAATCACATAGGTAAGCAGCTTTTGTACAATCTATATGATGAAAGATTTTGCTCAGGATGTTGGATAAACTTAAGCAAATTAAGAAATATCTGTAAAGAGTGAAAAGAACTTCTTGGCAATATCTCTGTGGTTTAGTTCATTCTGGCTTTATTTTTGGATCTTAATATTTCAGTCTTCCATTCCTCTACCCCTGAGACATAATGTTTTTGCTACCTGTGACAAAAATTACTTGCTCCTCATAATGTCATGTTCTGAGAGAGCTGGCTGCTATAATCCATCTTCCTTTCAGTATTCGTGTGCTCATCTTGGATTCTCATTCTGATCCACCACATCAGGGTCTTAATACAGTCCAGGAACATATGGTGTATCATGAAGAAACCGTTTATATTCCTGGTGCAATCTCCAGAAAAGGTGATTAAAAACTAAATAAAGCTCATATGATATTTAATAACGAAGGTTTTTTACCTTTTCCATGTCATTTTCTTGGCAGCTTTTAGGAGTGTGTGTGTATGTGCTGCCCTCTAGCAGGACGTCCTCTCGCATAGCTGTTGTTTCTGTAACTCAATTTTGTACCTGTTGCCACTATCGCCTGAGAAATACTGATGGTCTCCAACTCTTCATTAGTGTTTTGTTTTTTGATGGGTATTACACACAGATGAGTAGTTGAGAGGACATTTCCATGCACCCCTTTTTCTGGAGTTGGGCATTTTTGCCTGGATGTCATGACAATTATCTGTTCTGTCTTTTCCAAAGAGCTCAAGAGCTGCCTCAAGGGGTGTCCTTGAAGAGGAAGGTTGAGTTCTTTAAAAAGAAACTAGTCACATTTGGGCACCAACGTATTTCTGCTGGGACCAGTCCTGCACTGCTTTGAAATCTGCTACAGGTTGTGTCAGGGAAGGTTTAGGTTGGGTATTAGGAAAAGGTTTTTCACCCAGAGGGTGGTTGGGCACTGAAACAGGCTCCCCCAGGGAAGTGGTCACAGCACACGTCACAGCCTGGCAGAGTTCAGGAAGCATTTGGACAATGCTTTCACGTTGTTCACATATGAGAGTCACATGGTGTGATTCTTGGTGATGGTGTGTGCAGGGCTAAGGGTTGGACTCAATGATCCCTGTGGGTCCCTTCCAACTGAGCATATTCTGTGATTCTGTGAAGTGTGGAAGGAGTCATCATCAATATGAGCTTTATCAAAAGGAAAACGATCACTTGAACCAAAATACCAGAGCAGAAATGCCAGCCTCCCTCTTGTTAGAGACTGAAGCATTCTCTGCATGTCCTAAATAATATGGAAGAACTGAAACATCATGTGAATGTCATTAAAAATGCCAGGGAAATATGTGATTGCCTCTATATAGATTTGAGGATGATGTAATACAGCTTTCATTAGGAAAAGGTTAGAGGCTCAAACACTGTCATTTTTTCACATAGAAAGTTGTAATTTCATGCCAAATTTTAATTTATTTCTCTCTGGAATATGAAAAAAATGCTGTTTAATTACATCTAATTTTGACGGGGTACATCTTGGAAAATGAACCCTCACTGGGGAAAACTTGTAATTTATGCCATTTATAATTGTACAGATAAACTTTGTTTAAAGTCTCATAGAGAGGAACCAATCACTTTTTTCCCCTTTTTCTGAATTTGTATTAGATTTATAAGAGTGCTTTTAAGTGAAAGTAAAAAATCATCCTCAAGCTGTTAGCACAAGTACCCCTCCTATCCATTAACATTAATTTCAGGTTTTCATAAGGATATGATAATTTATGAAAATAAATATTTCTCTCCTGGGGTTTTTTGTTGGTTTTTTTTTTTGTTGTTGTTGTTTGGGTTTTTTTGTTTGTTTTTTTTTTGTTTTGGGAGACCACCTCTTATTTTCTTCAACACCACACGTATGGTAAAAATGTTGGTAACAAATAGGTGAGGAGGCTAGGATCATTCAGCTGAGAGTGAGGCCAAGTGGAAGGTCACTCAGGTTTGTAGGCAGGTGTAGGAGGACAGGAAAAAACCTTTTTTCTCTTAACTGCTTCTGCTCAGGAAGCAATCATCATCAGGTGCAGGGTATGTAGCTAATGCTGCAAGCCATCAAGTGGGTAGGGGATTCTAACGCTCCTTCCTAATACTATTTCTCTTTAGGGTGCCCCAAGAGGACCTGTTGCTGTGCTTTTGGGCTTATCCCCCTACAGTACTTTGGGAAGGGGAAGAGAGAGAGAGAGTGCATTTTAATCTCTGTAGTTGCTGTTCTGACACATCTCAGCCTCTACTGAGACATAATGGCTAAGCCTTCAGAGGTACTGTAAAGCATAACTGCAGTCTTTTCATAGACTATTTCTATGGTTGGCAGTTGTCTTCATTTATTCATTTATTCCTATTACTTTGTCAGTTATTTGGGGTTTTTTCCTTGTCTTGAAGTTGTGGAGGGGGGGTTGTTTGTTTAGTTGCTTTTTCATACTGTTTTTTCCTTTCCTCTAATCTGATGTTACGTATGGAAATGGAAGGTAAGGTGCCTGTTTACCAAGTGTTGCTTTTTGGATGCCATGCTGGGGGGCTCAACCCAGGCAGGGGACAGTGTATTTCTGATGTCAGTATCCTGCCTGCACTTAGCAAGACTGGGGGACACCAAATGAAATAAGTGCTAACTACACATAAAATAAGCAAAACAAAGTATGAGTTCTCAATGCTGTGAAGACACTGTGTTTAAATAAACCTTGTTTTGTTGAGAGAGAGACTTAACAGTGTATTTAGAGTGAACTTTTAGGTAAATTGCCCAGTGGCAGGACTTGGTATTGGTTTTTAGGTGCCTGTAAACATACTCAGGAAAACTTTATTTTCAATAACTATATTGCTAAAATGCATATATCTTGGATCTGCAAGATTTGACAGATTCATCTTTGAACTGTTTCTCTTCTTTATCTTAAGTATCTTGCCACTGCCTTGAGAATAGGGAGGGATAACTGGCTCCATTCACAGTTCACAGTTTTCAAGTTCCATGATAACTTTCATTAAAAATTTAATTCAGACTGAAACAGAAAGCATCTAGTTCAGGTCTACAAAGAATTACAGCATGCTCCCAGATAAACTTTGAGTCCTTTAGTATGAAAGGCAAAAAGTTTTAGACTTCAACAATATATAAGGGAAAGTTCACAGAAGTAAGAGTAGAATTACGTATTGATAAAGCCATTTAGTACTGCCTAGGTGTTGGAACTCTTGCTGAAATCTTTCCAAATGCATGTTTTATGCAATCTGCTTTGAACAGGAGATCTAAAACTTGAATCTTGGTGCATGGACTCATTGTATAGTGGAGTGGACAAGAATATTATTCACATAGAGCTACTAACTGGCCTGAAGGCAGCCTAAGCAAAGCTGCAGGAAGTGCTGAAGAAAGAGTTGGGGCCAGTTAAATGGTTGTCTCTATTATAGTTTACAGTATTTCTCTTCTCCTGCAGCTGTAAAAAAATAACTGTTCTGCTGGGAACGATGAGAATGTGGATGAAATGGTAATCAGAATAATAATGTGAATAATTTGGAACTTTAATTTGATTACATAGCAACTGAATTCAGTGTAGGTCTTTTTAGTCTCAGCAGTTTGCATCCAAGTCTAAATGTTAATGGAGAAGTATACCTACACCTTAGTATAATAAATGTTGTGTAGTTATTCCACTAGTGTTAGAAAACTTTTAAGTGTCCTTATCAAAAGACCCATTCTTGAACAGTCTGAGGAACTCTAGGTTTCTTGATAGCAGTGGTGTAATTGCTGTTGATTGAGATATGAGATTGTCAGTCACATAATTGTGTTTTTCTGTGCTGCCACTATTGTTTTGCAAAAACCTGACTGAGCCAAAGCTGAGATCAGCAGGCTCAGTTGAAATAACTGATTCTATGAATTTGGCATTAAATGTTTGCCCTACACACAATACATAATTTAACTTACTGTAAGATTTTAGCATGTCTACTTACCTTTTCCAAGATCATATTGCCATATTACCACAATCCCTATGAGTAGGGCAATGGGAGGTGATATTTATACTAGAGTTCATTTCAGTGCTACTGCCCAAGGTGATGCACAGCAAGAGACAAATTGTCTTGCACTCAAGGTCATATGCCAGAAGGATCCTTAGGTGTGCTGCAGTTCCTGTGTCTCTAAAAATGCACCTTCTGGCATCATGGTGGTGCTCTTGTTGCTGTTGCTGGGTGGGGAGGACCCCCTATGCCACAGAGTGGCATAGTCAGAGTGGGAGAACACTGTGAAGATGCACCGTGTCTGTGTGGGATAGACCCAAACAAGGGCCATGCGGAGGAAGTGTCACGCTCTGAGCAGAGACTGCGACTTTCTTTTTTTTTTTAAATGAGAAAGTATGTGCCCTCTATTCTGCCTGATATGTCAAAGAGGGGAGGAAGAAAACCCTCTTTTGAGCTTGTCCCCAGGCTCCTGCCCATGTAGCTAGTAAGGTGTACTGGTCTCCTAATTTTCCAATCAAAGTAAGAACAGGGTGTCATTTAGCTCTGTAATTCCCCATTGCAGCAATCAAGTTACCACTATATTAGCTAAAAAGGAATAATTTATATCTTAGTAATTTTACCTTTCTTCTAGGAACCTTCTACAAATATCTTGTAGGCCAGCCTAGCAAGGTCTCTTGCCTATGGTGGCAGGTAGGCAGGTTCAGAAGGTACAGTTTGGTATCTGATAGCTGCTTCCCTTAATTTTTCTTGTCATTGAATGGAAGTTTTTTCTTTATGAGGAAAAAAAAAAAAGAAAATAATTAATATATTTTAGTTTGAGGAAAATGATATGGGTTTTTTTTCTGGAGTCTTCCAGCAGCTTCTGTTTGGGGTTCGTTCTCAGTCTGCTCAAGTGAGCTGTAATGTATGCTCTATTTCAGCAAAAAAAGCTTGTCTCCCTACATACTCCTTCTTTGGGAACATGTACTTTATGTTCACTTTTAGTTTGCTAGTTGAGTTGGGTTTTTGCCAATATGGATAACCAAAAAAGTGCTAAGCTTAATTTTCAGTGGTGAAAAACTGCCTTATAAGTCACACACAGAGGGAGGACTGGCTTGGTATAGGGTTGGGGTTGTGCTGTGTGTACGCAAAAGTTGAGTTCTCTGCACTTTCACTTCTGAAAGCTTCTTGATCAATGGAAGAAGCTTTTTTTGTTTTTAATGAGTAATAAACATTCTTGTGTTTTAATTCCACTTCCCACAACTCTTCAACTCGTGAGTAACCTTAAATGTGAGCTTTTGAAGCCTGTTTCCCAGTGTTCTGGTCCAGATGTTTCTGGTTTAACGCAACACTTGCGAAAGCCTTCCTTGCGCTGCTGTCACAGCAGGCGTGGCTGGGAACAGAGGCTTGGGAGCAAACGACTTGGTCTATAGCTTAAAAAATTTGCTCTTAGCTGTAAAACAACTATTCCTATTTTGAGCAAATAAATTTAAAATATCATATCAGCCTTCTCTTTTACTTTTTATTTTCTTTTCCTGCTACTTGATATGCCATAAGTGAAACTGAAGCACAAGAGTTGTGTATTGGGCAGCCTACCACTGATACCTCCACCCATGTTTCTTTGCCCTGAGACCTGAATATGTTGGTCCACATCTCAGATAGCTGTTGATGCCCTGCCTGATTGCTCTTGTGCAGAAATGAGATCTAGATACAGCTAAAATTTGTCTGCAGTCAAGGAGGGCCTCCAGACCTGCGTGGCTGTGTAATCTGACTGGAAGAAAGTAGACCATGTTTAGATTTTGTGATAATATGCACTAGTAATATCAAAAATTAGATAAGATGCATTTCCCAGAGCGTTACTAATTCAAACATGCACATTTATTTTATTAAATAAGGAGAAAGCATGGCAAAATTAACTCAGGAAAAAAAGGGAGAAAAAAAAGCTGCCTCATTCTTAGATACTGCTGTGAAAAGTTGCCATAGAAATTAGATACAGATACTGAATTTAATGTAATATGGTCCTTTGTGATCTAATTGCACAAGAATTGCTAGGGTTTATTTTGTAAATGAAACTACTGGGGAACTTTTTTTAAAAGTGTTGAAGTCAGCATAAGATATAAAAGCAATTTCCTTTAAACTGGAAAAACAAGAAATCACTGCACTGTGCATTGAGTCCACATAATAAATCTTATATTGAATGTTCAGGATCTGAGAGGTGACATTGAGCATTGGAGATTTTCCAGGAATCAGCAGTAGCTAAATGGTGCAAGTAGGCAAGATATCAGTCTTTTGTTTATTGTTCAGTTTAAGGGTAGTCCCTTGGAAATAAAAAAAAAAAACAGGATTTCCCTGACCTGTATTCAATCTATCTAAACACAAAGAAAACAGATTTTTTTTTTCAGTTGAATTCTCCAAAAAGGAAAGAAGAATTGTCTCTTGAAACTGTATTGCTCAAATTTTGCCTGTTTTAATTGTAGAAGGCCTGTTTTGAAGCAGTATGATGTGGAGCAAAAGGATAAACTCAATTAATATGAGGGCTTTGAGTCTGTGGTCTTCAAAGCACATGGCTCTTATTGTTGTATTTCACCTTCTGACTGGTGCTCCCTGTCCAGCTTGAATTTCATACATTTCATATTCCTTTCTCCAGTGCATGCCTATGGTTCATGTGAAGCAGATGACTGCTTGTTCTTGAACCCTCACCAGAGTGCACCCTTACAAGCACAGGAGAGGGTCTCAGGGCAGGGCATTCTTCAGCTTCAGGTGGGAGGTGTACAGAGGCATCCACACTTGATGGGTTTCCCCATATTTCCCTCCAAGCATAACCTCTTTTTTCCCGGAGTGCTCTTTAGGTCACACAAAAGTGATGATATTTAAACCTCTTTAGAGCTTCTTGCATGAATATATAACCTCATTTTAGAACAGAGTGTGTCCTGTAAACTAGCAAGCATAGGCTAATCTGAAAAATATATCTGAAATCAACTGGGTATCCTAGCAGGATTTAGAACTAGTTTAATTCTATTGATACAAAATTATACCATTTAATTCCTCCAGTATAATGTCTACACAGGTGTAAAATCACACCCATAATTAGGCTGTAATTAGGAGGTGTTCCAATGCTGGCGTAGATAACTCAGGCAGTTTTGAAACAGATCTCCTGGTCCGTGTTTCCCAGGAGTTGGCTGGTGTCACGTGGGAGCCTTGGAAAGTCCGGAAGGGAGGTTCTTGAGAAGGCTGAGCCAGGCTTTGTGTGAAGGAGCACAGAAGCAGGACAAGTGACAATGGTCGTGAAATGAGCAGAGAAAGGTCTGATTTGCCGAAGGGAAGTTAAAAAAAAAAAATAATAAAAAAAAGCAATAAGGCCTGGACCAACCTGCCTAGAAAAGCTGTGCAGCCTCCATTGTTCAATACCCAGTCCTGCAAAACCCTGAGCACTCCAGTCTGTGATCCTGGGTCCTGGGCTCGTCTCAGATTAAATTAAACCAAATGGTGTAGTCTAGGACTAACTAACACGCACCACCCACTGGGAGCTCTTCTTACTGGGGTCTTTGGAGGAGACTTGAAAGAGATCAGAGGAGCATGGATAGAGTATGGGGGCATTTAAAGTTGCCTGGGTATGGAGAGCAGAACAGGATAGAGTGTTAACTAATGTGTGAAGGGCAGACATGGAGATCACTGAAGGGTAACACGATGAAGGACACTTTACACTTCATACCTGTGGCACCATTTGATCACTGGGGTATACTATTTTGCTAAACTGAGCATTTGTATTCAAACACTTTAATAGAACTTCTCATGCCCACTCAATTATGTTGGGCACCTGTCTCCAAAATTAGAAAAGTCATCCTCTTACATAATTTGCCTTACTTAAAGGGAAACATTTAGGTATGCAGAATACTTTCTCAGCAAGCAGTTCTTCCCAACATAAGCATGTTTACTCAGATTTGTCTGACCTTTCCCTTCTGGGCCCTGATAGTCATGTACTTCGTGTTTGCTTTCAGGAGCACATGCTACATCTGTCATGGTCCTGTCCTGGATTTAGTGTGAATGGTTAGAGAAAGAGCTAGCATATGTATTTCTGTGGTACAGACTTCTGTGATGCTTGTTTCAGAGTTCTGCACTGGTACCTTTTGTAGTCACATTATGAAAATTTAGAGTGCAGAACATCTGTGCACAACATGCTGACTGGCATCTGAATGACATTTAGCACAAGTCATTCATTTTACAGAAAAACTTCCATTTATTGTAGGGGATGAGTTATCTCCTCTGGTATTGTCAAGCTTGTTCCCAGAATAATAGATACCTGAATTTCTAGCCATGTGCTTTTTCCATTGCACTGACCAGCAGTGTCCATGGTGGGGTTTTCCCCATAGTATGCTCACACTTCAGCATTTTCTGGAGCAGATAAATATTGAAGGTTAAAAAAAATTTACTGTTCTTCATGGAGGATCATCATTATATTTTGCAACTACAGTGCCAGTGTTCTGAGAGGAACATGGTGGGAGCTCTCCTTTTCTCAAAGTGGCTGTCCTATATACAAGATTCCAAGTCCAAGAGACAGTTAACAAAATCCAGCTTTTCAGGTTTCCAAATTAGATTTTACATGTACACATCAGTACTTTTATGAAATGCTTTCAAATTGCACTGATTACAAAATACTTATTGTAATCAGATCAAGTTGAACAGGAAATCCCAACTAAATGCAGTATCTCATGAGTAATTGCTGCACAAATACTTTAAATAAATTGTGAGCCATTTCTTATGCAGGGGCTTTAGCTAATGTTATTAGGATGCTTAATTGACTTTCCTGTGTCAGGTTTAGCCATAATGCTGAAATATGAAGAGAAGAAAACATCTCAAACTAAGGTGCAGTGCCTCATTTACATTGAGGAATGAGTGACAATTTTTCTTTCACAGATCTGTAGGAAAATGCTTAGAGGAAAAAAAAAACCTTGAAGCAAAATTTGGGGCCTATTTGGAAATACCTGTTTTGGATATGTGAAGATGGAAAAAAGATTTAGGAGTGGGATGGGGGAGCATATGCAAGGGGCAGGGATTCTCTGCACAGGAAATTGTTATTGGGTTGGTTTTTTTTTCATTGTGTGGGTCAACTCCACACAATTGGCAAAACCATTCCTGAGACAGGGAGATGAGCATTCAATTTGGTCCTGAGTGCACAGTAGCAAATTCTTTAGCTGTGATCTCTATCCTGAGGTATATATCATGATATGGTGAGAAGAGTAAATTTTTTAAAGTTATTATTCTTTTCCTCTGATAAAGCCTTTACAAATTCTGACTTTGCCTTTGTGTGCCATAAGAAAATTTTAGAGGTGGCTTCCAGCCTACCTCCAAGTATTTGTACAACACAGGCTTGTTTCCTTACAGGTTTCATGAAAGTGGCCTGAAGATTTCTGTTGGGTTGGCTTTGGGTAGAAGCTTTCTTGATTTGTGTTTAAGAGTTCTTGTGGTACATCATTGATTACATTGTCAGCAATGGAGTCAGTGTTGCTCACAAAGAAGTTGATTTAATGTCATTGTGCTTTCTTTTGTCATTTTGATTTAGTTGTTGAATTTACATCTAACTTACCACTTGAATATTTAGTTACACAGACTGATTTATATAAGTTATATATTTTCTTAACAAACTAGATTGCTTTGTTCTGGTATAATACAGGAGTATTTGTCCAAAGATAAGGACAAAGACCTAGCCAGTACGTATTGTTGTAGCAATGCAAAGATGTTATATTTCTATGAAATGAAAGTGAAATCAGTAATGTCATTCTGTAGATTTTGTAATGTCAGCATCAATGCATGTTCAAAGGAAATTTCAGTTTAAAACACTATGATATTCACATAAAAGGGAGCCACTTTGATTCAACTATCAATATTTAGAGAGAAGAAAATGTAGTATATTGCAAGCTTTTAATTGAATCAAGTTAGTTTAAAATAAACTTCAAATTATGTGTTATATTTTTATATCATCGCAATGTGAATCTTTCACATAATATTAATAGGCACTGCAAGTTGTTCTACAAAATAGCATGGCAGTTATTTACATAAAACATTAAAAGATAAAACCAAGGGACTTCTCTTATGTTTGCTGCTCTGTTTTAAATTATTTCCACTTTATAAGCAAAAGCAAAATATATTCTGAGAATTGCTGTGAGGAGCTGTGCTCTTTTTAACACCCCCCACCCCCATCTCCCCTGTCTCTTCACCATTAAGATTATTGATGATAAACTATTTGGAATATGCATGAGTATTGCTAAGGAGTACAGCAGAGATAGATTTAATAATTAATGCACAGGAATTATTTATTTCCCCAATATATTGTAAAGCTTCGTCATTTCAGTAATGATAAACAGTCTTGATGGTGCTGTAGCATTGAAAACAAAAAGGAAAATTAAAACAGTCTCTGAGACTTGTTTATCATTTGAATATGTGGTTTTAATATTTTTAAATTAAATGCTAAAGCTTTTTTATATATTCTATACCTACATATTGTTTATTAGTGGCCATTTGTTACATTTCAGTGAGACCTTACAGAAATAGTGATCAAAGTGAGATATTTCTTTTATCAGGAGCTAGTTCCTTTCATTAAAAGAATATGTTGGAGAGCACTGTCTGATTTGTTATGCATTATTACATAGCTTGTGTTCACAGGTATGACGTGTTCAAATATAAATATTTTTTCAATTGTCTATTAAATATTTTTCACAATTTAGCCAGTTACTCCAGTGTTCATGTTCTGCTTTTGAGTTTCTCTTTCTGCAGTGTAGTGCTTTTGCTTTTCTCCATTTTGTGTTATTGATTTGGGACTGTGTCATCAATTTCAGACTTATTCCTGATTCTAATCTCATTCTCTAAACTGCTTGCTATTCTTCCAATCCAAAACAATCCACACATTTTAGGTGCCTTCTCAAATTCTGATATCAGAGTAACTGCTGAAAATATTGAATGCACCCAAGCCCAGGAAACACTTCTCCCCAGGGATCCTACTTAAAACGTGTTATTGGTTTGTGCTGCATGATTAGTAGATACTTATGTAGATAGATGTTCCCAACAAATTGATCAATCCAACAGTAATTTAAGGGAACAAAGTCAACAGGCATAATGAAATACAACACTTGACATCACCTCTTCTGCTTCCATTCTCCTTTCTTTCTGCCGTTCCCTCCAACCCATGAGGTCAAGAAAGAAATTAAATTGATTAGACTTAACCTTGTTCATGAAAAGTCTGTGACATTTGGGGGTTTGGATGAAGGAAGGTGTCATACAGCTGTTTGTTTAATAATTTAATATCATTCATGCTCAAGTTGACTTGCCTGTAATTCTTTTTCTTCCCCCCTGTTTTTTAACACTAAAGACTATTTGTTTTTTACCCAGAAATAGCACTTGCATTTTTTCCACAATTTTTTTCCACTTTTTTCCTAAATAATACTGGGATAAATATTATCATTTCAGTGACGTGAATAAAACTAACTTAACTAAATATTTCTTGACCTGTTCTTTCTGTATTTTGACCTGTATTCCTCCTTCATTGTTAAAGCTAATTTAAGTAATTAATTATAACTAACTTTTTTATGATGAGGAGGCTTTGAATACTTTAGTCTCATTGTAGACTGACTCCTTCTCCCTTGATTAATGGACTTGTTAATTAACTGAGATAATAGACTTCCTCTTGTTCCTGGTGTACTTAGAGAATCTTCATTACTTGTAAACTGTTTTGCCTCTTTACCTTTCTGATTTTTACCTGCTTTTTTCCTTCATATTTTTTTTGCTCCATGTTTTCTGTTTGTTCCTCCTGCTTTCTAAGTCTTTGAAGTGTCTCATTGCACCTAATTAGCATAGTTGTTAGTTTGCTACAGCTTTTAAAAGAATAAAGTATATTTGTCCCTATTTTGTATTTATTTTCTTGTTGATAAATCCTGCAGCACCTGCTCGTGCTTCCTTTTAGGATTATATTTGGTTTCTAGCTTTACAGACGTTTTCCTACTGGACAGTGCATTAAAGGCATTAAAGGACAAGTGCATTAAAGGTGAATGACTATGAAAGAGACATGAACATACTGGAGGCAGGCCAATGAAGAGCCTTGCAGATGGTTAAAAGCCTAGAGCATCCCTCCACTGAGGAAAGGCTGAGAGAGATGGCAGAGCTCTCTTAAGCTAGAAAAAGAGGGCTCAGGGGGAAATCTCATCAGTGTGTATAAATACCTGAATGGAGGGCGTAAAGAAGATGGAGCCTGGCTGTTTTCTGTGGTGCCCAGTGACAGGACCAAAGGCAAATTGCACAAAATGAAACACAGGAGGTTCCCTCTGAACATCAGGAAAATTTTTCGCTGGGGATGACTGGGAAGGTTGTGAAGTCTCCATTCATGGAGGTGTTCAAAACTCAGCTGGACATAGTCATAGGCAACCAGCTCTAGGTGACCCTGTTTGTTTTGGGGTGTTGGACCAGAAGGACTCCAGAGGTCCTTTCTAACCTCAATCCTTCTGCAATTTTGTGATGGCTTGACACGTCAAGATTGTGGCGTGTTCTTGTTCTCTTAAGGCTGCCACTGCAAACACTTCTGAAGTGTTATGGCTTAGTATAATACTTCAGAGGCTAATAAGTGATTAAACTACAGTAATTTTGAAGATTAACAGGCACATTTGGGTTAGAGAAATGATGGGAAGCACTGATACTAATGGGAAATGATGCCTTGGGTTTTAACTTTTGTATTTCTCAGATTCTCTACTGCACAGAGTTACTGTGTAACTCTGAAACTTCATATTAGGTGTTAGTAAGTTCTCTTTACAGAGTAGTTAGAAAAAACAATCCCTTCCCAGCTAGAGAATCAAGGACAACTGGTACCCAAAAAGCATAAACAATGAGGGAAAGGGGGCACGCCAGGGGACTGGTACTTCATAGTCTGGGGCTGTAGTTGTATAATTGACCCCAATAAGTAGATGAACCAAAACTTACAAAAGTAGAAAAACTGCTGGCTGGCATCCATCTTGGATTTGACGTGGGTGTAGCCCCAGCCAGATTCTTGCACTGCCCAAGGTGCATCCTTTCAATAAATACCTATTTTATTCCTTTTGCTCTGCCTTGTCACTGTTCCAGGTCTGCTTTTTCAGGCACCAGTTCTGCCACCTAAATGATCATGTTTGCACTTTTCTTTCTTTAGAGAATCTTGTTACTGACTTTTTGGTGTTTTGTTTTTTGTGGTCTTTATGTGTTATTCTTTGTTCATTTTGTGGTTTTTTGTTTTTTTTTTTTAATTGTCACAAAAAAATACCTGCATGGTTTGAGTCTAAGCTCAGCACACTTGGTCAGACTTGTTTCAGGAACACAGGCTTAAAAGGGTACTCTTGTTCATCAAGTCAAACCAATATCCTGGATATCACATCCAAGATCTTTCCTAATAGGCAGTCATCTTCCCTCCATATCCTTTCAGCTGGAGAGAGAAACTGCAGGCAACAGTTCCACTGACAACTGTTAGTGATAAAAACAGTGTTTCTGGTTTACTCTAACTTCAGTTATTTATAGAAATTAGTCACTTGGAATGGCATTAAATGCAACTGTCATTAGTGAGAATTTTTGTGTAGCGCAGTTCCAAGACCTATTTTCTTTCCTCTTTTGCTTGCTATGTGCAGCATCCCAATATGTAATGATGCTTTTTGCTGATATCCCTTCTAAGTGTAGTGTGTTGTCAGGTAAGTGTCCATCTCTTATCTCAGAGGTCCTAGGATTCATTTGGTTTATCTTTTTTGGTGTATCCAATTGGCAGTCAATCACAGAAACCTCATTGTAAGTCCCAGAAATCTCTTGCTTTTCAGGAGTTTAGGCTAAAGTTGCTCAGGGAGCAGGTATTTTCTGTTTGCTGATGAACTGGCAACAAGTCCACTTGGAAGGCTGACATTAGGTCAGTAGTTTCTTCCTTTGTAATTCTGTTTCAATTGAATCGATTTAAAGACTAATCATACACACTCAAAACATGGGGGTTCATAGGTAGCTTAGATGACCTGTTGTGGTTTTCAGAGCACCCTTTTAGCAAACATGATTTTTTAGTTCTGTTCATGTGGTTATAGAAATGAAGCTCATGTAGACTTCAAACAACTTGTATTTAAATTTCCTTTTAAACCTATGAAAGTTCTCTTAGGCAATCCATGGTATCCTTGAAAATGCATGCCATTGTGATGGGGGAAGCTATGCCCGATGGCATTCCAAGAAGCCCCACAGTATATTTACCATTGTCTTTATCTTGTTTTGGATGAAACAGTGAATTACTGGGTGAGAACTCCTTGGTCAAGGGCCTCAAAGATACCTATGCTCATGTGCCATCTGCCTTCTTGTGATTTACACTGTAGTGCCTTGGGTCAGCATGTGAGAAGGTTTTTAGTGTCATGGCCTCAGTATATTTGCACTCTTCTCCACTCTTTCAACTTTCAGTATGAACACCAAAGCCCACACTTGCTGCCTTTTTTATTCAGTCATCAGATGTTGTCCTTCTATAGACTTTAAAGGGTTTATTTTTTTATTTCATTTTTTTGTTCCAGGTGTGAAAGAGTTGGAAGGGGAAAGTGAGAAATATCTTCTTAATATAACATTAAGGTAGCCTGTCATAAAACACAATTTAGGAAATGCAATGCTTCTCATTATGAAGGTGTTTTGCCAACATTGAATGTTAGAAGTTGAAATACTTCTATTGTGTTTGTATAAACTTTACTTATTAAATAAAGGAAATAATGCATCTGTTGATGTGAGGGTGAAGCTGCATGCCTCAAATATTTCAAGGATCATTGAATAGATCTGGAATTCTACCTCTGTTAAAAGAAAAAACTAATTAAACAGTATTATTATTGCTCAGCTATAGCACGTAAAAAGATTTTAAGATGGATAGAAAGTTATCACAGGCTTGCACAGATTTTACTCAGCTTAAAGTTGAACAGTGCAAGTGGTTTTGTGTATTGCTGTAAGGCACGTGTTGCTGTTGTATTACTCGCCTAAGATGTCCGAACATCGATAACTACAATTGGAGACCTGCAAATGCTTCAATGGCCACCTTCCCAGGAGGGGCAGTCCCCACTTTTGCCCTAATGAAGCAATTAATTTTTTCTCTTTCCATCACTGTGTAAGCTGCTGAAGGCTCTTGTGGTCTGACACGGAGTGGGGCAGACCCTGCTGGCTCTGTGGAGAGGGATCGACACCTCATCTGCTACAGCTTGAGATGAGATCCAGGTTTCTGCAGGAGAGGAGTGAGGAATAAGCTCCTTGCCTACAATCAAGACAGGAACACTTTCAGCTCAGCTGCAGATGCTTCAAGCCAGATCAGAAAGAAGGAGGCATTCAGCCATTTGGGTTGTTTCTTCAGGCATGGTTGCCTGCTTCTGGGACAAAGGCAATGGACTGGATGGAAGCAAGCTGCCTGCTGAGCTGGCTCCAGGCCTCCCACTGGACTGCATTAATATACAGAATTACTGGCTTATTTTAGAATTATATTTGCATGTTTGGAGTTCGTGCACTGTGTGCACGTATGAGTGGCTTTCTTTTCCCCTGAGAGGTATTTGTTGAGTCGCATCTTCAGGTGGTTCCAAGCATGCAGAACAAATGAGTCCAGCTAGGAACTTCAGGGACTATGTTGCAGTAAAGTTTTAGGTCGTCCTTTTTGCTCAGAAAGAGCTTATTTTAGTTTTTAATCTCAATTTAATTTTTTTCCTTGCTTTCAAACTTTAACTAACAAGGTCTACAGCTCTAGTTGTTGTTACATGGGTGAACAGCCCACACTGCTTGCCACAGCAGGTGTTGTTCTGGACCAACAGCATATCACATTAGCCTGAACTACATGGAACTACTTGAGGGTGTATTGAAGAGTAAGCAAGCCTAAAATTTCTCATTTCTCAGCCATCTATCCTGAAAAGTTTGAAAACTGAGAGAAAATGTCTATTCAGGAACAGATACTTTCTGAAAGGACGTCAACAATTGTGAGTTGATGATTCAAGAAGTAATTGTTTGATTGAATCATAATAGATGACCTCTATAATTCTACCTTATCTCTCCTTGAAGAATTTCTATGCAACAGACTGTCTTTAGTGTTCTCTCACACTTTGTATTGGCCAAATGAGATTGTCTCCACTCCAGAGAGGCACTGAAACAAAATCTGCTCTTAAGTGTGTGAAATCTCTGTCAAAGATAATAGAAGAAATCCCTACTTTAAGAAAAAGGTGGACTTTTCATCTAAATATTTAATGATACAAAAGATCATTCTCCTTGCTTCAGTGCTAAGATGGCTAAGGTTTAGAGAAGCAGCATGGGTTACCAAGATGGCATATTGGGTTAATGGCAGGGCAAGAAATAAAACCAAGTGTCTGACTCACAGCATGGCTATTTGATATTTTGAACCCTATTGTCTTGAGTGACTTCTTGGAGGCCATTGAGGAAGTATTTTGCAGAGCAAGAAATAGCTCCCATTTATGCATATTTCTAAGATCATTTCCTTAGGAGTGTTTTCTTATCCTCTCTTATTCTATAGTCCATTTGTTTTCCACTGGTTCTAATGAGCTTAATCTTTTCCTTGAATCATGTGCTTAGCTGCTGTCTTTGCCAGCTAAGGTTTCTGTCAGCAGATTTTGTTTTTCTTATTTTCTTTCTTTACCTGAAAAAAGTAATTGAAGTAAAAGTTGCCTTATTTTTCTTGCTTATTAAATCTGCAAACTGGTGAGACCCCAAGTTACTCTCCTAGGTCTATTAGCACAATCTATGCAATGGAAGAGGGCTTCTTCAGGTTCATAATGAAAGTATATTAAAAAAATAATCAACTCCATCCCCCAAAGAACCCCAGGTGTAGGTTGATTTTTACTTGGCTTCTTGACAGTGTTCAGATTCTTATCTGTGATCAATATTAGCAGAACTGACTCTCTGTTCTTTGGTTTCTCAGATTTATGGTGTGAGTAAAAATAATGTTTCATGTGTCAAGTTCCCTGGTGTATCTATTAATATCCCCAGTCATTCATGTTATACAAGTAAGGAGATGTTAAAAAAGTTTCTTCTATGTTAGATACATCTATTTACACCCTCCTTGGCTCTGTAACAGAGAAGGTGTTATCCTGTCTCTCTGTGAGGTTGTTCAAATTTAGTCTGTTATGAAAACAAGTTTGAGACAGCCACTGAGGTTTTCATGATGAGCAAATGCTTCATATAAAGGAATGAAGAATGAGCTTCATTGCTGTTTGAGTTCTTAGTATTCCTGAAGCTTTATTATCAGTGTCCCTGTAATTTTTTGGTTTTAATTTAATAAAGTGGAAAAGTTGAACTGCTCTACAAGAAACTGGCCTTGTAAACAGGCAGAGTTTAAAACACGCCCAGCTTAATCTGGGGTCTCAAGAACTTCCCGTGTCAAGTTGTCCTACAGCTTGTGGCACTGCTTGCATGGCGTAGTAGGTAAAGCATGTCATGGTTTGTGTTTGTAGCAGCTGGATGGGAATGTCAGGTTGAGTAAAGTGTTCAAGCCCCTTCCAGAAGGTTTCAGACCTAAGCATGAGCAGTGAACTTTGAGCTGTGAATGGCCACTTCCAGTTTCACATGTATTTTTATTCATGTCTATAATTTGTTTTAGGAAATTTTGGAAGGGATAGGAGGGAATCTTCTGTATATGAAATGAATGCTTTCCTGACTTCTATCTTGTATAAAGAAGAACCTGGACTTCTAGTTTATCAGGCACTTAAGGGAACTTGCAGTGCTCTGACAGTTGTCCAGTGGCAGAGAATTACTTAATCTGATAAATGATTAATACAGTCACAAACAGAAGAAGAAGCTTTGTAAATAGCAGAAGCTCTAAGTAAAGAAAATTAAACAGCCACAGGGAAGACACCCAATTAACACTATCTGTTAGCCGTTCCTTTTTTCCTGATTTAAAAATAGCTGTATTTAAAGTGTAACAAGAAGATACTTTGAGTCTGAGCATATACAGTCCAAGTGAATATTGGCCATCAGATCATAGTGCTTTGTATTACAGCATGTGGGAACTGCTTAACATCTCCTTAATGGGCCAATATCTTGTTCCCATTCATGTCTACAATTTTTATGTACTATCAATACTTTGTCATAGATCTCTGTGCACATGGCTTTTCCTGGTTTGAGGCAGACCTAAATCACTGAGAGTAGGGATATTCTCAAAAAAAAGAAGCAGGAATCAAGGAGTCGATCTCTTTTAATTTGCTGTTTAGACCAAAACTCTTTATTGAATCAAGTAATTAACAAGAGATGATTTTGCAGTGCAAATTATGAAACAAAGAATGTGAGCACCAACTTTTATGATTTTGAGCTTCCATTTTCAGAATAGTAAAATGATATAAGCACTACATAGTAAGTTCAAGCCCAGAAACTACCAATTTCGTAGAAAACTCTGCAAGGGCATAAAAAAATTGGGCTTACTTCCATCAAGAATCTTGTAATCCAGCTGAAACACTAATGCTTGAGGGAATTTCTCTACCACAGAGGGAGCCCTGTTTCTCATTCTTCCTCATTTTTGCCAGTACTGTCAGGCTGACTCTTTGTGTGGCCTCTCTGACAGATGGAAATCACATAGGAAGGAACAAATTGAATGATTGCATTTTTAGTGCACTTCTCTCTTCCAAACGAAAAATCAGTTACATTTTTAAAATACGACATTAATAACTCAAGATGATGAAGAAAAATATTAACTAGGATCAATTGTCTCTTCCCTTCTGCTAGCGCATTCTTAGAAAGCTCACAGAAATGTCTCCTATTGCTCTGGAGGCAGTAGAACTTCTCAGTGACGTTACTGACTTGACCTGGATCTATAATGGACCCTGAAACTGCCATCTTGGTGGTTAACAGATATTGCTACCCCATCATCTAATATTTTCTTAATATTCCCTCTACTTTTGTACCCATTACGGGTATGATGTTGAATTTTGTTTTTCTTGCCACTACAGACTGCCAACTTGCATGGTATACTTAACATTCTTAAGTAAAATTTGAAAAAATTAGCAATGTAATGTAACTGCTACACTCTGACCTGAGGGATTCCAGCTGATATCCTGATCATATTAGTCAGTCCTGTTGCTAACTATATTGCTCACCTGATGTCCTAAGTTAGTGTTTTAAGGTTGAAGAGACCTTAAAAAACTCATTTGGGACACTTGACTAGTCTCTACATCAATATTAAACAGCTCTTTCCAGATGTAGTTTTGCCTGATCTGTATTGCCACATTCTCACTTGTGTGTCCCTTCTTGATGTGACAAGAGACTGGTTTAATTCCTTCTTACTTTTAATATGTTTAATTCCTTTTTGCTTCTTTGTAGAAGCTACACCGAGTCCCATAATACCAAAACAAAAGAAAATCATCTGGATTTTAACTTAACCTGGAGGCTGATGTTTGGATTTGGTTTATAAATGGTTTTGTTCAAGCAAGATGTATATAATTGTTCCACTTAAAAAGAATTTCAAATGGTATAACAAATGGAAATTTTTGTCTTGCGGAACATTTGTGTCAATGTCCTAGAATTGGCATTAATATAAATAATTATAAATTGACTTGTCTATTGGGTTCCAAGTGTAGAAAAATATTTCCCTTAGATTAATGCTTCGGTTGGAATGACTAAGTATTCAAGTTTCCGCATTTTTTTCTCAGAATCTGATGTCACTTTGCATAATAGAACTTTTGTGATAGGCATGTTCCTTAATAACATGTTTTTAGGTAACCACAGTGAAACTGATACCTCTCCAAGTGCTGTGTAATTACAAGTTGTATAATAAAACCAATATATTTTGGAACTAAACCCAGGAATCTAAACACTACAAGAATACCTTTCATTTTTTAATCCATAGCTATGTCTGTTATCAACATGTTTTTGTGTCTCATGAGCATTTATATGTTATCTTCCCATTTTCCAATCACAACCAGTTTCTTTTTAAAAGCTATTTGACACTGGCCTGCCTTTAAGGGCAATAAGATAACAATAATGTATAAATTATTCTCACTATTTATCCAGAGCTTTTAACCTTTTGTAAAAGAACTGGGTTTCCCAGTGCAGGTAATGAGTGCTATAGCCACTTGGACACCATAAAATGAGGTATTGGAAAGCTGGAGTGGGTTGCCTGGATAAGGCTACATATCAGTGTGCGTGGAAGTCTTTCCTTCCTGGATGGGCCTTCCAGTGCACCTAATCCCTCATGTAGAAGCTGCAAATGCAAATCCAGCTCTAGACTTAAAGACGTTAAATTGAGAATTAATATCAGGGAAGAAAGGCTTAAAAGCGATTTTTTCATGCACGCAGAATAAATCCTCCATGCAGTGGCTGATCCAGCTTGATACCCTTAGCAGAAGGGCTGTTGAACAAGCACACTCACTGCTGAGACATCTCTAAAGCTATTTAATTTTATCAACAGGGCCTTGGAATTAAAGGCCAGGAGACGACTGTTAGCTGCTGCTTGTCTGAGTCCAAGCATCATCAGGAATTATATCCTGCCACAGCCTGTCTGGGCTCTGTAAAGATATGTCAGCTTACAGGTGAAAATAATTTTATCCTGAAGTATGATGGGGTAGGATTTGGTGAGTTACTATTTTTTTGTAATTCTTCACAACTGGAAAGTGAAGAAGGGCTGCTTTTTGATGGCATCAGGGCATTGACAAGCCATCACCAGCGGGAACAATAGTTAGAACTTTTGCAGCACTTTTCAGCATTCAAGTACCTCACACGCATCAGTTAATGTTATTCACCTCTCTTGATTCAGCAGCCATTAATTTTCCTCTCCTCCTGAAACGGGAACAATTGCCGGATGTGATTGACAGTTTATTCAGAGCTAGAATTATCTGTACAAAGAGGGAGCTGTGGGTTGGGGTTACTTAACTAAACCTCTCCAATCGCGGTGGGCTGAGTGGGCTGCGGTGCCGAGGCAGCTCTCTGGCACCTGCAACCAGACGTGACGGAGCTGTGGCACAGGCACAGGAGAACTTCATTTCTTGGCAGCTGGTGAAGAGAGATTTCAATGCTGTGCTTGACTTTCAAAGTTCAAAGGGAAATTTGCCAATGCAATTATATTTTCAAGTAGGCAACACAAGCCGACCACATGTCTTTACATACAGATTTCAACTCTGGATATGAACTTATTTTGGATGTGGCATTCCCAAAGATAACTGTGGACTTTAGCAGGATTTAGGTGCTGTCTGGAGGCCAAGTGTGCATCCACCAATCTGTATGAGCAGTGACCGGGGAACTTCAGGAAAATTGAAATGTGTGGCATTCTTTGCTAATAAAACTCTTGGAAAATTCAGGAGAGGGAAAACATTTCTATAGGACTGTGGTGTTCTGGTTTTTGTTGTTTAAACTGTCCAGTACAGCTGAGTGGAGAATAGTAATCCTTCTAACAAAGGTAGGAAGTTGAGGATTTAATGAGTCTTTAGTATTAAATTATCTGAATAGATAAGTATTTGTTTTATTGGGTTTGAGGCTTTTTGGTTAGATCTTGTGGTTTTATTTATTTGGGCTTTTTCAAGGCATAAGCTGAATTTATGTTCGTCTATTAGACCATCGTTTGTCATTCAAACAAGTGCATTTTTAGAGTAACTTTTTGCTTCCCCTACAGTAGTTTCACTCTGTCCCTTTCTTTCGTTTTTCCTTGCAGATCTTATCCATAAAAGTACTTGCAGGAAAAATGATCAGCAGCGTAGCTAAAATGTTTCTTGGCAGCATTTTCCTCCCTCCCCAGTTTTGCAAGAGGCAGTATTTTTCTACTATGTCATGAAAATTCAGGTCACCTGATGATTCCATCTCTTAAACAACCTGAATTCTGCTTGATCAGCATGAGGAAGAGAAGATGGTATGGCAGAGCATTTGCTTATACGTGTTCAAAGCTCTTAAGAGAAACAGAGGTTAACTTGGGTTGACACAATCCTTTGCCATACTTCTTTCTTTGTAGTGCAAGTTTTTGTCCCTGAAGGTTTGACTTTACAGTGGGATGAGATTTGACTCTTGACTTTTATGGGCTCTGAGAAGAGAGAAGGAAATTCTTGCAGTATGTAAGGAAATATGTGTAGCAGCTATGTAAAATCAATTTTTGCTCTCAGTATTTAACACACAATTGGAAAACAGGCTGCCTCAGAACCTCTAGTTCCCAAGTGGGTAGACTGAATCAATGAAGATTAATCAGTCTATTTGAATCAGAAAATCAAGGTACTCTGCAGAGCCAGATAGAACATGCTTCCTGATGTAGTGATAACTAATTAATATTTCACACTTTTTTTTTTTCCCTTCACTTGAATTTATCACACAATACAAATCATCAAAAAGACTAGGTAGCTATCTGAACCATATAACACCATCCGTGGGATTACTAACCTAATTTTTAAATTAGAAAATTTAGAGTTTTGGGAATAGTCAACAGCTAGCCAAAGTCACAGTTGCAACTATGGACATCAGGTCGTAATGTTGTTTTCTTAGTTTACTTTGCTTTTGGCCCCCTTAAACCTGCTCAATAGTTTCCTGAAAAACAAGCAGGTATGAGAATGACTGGAGTTCATTCTTTTCAGAAATGTGCTGAACCTGACAGTTTATTTGCTTTCTAAAATTTTTTTATTTAAACCCACTCAGCAGAAGGTCTTTTATCAAAAGACATAGTGCCTGCATTTCACGACTTCATTGCATTTTGTTTTGATACTAGTTTATGAAATCATGTCCTGCTTTCCTCTCTCCACTTAATTCAGTTTATCTTTGTACTTCATGGTGGAGCATCTTGGAATAAAGTCAATAAATAGTGTGCCAATAAATTAGCTACGACATCTGTTACTTTCAAACCTTTTATTGGCAGAAGTCCCTTGAAGTTCAGGGAGATAGGGAGCAACTTGTTCCTTTCTGTTAGATGTTTTCTTTTTTAGCAAGTCTTGAATGTGCTAGGCCAAAGTTTCTCCACCCTGTGACCTCTGAAGTCTGAGGCAAGTCCTGCCCACCTCCCACTGATGTCCACTGTCCCTCCTGCATCAAAATATCTGCTGACTTAGTGTTGCTGTCTCTGGCTTGTTTCCAGTCTCCTTCGGTGTCCCTTCTCCTGGGACCTGTCAGTCTGTGCCTGGCATCTATACAATTTTCTATTTTCTTTTCTCTTTTTTTAGGAGTAATAATTATTTTTTCATCAGTGCCTGCCTTTTGTCAACAAATGGTCCTTACTGGGTTTTAAAGGCATTTTTTTGTAGCCTTGAAATTGTACAGTCCCTTTTGCTTAAGGAAAGGAGTATGCTTTAGAGGCCCTACTACTGATCAGTAAAATTCATCTACTCTGGGCAGGAGTGATTGTTCTCCCTGCAGGAAGTGTGCTGTCACTTTCAGAAGTTGTTCTTAATTGATATATCCGGCTGCAGTTCCTCTGACAGCTTAGCTGGGCATCTGAGCTTACAACCACAAACCAGAACTGGCACTAATCAGAAACACTTTTAAGACAGCAGTCTGACTTTGCCAAAAAAGCAACTTTTTGACAATCTAGGTTTAGGCTAGATAGGAAAAGCCTAGTGGGGAAGCCTCTTACGTTTCTTTTCATTAATGCTTTGAACTCTTTCCTTAAGTGGTTTTGATCTCACACACATCTTTATTTACTCATGTTTTCTTGACTCTTCATCCTTTGAAGGTTGTTCAGAACAGAGTGACAGAGTTGCTTGCTGGCTGGAATCTCTTAAAGCTGCCTGTTTGCAAGAGTGAAGACTGACTTTGCTCTCATGTGACTCTTTCCCAAAGCCAGATTCTGGTACTGTACCACTCCCCCTTGAGTCTTGATCTAAAGTCTTTTCTGCAGCCAAACCTCCCATCATTTTGAAGATGCTGAAAACATCAGTGTGCCTCTGATGTATGTGGTACTTGCCTTAAAAATGGTGGTTCTGGTGGGCCTGTATTGGAAGAAATATAGTACAATGAAAATGTCACAGGGGTGGTAAGGGTGATCAAAACTAAGGAAATAATTTTGAGAAAGAGCTACTTAGACTAGGAGTTTTCAGCCTGAAAATGATACAGCTGAGAGGAGGTACAGTTGAGAATTAAAAAAGGGTTTGGGTGAAAAGGAGAATTAGTGATCAGTTGTCCAGCACCATTTTCAATACGAGGACTGGGAGTTTAAGTGAAGTTCACATGGTGCAGACTTAAAGCAAACAAAAAGGGAGATGATTCTTCATACATTGTGCTGTTAAATTGTTAATTCCTTAACAGAGGTTGTTTATGCTAAACTGGAAATGTTTTTAAGGGAAGATGGGAGACATTCATGAAGGAAAAAAGGTACCAAAGGCTATAACCACAAAAACATTTCCTTTTGGTTTGGGTAGTCTCTGAGCCTCCATGTATTCAAGCCTTGAAGAATAGACTGGAAAAGAGTAATTTCTTGCTTTCCCTATTCTTGAGCTGTCTTGTAGGCTTCTATTTTTGTCAGTTATCAAAGCCAGACTATTGGGTGACACTGCTTTTTGTTTTGTCCTGTTGTGCTTTATGTTCTAAAGCATCTCAGCAATGTTATTCAGGAATATAAAACAGAGAAAATAATTGTGGAATCTTTTTACAGGATCATGGCAAATGCATGGGTGGCATAGTTAAGTTTATAATATTACAGTTTTTCAGTATCTCGAATAGAAGTCCACTGGGTTGAGAGTGTTGTCCTGATACTGTGAAATCCATCACATTGGCAAAGGGAGCAAAACCAAATCTCTCAAAAGTCTTCCACTTCTGTACTTTATGAAAGGTAGACAGCACCACCTTCTTTTTAAGGACTTAAATATTACAGTATTTGACTAGCTCGTTTGTCAAGTAGAACCTGTCAGGTGGGAAGCTTTAGGGGGAAGATAATTATTATCAAGTGTCAGGTCAGTAGGAGCAGAGAGCTGTGGTAAGTCTGGGTGTGCAGTTCACACCAGAAGGTTAAGGTTCAAAAACAAGTATAAGTTATTCTTTAATTACAGTGACAGCTGAATCTACTCTCACTCTTTACTTTCTTCATATAGTTCCATGAACCTACTTGGTTCCTCTCCATACTTAATGTGCATTTAGTTAAATTTTGTCTAGCTGTTAATTTCTCCTAATCCCATTTTACCTGTACTCTTATACATATTCTGTATAATTATTTTATCTCAGTTGCAGTTTTGCAGTGTTTGTAAAACTGCTTTGAAAAATTATGGAAATTTTCTACTATCTGATGGAAGTTTCTACATGTATACAGAACATAATTTTTCAGTTAGTTGTATAAGTTATGATGTTACTTTTGAATATCAGCCACTGTCCTGCTAGCCTAAGAAATCAATTATGAGCTAAATATAGAGGAAAAAAAAAACACAAGAAAAAGGTGTTCTATGAGATAAATGTGAGCCATTGACTATTAAAAATACTTTGGTGTAGATGATCCACTTAAAATCAATTTCAGGTGATGGAAATAATGTTAACGTACTACTTGTCATTTTACAGTGTTCCTTTATGACAAGTTAGAGAAACCATTAGAGTTGTCTTAAATTATTATTTTATTGGTAGCTATTTAACTGTTCATTAATAATCTAGAACTTCCTCCCAGGAAGAAATACTTTAATTTTAGAAGATGTCAAAGGATTGAAATTTAAAGCAAATTCTTTTATAAGAGATGACTTTCTACATGGCAGTTGACAAATGATATTGTGGGGTAATTTTTTATATATATCATGGAAATTATAATAATGGATTAATATTTTGGGAGATTATTCTCATTTAGGATATTTAAATTCTTCAGTCAAATTCAGAGTCCTCTTTTAAAATACTGTCTTGGACAGTAATACAGCTGAAGTTTGAAGTATGGCATGTCCATTAATGCATTTCATGTGAATATGCCCTTCTATGTCTTAGCATTTAAAAACTGCAGACACAGAAAAAGGCTGCAAAGGTCATTTATGTATAACCTCTTCGTGATAAACCGTGCAACATGATGTCAGTCTGGAATCCTGCCTCCACAAATTTCACCTGGCACAGTTCTAAGGAGTCATTTGGCTGCTACTGTGTCGTAGGTGCTAAATAAATTGCAGGGTTGTGTTTGCTTCCAGATAAGCCTAAAAAACAAGAAACAAGCCATGCTTCAAAATAAAAAATAAAAAATCCAACTATTGTTACCATCTAAATGCTTTAAGAAGCTTGTTGTTATACTAGAATTAAACCTTAGGCTTACTGAATCACTTTTTCCTTCCTTCATTGTGATGTCTGTAAAGCTACCTGGTTTTGCAGAATCTCCATTGCTCCAATGATACTGCACTTGGTGTCTCTTAAACAGGACTGATAGACTCGTCCACAGTTTCTGAAGTCAGGTACTTTCCAACAGCAATCAGTATGTTTTTAAATAAGATGGAAAACTTGTTGACTTACAGTCTGAATTTATCAGTTGAAAGGGTGAAAATTGCTTCTTTTGGCACTAGTGACATAGATTATTTTGTCTTGTGTAGAATCTTCAAAGAGATGGTTTAGGGGATTTGGGAGGACTTGATTTTTTTTTTTTTGTGTGGATTTTTTTGTTGTTTTTTGTGGTTATTTGTTGGGGTTTGTTGGTTAGTTTGGGTTTTTTTGTGAGATTTGTGTTTTTCTTTCTTTTAATTGGAGCTGATCAGAAGACAGCACTTTTGTTCTGTGACTGTTATAAGACTTAGGAATTTTACTTTTTTTCTGCAATGAGAAATCCATTTGAAGCATTCCTACCTGTTTTGCCTTTTCCCTCTTCCAAAAAATTAGTTTGGCTACCTGATTTTAGTATGACCCTGCTAAACTGGGCATATTTTCCTTCTTTTCATGTGTATTCCATTAAATACCTCATTGACTCTAGTCGCTGTAATCCATCCCTGATGGCGCTGGGAGGCTTTTTTTAAAAGAAATTCTCAAGATGAGTGCATAATTACTCTGGAAAATAAAAATGTGCATCTGTAGACAAGATGCAATGATACAACTGTCATTCCATACTAAAATCTTGTAGATGTGAAATTGCACTAAGATGAAAAATAGATACTCTATTGCAGAGAATTCTAGTCACTTATGATTTCTTAACATACCTATTAAAACATTATTTCCAGTCATACTAAAGCTGAGAGCACAAATGTTTGTCATACAAGTGGGGAATTTTTATTCTTTTTACTCAGTGAAAGTGTGCAAAGTTGAACTATTATGATGATGAATCTTGAATTCCTTTATTTCTGCAGTGCTATCCAAAATAGATGTATCTTTAATTGCTGCTATCTAGCCTAAGAGTGTCATGGAAGATTGTAATTTAGGTACTTTGAAACATTAGTTGCAAGTTTCATTCTGGAAATAATTGGCCTCTTTTATACTGCTCTCTTACACCAAACTTACTGATACCCTTGTTTCCTTCTGCTTGGTATTATTAAAATAAAAGCTTTAGAAGAGCAGAAGGCAAAAATTAATATGTGTATGTGTATTGCTCAGTAAATTACATTGTCCATGTAAAAGACTTGTTCAAAGCCAAATAATTTATATTGGAAATATCTGGAAATCTATGCCTTTTTCCTTAGAGTTGAACTAATTTCAAGTCATACATTTGCAAAATGCCCATAACTTATTTTCCAAGTTCAAAATCAAGCCAAGATGTGGCAGAAGAAATCAGCTGGAATGCAGGTATGTATAGCAAAACATACCTACTTAACTAGCCAGTGCTTGATTTGTCATTCTGCCAGAAATTTATCCAATATTAATGCTTCTAGCCAGGTGACATAAGAACATTTGTGATGTGTATATTCAAAATTTATACTCAACTGTCTCCTTATTATTCGATGTCTCTATTCCATGTGAGGGTCACAGCTAGAACCTAAGAGGAGTTGAGGTTCCACTGGAGGAAATTGTTATGTGCTCATACAGTAGAAGAGAGTTAATGCATCATCTTTGCAGTAAATTTCATTCATAATCATACTGTAATTTCATCACATCACTGCAATGAAAACAATAATTTTCCAATTTAGATAATCCATAAAAATTCAAAGGATCAAGCAAGATGTTTCATGTGTTGTGTTACTCCCTTTGCTCTTATCAAAAGTTTCTTTAAATTATGACATGAAAATGTGAGAAGATGCATATTCAGCGTAGAGTTGAAGATTAATGGTGTTTCAGCTGAGCAATTCTACTGCCCAAGAAAGTATTCTACTCTCCCAAGTGTATCATGTAAGGCTAATGGTTGCCTAGCATCATTGAAGACAGTGTTGTCTGAAACAGTAGAGGAATTGTAAGAACTGCTGTATTTTTTGAACTTGAGGGCAGAATTCTTTTTTAGCCATTACTTCCCAGAAGCAAAAGCGAGTATCCTGCTTTCTTGTGGTTGGAGATGCCTGTTGAGCAAAACGCTGACAAGAATGATAATCAGCATTCTGATTTAGTTCCCTGTTTTCACTTTCACTGGAAGGAACTATCAGAGCCATGCTGTCATGTTCTCTTGAGTCATGTACAATGAAAGCAGGTATGTTTTTTAAAATATTTTAAATATTGAAAAGAAAACCTAAATGCAAAGGAAAGACCTCCATAATAATTATTGAAAGTAATACTTTTAAGATTTTTTTTGTTTTAAATCATGCCAGCTTTGAATTATGGCCATCTCAAACAGAATATTGCTGCTATTGTCTAGCCCAGTGTATCAGAGCATATTCTGTCCATTCTTTGTCTTTCTAATACTTCTTGTATGAAAGTTGCTGGCAAATCTTAAAGTTTCATTTTCAAGTCTGAAGAGACTAGTAACTCCATCTCCCATCTGGATATTATGTGGGACTGGGAAGTGAAATCTGATAATCCTAAACAATAGGTACTGTAATGAATATGAGGATTTTTAATTTCCCTAATCTTGAAAATTTATAAAGGCTAAAATTTTCCACATACCCAAGTGTTTAAAAACAGCATTGGCAGTAGCATTGATGTCCTTGACAGCTGGGAAAACAATGTCCTCCTCAACAGTCTGGAAGCTGTCAAGTGATGTGTTTCCAGTGTGGACATTTCTGTGTGGAGCCTCCCCATGGGTTGCTCCTGCCTTGGCAGAGAGCTGTGTCAGAGAAGGTATTCCCAGCATCTTGTATGACAAGAGGAGGAAAAATCTTGGCACCCAACCCTTGGGAGGGTAGATGACAAGAGTTCTCCGTAGCATTACAAAATGAAATAAAAAGGAAATACCCAAAAAAACCTCCACACCAGACCTAACAGTGACTTCTACCTCTGCCTACTTGAGCTTTTTATTTGTGAAACATAAAATAGCAAGTGACAGGAAAACATCATAACATATGAATTACAAAGTAACTCAAGAAGAACAAAGCATCTTTATATCTAGAATTACTTTCAGATATGAAGTCTGTCTTTATAAATAAATCAGTGATATTTTCATTAAGCCTAAATTTTAAACCCAAGATGATGGCAAATCCTGCCAGTATTTTTCATTTACGTTGTCTGAAGTGAAGTTTAAGAGCTGTATCTTGTGGGCTGCTTTCTGGAAGTTCTGAGCTCTGCAACTCTGATCAAACTGGTCAAATGTACAATTTCAGCATTCTGTGCCACTCAAAACTTACTTCATTCAGAACTGATTTGAAGAAACACTAGAATGTAGCTTGAAGGTGCAAGTTATTGAGGAGGAAAAATAGCATAAGAATCTGCTAGACATATTTAGAAATTACTGGTTCTGTTTCTCATATATCTGTTTTAATTATTCTGTGGGAACCTTCAGAACCAATATGTTCCGAATGCATATATGTTGTCCCAGAAACTTGATATAATTTAAATGTCTTTCTAAGTAGACCCATGATTATACAAATAATGAGATGCCAAATAAAGCAAATATTGCTGTATAACTTTGCTCAGTCATAAATTGACCTTGAAAGATAGACAATTTTAAAATTGTGCTTCTCTTTTTATTCCTGTATAAAAATTTCTGGAAAATTTCCTGTAGTAATCAGAGGTCAGTCAAATAAAACACTTGACCAAAAGATATGGTTAATTAATGAATTCTGTTTTTCTCCCTTGAACAATTCTAACCTCAGTTAAGGCTTAGAGATGCAAAGTGATTTTCTGAGAATAATGTCATACTGAAGCAGCAAGGCTGGTGTTTTAAATTAGTTCTGGATAATGCTGCATTCGCTAACTGTTGCTGTCAACTTTCAGTTCCTCACGGAATGGATTTACACCAAGTACAGGGCAGAGCCCAAAAGTGTTGCATCAGTCTGCAGCACTCCCACCAGAAGTGTATACAGAGACAAAGTCTAAAAACTGAAGAGAAATCAGATTCTGTACTTGTCTGCATAATTAGAACAAATTCTACACTCATAAATGCCTGATCTCCTAAGTCCCCTGTGTGGTCTTCCAAACCTTGGTCCTGCCTCCTGCATTGCTTTCATGTCTTCTGTAAAGCATCTGTGTGATAGTGGGCAGGGAGGTTGGGCTTGTTTGCATGGTCCTGGTAAAACCTGACCCAGAAAAGCATCAGATTAGAGAGTCTTCTGTTTGCTGTTTCAAAATATGTAATAGCTACTCTTCTATTATTTGTCTGCACAGATCTATGGTTTCAAGCCAGGCCCTGTTTGAGCTTGCTACTGTGTAGGTACAGAACAATTCAGTGGCTGTAGCTGTCTTAGCAGAAGGGTTTTTAAAGTGAAAAGTTTGCAGAGTTTAGCTCCGGGTTGTTCCTCACCACTTAAGCTCAATGGATAGGGAACAATCCAAAACTGCAAGGAAATTGTTACACAGCCATAATGCACTGATTCGACTAAATCGCTTTTACATAAGGTAATACAACTTTGTTGAGCCTTTGGTTTCTCGTTTAAAAAAAACCCAACCATACAACCCAAAAAACCCCAAAACCAAAACAACAAAAAAGCCCCATCTTACTTTGACACATTGTATCCTTTGGGGATTTTGATATCCAGGGCAGTAAGTCATTGAATGCTACCTCGGGGTGGGAAAGAAACAAATTTATCTGGAGTGTGTTCAAATGTCAAGAGAAACATTTCTGGTTTGCATTGGTGTTTTGTTTGATAAATGATCTGCCTTAACTTCCCATTCTTCTATTGGTAGGAAATTATTGTTCAATGCAAATGTGTTCTTCCGCTGACAGGCTTGAGAAAGCTGGAATTCACTTCAGATGGCTTCGGCATTTATTGCCTTTTTTTACAGAAGTGAAAAAGCTGTTTTAAAACCAGTTGTTTTGTTGAGCTGCACTCGAAATCTCAGCCCCTGAAAAGAGATTGTGATTTAAACTGTCTCTGAAGCATTCAGTCTAGATTTTTCTTCCTACTACTTTGGGAAACTTTCATATTTAAAATGGGTAACTGTTAGGCTTGCTTTGCACCAGAGGTCCACCTCATGCAGTGTCCTGCCTGGCAGCGTCTCTGTCACATGCTTCATGAAGGGAAGGAGAACTCTAGAAAACCTAGTTTATATCTAAGGCATGTCCTGAAGAGGGACAAATCTATGGAGAGTAGTAAGTTTATTCTATATTGACTTTTTACTGAGAAAATGTATTTGTTTTTCAAACTGAAGGAAATAGCATAATCTTAGCAGAAATATTGGTCCCAGTGTGACATTTAGCAAGAGACTGTCTCTTAATGCTAATGAAATGTACTGGACAGAGCTCATTTTCTGCAGTATTGCAATAGTAGAAGCCTCGGTGGTGTTTTCTTCATGTTGTACACTAATTTAGGGAATGTTCACTGAGTTTCCTCTAAACCAATTAAGAGCTAATCAAGTCAAAGAATTTACAAATCAGTATTGTAGTGTGAGCTTACTTTGCTGGGTTCATTTCTGAGTCTTAATATGAAATAATTTTGTAGTATTGCCATTTATAAGAAAAGGACATGAGGGGTTTTTTAATATATAGATTTTTTTTTTTTTTTACCTTTACTCATTTAGGTTCTTGTTTGGTGAAGTGAGATGAGTTCTTTTCATGTAACGGTAAGAAATGGATGTATTCAAGAAACGAACGTTGTTGCTTCTTGTCTGTAGATAAAATGAGAAGCAGCATCATGTATGTTGTACTAGTTGGATGTAAAAGCATCATGAACTCCAAATCAAAGATTTTTCTCACCTTATGAAAGAAAGTGCAAGGCTAAATTCCCCCCTTCCTTCATTTAGGAAAAACTGTTGTACCTCAGCAGAGCCTTAAATAATAGCTATGCAAAAAGAGCAATACAGATGCTTGAATATGTAAGACTTAATTTTAACATAGACCCATGGAGACAAGCTTTCTACTCAGCCTTGCCAGCTGTACATATGCTTATGTTTTCTGAGCACGAGGGAACTGAGTCTGCTGCAAAACTAATAAAAAGCAATTCTTCTTGATTGTGCTGTGTTGATTCGAGAGCTGCCAAAGCCTTGAAAGGTGGCCTTTATGAATGCAAGAGTTTTCTTTTGGTTCCTAGAGGAATACCCAGGTGAGAATTTAAAGGCTGTTATGCATTCTTCACCAGTTATGAGCTGTTTTTCAAAACTGAGGAGAAGCTGAGTGATAATTTACCTTTTGAAGAAGGGGAGAAAAAAGTACTTGCATGAGTGAAAAAGGAATAGAGGCAGTAGAGCTTTGTTTTCTGATTGTAACTATGAATTTCAGGTAAGGTAAGATCATTAGAATATGTCCCAGTCATACTTGAAGGAATGGTTTAAAGTACTCATGTTGCTTTCCCTTTGTGCATTTTTAGCCTTTTTGTCATTATGTAAGCCCTAGAATGATTTTGGGTAGAGCTTAGACCTTGGTCTCTGCCACCTGGGAATGCTGATCTAGCAGTCCAGGCCAGAGTCCTGGTGGTCCTTTTAATACTGTGGAGTCGTAAATAGCAGTCAGGTCCTGAGTGGGGCATCACTCCTCACAAACTGTTTCACCAGCCGTCCCCTTCCATCCTGCGTCTCTGTAAAAATAACTCAAATCTGTAGCGGGGTTCTGCTGTTTCACAGTTCTGATTGCTTTTTAGCAGAACTGTTTGTGTTTTTTATCTCCACCGTTGCATTTGCTGACAAGTATTCCACCCCAATCTGGCTGCTCAAAACAGAGTTCAAGCATGCAAAGGATATTATCTTTAAAAACCTTATTTCTATCAGCAGAGCCGTAAGGTCTTTGGTGAGCAGATTACTGGGGGTTTTTCCTCTGTCACATGAATTCTCTGCAGGTGGTGAAGGAAAACAGGAGGGTACCCTTTGCTTTCTTAAAATATCCAGATGCCCAGCATGCTGCCTCCATCTCTAGAAAAGAGTAATGTAATGACTGTCACAAGTAATAGAAGCTAAGGATGTTTCATGTGCTCTTGGTTTAAAAAGAAAAAAGGAAGTATAAAACATGATTAGAAATTACTTGAGGGTTGGAGACAACTGGCAGGGAATAGTTAATTGTGGAGAAGAAAATAATCCCATTTTAATATAGAAATAAGGTTGACAGGTGGACCCTAGAGTAGCACTACCCAAACAACCAGCTACATGAATTTTGGGAGCAAAAGGGATGGACACAAAGCTCCTATAAGTCTTCCAAGCATATGTGGTAAGCATGCTGTCTGCGTTTTAGTGATTCTGCAAAAATTTATCTTAAGTGGTAAAAAATAAAAGCAATAAAAGAGCAGGGACATATCAGTCAGACCTAAAGAAGAAAACAGCATGACAGATTGGCTTAAGTTTAATGACTTATTGAGAATCCCCTGTGGTAGTTATCACAGAGCTGCAAAATTGGAGAAATATAAATCCAATGCTGTTATTAACATTTCAGTCATTCTCACAGGGAGCAAGTCTTAGTTTTTCTGTGGTGCACTTGTGAAACAGCAAAATCTATTAAACCCTCACTTTTGTCAAATCCTGCCAGATAAAACCTAAAACACTTTTTGGAGAAATTGGCCTCTTAAATTTATGGCAGAAACCAATCACAGGAAATTGGCCTCACTAGTACCATGCACATTAACTGTGTTATGAATCAAAGTCACTAGCAGTTTCTTTTTGAAATGTGAAGACTGCTGTTGTAATACTGTGCTAAATTTTATTTTTCTAAGTTGTAAAGATTTCTTCCCTAAGGGGACGTGGCATTGGGGCAAATGGTTTGCTGAGACAGGTTTTACAAATTCTCACCAGGTCAGTAGGAATAGGTTGGAATGAACTCTGGAGGGCTCCTGTGAGGCACTCATTAAGTACCACCAATTTTTAAAATAAATGTTTTGAGTCCTTTTTGTCCTGAGACGTGGATGGACTTTGCTTCCATCTTAGCTGTAGAGTGCTGGAGCTTTCTCAGCAGAGGTTACATCCTTGAACTTCAGTTTTTGCAGAGCAGTTGATTGCCTTCAATGACTTGTGCTCAGATACCACGAGTTGAAGTGGAATGAGTCCTTCAGGTTTGTGTCTGTTGTTATGATTTCTCTGTGATACTCACAATCTGAGCCACTGCTTACATTAGGATGTTAATCCTAGAGAATCAACAGAATGGAAAAACAAAACAACCAAAAAAAACCAGTGCCAGGCTTCCCTTCCTCCCCAAAAGTGTGCATTCATGCACTTCTTCACATGGCCAGAATCTTTGGGTAGATTTTCGGTTTTTCTTTGTGTGGATATTTTGACTTCATAAACTAGGGAGGGTGAGAAGAGGTTTGCAGCAACAGGCAGACAGATCAGGGGGAGGTTCAGTAGCTTTCTTGTTATGAATTTTTGAGACAGCCTATTGACACTCAGGATACCTGGTTGTCTTTCTGCTGCATGTTTCAAAGAAAGCTAATAGGAAATGTTTCCTGCTCTGAAAATATTTGGCACTTGCTGAAGTCTCTCGCTGATACAAACCCTACAGTTCTTGAAATTTTATTCTCTTTTTAGTGATGTGAACCTCTTTGCAGTGACTCTTCCTCTACATTATTTTGTCCCTGAATAGTTTGTCCCAAACAAGAAATCCACAAGTTGAATAGATTTCCCACCTCAGTGCTGACTGGTGAGGGGTCTTCTGTACACTTGGGAGAAAATGGCTGGTTCACCCCTTGAGGCCACCATGTACTGCATGGTGCAATGACTGCAGTGGCTGAAACAAACCATCTTGAGGGGATGAGCCGTAAGGGCTGAGTGTTCCTGTCCCCCAAAGCACCTAAGAAAAATGCAGCAAGGCTTTCTCCTTGCTGAGAACAGCTTGAAAAGGCTCCTCTTCCCCTCAAACTATCAGCCAGAAAAATTAAGACCAGATGACCTAAACCAGCATTGTATTAGCTCAAATAGTGTTTACTCTACAGATTGAATCTTTTTCCTCTTTCTTTCTTCAACACATTGTGTTTGCAGCCCCAGGATTTACTCCTGATTTAATAATTCTGTAACAGGGAATTGAATGAAATCCTCCAAATCAAATATTTCTGTTAAATAGCCTAGCAGAGGTGCAGAGCTCTTGGTTCTGCTTATTAGGATTTGCATTTGTTTTGCAGCAGCTTATGGGATAACATGGGAAGGAGGACCCAGCAGATCTAGATGCATAACAAAAAGACTGTTTGGGTAGGATTCATATCCCTTAACAAGGAGTATGTTCAAGGGAAGTATCTAATCTGACCTAATCCTCTTAGGCCCCATATTCAGACTTCAAGGCTTTAAAGGAGAAATACATTTTCCATATTTGTACATACTTATACTCTACAGTAGGTTCATGGGATGACATGAATACATGCCAAAGAATTTCTTTTTTTTTTTAACCTTGGTAGCTCTACTGTTATTGTGTTATTGGGGATTCACAGCACTTTAAGTGAGAGTATAATGTGGCTTTCTAGCTCAATTCATAGTTTAAGAATTCTCTGTCCTTACTGCACTTACCAAACCCAGTCCTAATCTGTGGCTTGAGACCCTGATTCTTCAATGGATTCTTCATGGTCTTACAACCATGTGATAACAAAAAACTTTCCAAAAATCTGACCAGTATTATATGAAATATCTTCAATGTTTTGGGGTTTATAATTTTTTTGACCCAAAAAGAGAACTGTAACTTGTTGTTTTTTTTAATAATAGTAGAATAAAAGATTACAGAATTAAATGGTTTTTTTCTTTTTAAGTTCCAACAAGAAACTTTTGAGGATGTCTGTCTTGGATTTTCTTAGCTCTTTGTTTTGAATCAAATGATAACGTTTTATTTTAACATTTTATTTACATTTTATTTATTTTATTTAAATAAAAAGGAAAAAGTTTGGCTGTCAGAGTTCAGGCTGCTAATGAAGTGCTTGATTAAAGTCCCATTTTTACTTCAGTCTGACACTCAAGCAGCTGCATACGTCCCTGTGATGAAAAGAGAGACTATCAGCTCTCAGCTGGATTGCATAGGGTGCTTCTCCACCTTGTAACTGTCAAAATCTGGAGATGGAAAACAAAAAAGAGAGGTTTTATCATGGCTTTGTTTTTATTGTGGACTTCACGCTTTTCTTCAGTGCTTATACTTATGAATGAATTACTAGATGCTGTGTTTTTCTTCTGTTCCCTAGTGAGTGATGCAATGTTGCCAGTTTGAATGAAGTAAAATGTGTTTGTTTACTTGATACCACGTTTTAAAACAATTCTCTGTTTCAAAGTTGGAAACAAAATGCAGTTTCGTTGTATTCTTTAAAATGTGTTCCCAGAATGAAGTGTTGTGTTGCTCTGACAGTTGTGAAGACCCACATTTCAAATAGTCCAGGTGAGGAACCTATGCAATACCACTGCAAATTCTTCTAAGTCAAAGGTTTCCTGAGGAAATGGGTAAAAAGTGTTAAGGTCTTTAATGGTTGTTGCAGGGATAGAGGAAGATCCAGGTTCTGAGTGGCTAAACACACTATGTGACAGCATCTTTTGTTCTACCAATTGGAGAATGGTCTAGTTCACTACCTGGAGAGCTGAGAAGGTAAAAGTCATTTTTAGTCTTTCTGAATATCAGAAGGCATTCTCATTCAATGAGTACATCATGAAATTTGAGCAAATGCATAGAAGCAGCAAATGCTAAAGCACAGTTCTGCAGCGGTTTATGTATGAAGAGATGGCTTTTCTGGATGTAAACAGAGTGTGAGAATTAAATGCACACCCAGCTCTGTGTGTTAGAGACAAAGATTTACATCAAGGGTCAGCTCAGTTAGAAACTGTTGTACCTCTTGTTTCCAGTTTCACTTGCTTGTGGCTTATTCTGGGTAAGGATTTGTTGGATGTGATACACACATTTAACCTGATGTCCTAGTGAGGTGAGCAGATGATGATACTTGAAGATGGATGAATATTGTTCCAATGTATAATCATCTTTAAGCTATGTGGATTAGCACAGAAGAGGTGCTGCAATGATCTGGCAATCAGTGGATTCAGTTATGTGTAGGTAGATCCTTGTAGATGTGTGTGTGTATTGGGTATGTGCATAATGGTTTCAGGAGAGCCTCTTCACTGTAGCCACCTGAGTGCTTAAGATGTGGATTTATTCACACTACTATTGTGTAGCATTAAAGTCAGACACTGTAAATAGTAATTACGCCTCCATGCATCTTTTCCTCACGCTCTATTTTCCACTTCATCAATACACTCAAGTAATGATATTTCAAGTAATCATTTCTTCAGCATCTCCGCCTGTTCAGTGTGTCTTGATTCCATGTCTTGCATACAAAAATCAGGTGAGAATCTATTGCATTTTCATCTAAACTGTTTCGTCTACATTATTAAATGACAAGGTGCCTGCAAACCATAATTCACTGTAATGAAACTTCAGTTAAGTGCCGTTCCTATAAGCAAACTGCTGTCTTGGAGGACTATTTTAAGCTGTCTCTGTTTATTCCTGTGAAAATCTGTGTGACCTTTACTTGGAGAGGACCCTTACCATAAAACCTGATGCAGTCAGGGGGAGTCCTATGAGAAGTCACACTCCTCAGAGCATGCATCTGTGGTGAGCAATTAATTCAAACGCTTTCTTCAGCAAACAAATCAGTTCATCTTGAATGTGCCAGACTGATCCACGAAGTTTGGGTGAATTTCTAGACATACTGAAATCAAAGGCTAAGTTTCTTCCACTAACTTCTGTAGGGCCAGATTTTTATCCGTGTGTGTTCTTAAGAGAACGCTTTTTTTAGGTACATGATACCAGTGACATTTAAACACCTGATCTTAAGATTTCCTTCTGAGTTCTTTAGCCCAACCAACTCCTTTCTCCAGCCAAAGAAAGCATGTCATGCAAGTTAATAAAATAGTTAAAGACTATATGGCTGGAGCAACTTGTTGTGAAGTAAGTTTCAGACAGATTATGAATCCTAGTTCATAAGCTGAGATGCTGCTATTATTTTTGATTTTCAAATGGAAGATGATTAGCTTTTGTGGCTCTTAAGAGCACTGAGAAATCCTGAAGTGTCTGAATGAATGAATGATGGAGTAGCACAGTATTGTACTGTATTCATTACTCAGCTGTAACTCGAAACCAGCTTGATTATTTATTTTCCTGCTTTCTTCAAGGAGGGGAGAATATGAAATTATTGCTTATACCTTGGAAGTTACTAGTGATCTTGCTTGATCAGAAGACTGTAAGGGTTCTGAGATTCAGCTGTGTCATTTATGTCAGGCAAATTTCTTGCTTTTCTGTGACTTTAGCAAAATCGATGACTGCAACATATTCCACTGTTTTTTCCACACTGTATTTTTTTTCTCCCGAAGTTCATATGAAAGAATATGCTGTTGACTAAATGGCACACCAAGCTGCAGTTTTAAAGCAGTATTAAAACTTTCTTTACTTAAGTTGATATCAAACCCAGGATAACAAGACAGGTCAATCAAAAAAACTTCCAATTATAAAGCAACCTTTATTCAGCTCATTGGGAAATCTTATGTCATTTTAAGACAGTTTTTCAGCAGAGTTATTTCCTCAGTAGAAATATCTCTAGAAGTTGTTTCTGATATATATAAGAAACTTATATAAATATACATTTTCTGATGATTTCTCTTATCCAAAGAGGAGTGTTGCAGCTCTTGGATGTGAAATTGAGTACTGTGATCTGCTGAAGATAAAAGGTCAGGTGCATCACTAGTTTAGATCAGTGCAGTTTTATTCAGCCCAATCTGCATAAGCTGAAGGTACAACTGAAGCATTTGCTTGCCAAGTGTCACTTTTTTCATTGAAACACCCACAAGTAAGTTCCTTTTCAATGCCTTTTGGTTATGAACACACACATAAAAAATATTACACATTATTCTGTATTAACCAACAGTAAAAGTGACTGGCTAGAATGGCCCCGAACTGTAAATCCAAACAATCATAATGACCAAGGTGAAGACATGAGTAGACTTTATTTGGTAGCTAATTATCTTCTGAGGCACTCTAGTCATGGGAAACTTTGGTCTGGAGTGCTTCTGATGCCAGGGGTGAATATAGCTCAGCCTTCAGGAACTTCTGTTTCAGTAGCAGGCACAATTTATGCCTGTCTGACAGCTTGCTTCATTAAATGTGTGGTTACTGATTTACCAACAAGGCATGATTTCCTTCCCCTCACCCCAGCATCCTTCCTACAAAAGCTTTGTAGATCTCATCAGAAAAAAATATTTGGAGGTACAACAGAAGGTCAGCAGGGGCAGTTACACTGCCAGGAAACTTGGATCAGGCTAGCTTGGGAAACTTTGCTCTTCTAATGGAATTTCAATAGAAAATGTAGACATGGAGGAGATGCTGAAGTTAGGTTTATTGCTACTAGTCTTGATTCTCATCTTCTGACTTTTTGGTCTTATGGGAGACAGTTAATTTTAAATAGATTTACTCAAATAGTAAAAGTGACACAAACTCCAGGGTTTTGTGTTAACTTGGTTTGAAAGGTTGATGGGTACCCTATTGAAAATAAGAGCTAGCATAAATGACACAAGTCTGTGGTGTGTAACCAGCTGAGATTGACTTTAGGTCCAGTCTCTGAACAATCCTTCTGTTGCTCAAGCAAAGGCATCACCAAAGGAGACCCCAGCTTTGTTCCTAGGTAATACAGGAGTGCTGGACAGCCAGTCATGAGAGAAAAAGGAGAACAGTTTGAGGAAAAAATGTCTGTGCTGATCTCAAATTAGTATGCTTGCACTGGAGTGGATGGGGCTGTGCTGATTCCCATCCATATAAGAGGGCAACTGCCCATCAGGGCACCACCAAGGCCCAGTGAGGTGCTTTTTTTAAATTTTTTTTATTTGCAATAGTTTATTGCATTTTCTGGTCTAATCAAAGCACACTGGCACATCTCCCTAATAGCTTGGAGGAGGCTCCTTCTAGATTAAAGTGTAGTCTTTACACTTTGCAGAGTGGCTGAGAAAATAGATGGTACTTTTGGACAGGTTTTGTTTCCTGGGCTCCTTATGACCAAATGTTTCATTTGCTTCTCCAGGGTACTGAAAAAAAACACAACCATCCATCTATATGTTAATGTTCTCTCTGGTCGCTTTGTCACTTAATGTTCAAGAAAATGGCTCATTGCACTTACATGTCCCTTTCTCCTTTCCACATCCATATTACTTAATACCTGGCTAACACCACTCTGAACCTTCTTCCTCACATCTCTCTCTGATTTGAAAAAACTCTCACAGTGGAAGAGTAACTTTTCTTTCTTTTGAGTTAGAAATCTTTGTGACTATATTTATGCTTGTTTCGCCATGTTCTCACTTTGTGCAAATGTTGCTGCTTGCAAGTGCATAGGCCATTGACTGCCTCCCTGTTTGTGCCCAGTGATTAGAGCAATCCCAAAATATATTTCTTCATGCTGGTGGAGCTGTGTGCACATGGAATGCTCGTTTGAAAAATTGGAGTTAACAGCACACATGGGAAAAGACGGCAGCATACTTGACTCTATTTTTGTGATTGTGTGCAGATGCTGTTCTAAATAATGGTGCTAATGAGACTAGGAGAAAAATAATGGTAATGACTGAAAATACAAGGCCAGTCCCTGTGTTTTCCCCAGAGTAACACTATTCGTAAACACTCTTGAGTGTCAGTCTCATTATGATACTGTCACTTCAGAGCAGCAGCCTCATATCCCTTTGCTGCAAGAAAACACCAGTAGTTTATCATGATCAAGTCTTCATCTAGCACACGTGCCAGTGTTTGCCTATTTTCTTCAACAAATATTCTTCAGAGAGGAATTTACTGCTGTCTGCACTGGGCTGCCAGAGCTCAGTAGCTAATAGCTGGGTCACAGTCTTAAGTGAGATTTAGTTTCTCAGCTCTTACTGAGCATCTGAGAGAGCTGAACACCCATTTGCCTCCTTTTTTTCCTTGCAAATATTCCATCTTGTTAAGTTATCTTATCTTTTTGGTGGGTTATAATTGGTGCTGGATTTTCCTGCAGATGATAGCAATTGAGCAGGGCAGGGAATAGGGGCAGAATGGAACATGTGCTAAACGTTCCATGTAGTCCCATAGCAGAAAAACAGTGAAGTCAAGTTTCCTGTAGACTTGCTCCCTGCCACTAAAGTCTTTGCTGTTGAAGGAGGAATATAGAGTGGAATCTTTCCTCACAGTTCTTTCACTCCTCGTGCTCTCTGTGGCTGTATTTGTAGAGATAGCTTGAAAAGGGCTTGTTTCTGAGTGCTTGACCCCAATGGTCCTTAAGGAATTCCCTTTTGTGTTTGTGTCTACGGTCTATGTCTATGGTCTGGGAGAAGTTCTCCCAGACGACCTGTGGGCTTTATTTAGAAGTCAATGCATTACAAGGATTGTTCCCACTGGGCTGTTAACTTGTGGGTACCCTTTATAAGGATAAGGGAGCTAAATAAAGCAAATGAAGGCTGTCCCATGCCCATGGGGTTGGAGGAGAGACCCAGGCACCTCTTGCCAATGGTAGTCATGGAGGGTAGCCTGCTCTCTTTCTCTGGAGAGCCCATTCAGTGTGTCTCTGTGCTAGAGCCAAAGCCTTTCTCCCTTCACCAATATTGCAGGAAGGGAATGGCTCTGGTCAGCTTAGATGAACTTCAGCCACAGGGTCTGCGTTGTCCAGTACGACAGGTGTGACAGCTGCTCATAGTGATGCCTCAAGGCCCATCAAAAGCTGAAGCCAAACGAATTATCCTAGTATTTTTTCCTTCCCTCTAAAAGCACTACTGCTACCAAGATTGTTAGCCAGTGGCAGCTTTGGCCACCAGATTTTTAAGTTACTGTGAAGGAGAAGGAAAAACATAGAGAATATATTAAGTACGCTTCATTTTCTCAGGCCACTGGTAAAACCAGCTGATTCTGCTGATTTGTCTTTCAAAAGCTCCAGTAACAGTTGCTGGTGAAAATGTGCTGACAACTCGTGGTTTTTTGTCTATAATTGATTAGTACCTAAGAACATTGTATTATTTTTGACAGTCTGATGAAGTTCGTGAATTGATATTTCTTGCAAATAGCTTCCAAGCTAAAGGAATGTATTTACAGCCAGCGCTGATGGATTTGAAATCGTGATTAAAATAGATTTTTTTTAATCAGCCAGCAGAAATCCTTTACATAGATCATTCATTTTTGTTTTCTGTTTCATTTGTAGTTGCTAGTTATTTTCCAGGAGCAGCATGCATTCCTAGGGCATGCATGACCATTCAAAACATGCTGATTGACAACATGATAAAGCTTTTGTAGTAAATTCCAGGGTTACTTTGCTAAACTGGCAAATGCACAATATTTAATTGTCTACATACTTTCATTCCAAATGAATGCATACTAAGTATTCTTAGCTTTTAATATTTTTATTAGTTGAGTTTTACTGCAATTTTTTTGTATTTTTTGACCTCCTTCTCATGTCAGGCAATTTGTGAATGGGAGCTAATTAGAGTGCAGTTGAGATTCATGTCAGCATTTTGAATTGGTTTTATTTTATAAACTTAATCAAATGTGTTCTGCTACAAAGTTCATTTAGCCTAATTTTTAATACCACCTGGTAGCTGATGCCTAGGAAAGAACACAATGAGGCAAGTATAGAATAATGCTTCCCCAGTGCACTATAGTGGTCTCTGGAGATTTGTAGCTTATGGTGTATGTGAGCCAAATAAGCTTCTCCATGTTTATTAGCCCCTGACAGATACTTTTTTTCTCCCCTTACATTTATTTGCCTGAATGCTTTATGAAGCTAGTAGGATTTTTAGCATGTCTTCCCACCGCTTGTAGTTCTACTGCTAAGCAGTGTGTTGCATTAAAAAAAGCCTTATTTTGCTGTTTTTATCCTGCCACATGCTGATCTTATTGATTTCTTTTTATTTCTATTAGAAGAAACAGTGAATAGTCATTTCCTACTCACCTTCTGCAAGCTAATGAGGATTTTGGTCATAACTCATTCCTCCAGATCCTGAAGAGTCCTGCTCTGTTTAAATGCTCTTTATGTGCAATCTGCTCTGTGTCTTTGATTGTCTCTTTGTCTTTTTCTGTATGGGAACATTCTGGTTGTCCTGCATCTGTTAACATGTAGAAGGAACCAGATTGGCTCCTGTTCAAGATGTGAGCATAGTATGCATTCTTATAGAAAGCATTCTCTCCAGTTGTCTCTTCCTTGCTAAAGATAGCTTTATTTAGAGTGCTGGGATTAATGCAGTGCTTTAAAGACAGAGGAGAAAAATAAGTTTGCCAAAACACATTTTGTGTTCAAAACTAACTGATCCATTCAGGAACTCAGTGAGTTCTGGAAGTTAGTGAACAGGTTTTGGCATTGCACCGCTCTTATTTTTAGAACTAAAAGTTCTAGAAATGAAATTTCTGCTATGTTGTTTTTATATTGTTAGGGTTTTTTTAATTTCTTCAAATCCTGGTTGATTTTGTTCATAGTAGAATGAGTTAGCTTGACACCAGCAAAGGTACATAGGATTTTATTTGTGTTAGGATTTTTGTTGGATTTGTCAGGATTAACTGTTTTTCTCCTTATCTTTCTGGGAAACAAATGATGTCAAGTATCATTCAAGAGAAGATGCCAGGGTAGTAAGAATCTTAAAATAAAGTAAAATGGCACTTTTCTTACTCCTGGTTTCTTACGGGCCTGTTTGGGCATGTTTTTCATAAAGGTTGATAGTGTGGCAATTTATTCTAGCTCAACCCTGGTGGGTCTTTATAGACTTTCTTAACAGAACATTGTTAACATATATTCTAATAATTTAGCTCCTTTAAATTTATTCTTGAAACAATTAAAGTTTAATACACACATCAGTATTCCTAATGTCTCACTTCATTACTTTTTACTTTTTTCATTACAGAAGTCATCATTGCCTGGACAATCTTCAAATAAAAAAGTAGATATCTGAAATAGTTTTTTGCTTAAATATTCAGTCTTATTAAAAAAGTGGGCGGGGGAAGTGGCATAACAGTGTTCCCCTTGGCAAAGAAGTTTGATATATCTGTATTGCCATATAATATATATATCTGTATATATATCTATATATATAATATAATATTTTGCAGAGGCTCACAATACGTTCAGTCATCTTGTTTTCTTAACCTTTTTGGCTTAGCAATGACATTAATTTTGGCAGGACTTTGGACTGACAGAGCTGTGGCCAGTGTATAATCTGTCACTAACAGCAGCTGATCTCTTGCATGCTGAGTGGGGCTGTCCTTACAGATCGGACACTTTCTGGTTTGGTTCCTTAAGGCAGCTGTGGCTCAAAGTGATGTAATCAGGGATGGTGTGACAGTCTCTTCATCTCAGGAAATGAGTGCCAGATGTATTGTTTTCCAAGTATTGCTGTGGTTTAGTACTAATAGCCATGATAAACCTATGATACGGATACAATTTTTTTTTTCATAACATTTCAATGATGGGTTTGCACCACTGATAGCAGCCTAAGGCTTAACTGCCACCAAGTCATAGGTATAATAGTTTATTTCTGTAAAACTGTGTAATTTGTATAGTTTCTGAATTTTGCCATTGTGAAGTGTTCCATCATGCAGTTAACAGCGCAGATACCTGGTTTCTTAGGAGTACATCTATTCCTTTAAACACAATAATTCAAATATGAATTTGCTATAGTCAGATGATAGTATAAAATCAAGACTCAATTTTGACTATAAGCAAGGTAATATTTTCACAAAGAGAAAATATTTTTAGTTGAATAGAAATATTTGGAAGAAACAGGAAAGCTCTCAGGCCCAGAGTCTTCTCATCTCCTTTTTCAATATAGGAACCTATTGCTCCAAAAACCTAATCCAGAAAGACATATTACAAGCTATGTTACCAATAGGCATGTATAAAATGAAAAGCAAGCAATCTTTGTGTTTTCTGAATGAAAATTTTAGTGATGTATTTCCTTTCCACAGCAAAATCTTTGTGAAGTCTGATGAATTTTCATCCCTGGGGCGAATTTTCACTGTACTGTATTTAACTAATAGTTTCTCTTTGAATGCTGGCCTTTCTTCCTATTTAGGCTGTGTTTCGGATGTTAGCCTCAGCTGGAGATTTGAGCTTTGATTGTAACTGTGGAGTGAACTGGGATCTACATTTCATCAGCTCTAGGTCACCCTGAGTAATGAGGGCATTTAGCTGGAGGGTGAATAGACAAGGGAAACAATGGAAAGCAGTTTCACTAACCTATTGAATCAGACTGCAAATAAATATCAAATGTTTTGCAGTTGTTTTCTTAAGAAATGTCATTATAGGAACATGAAGTGTTTTGTATCCTGATGAAAAGGTTTTAAGGACAAAGACTGCTGATGCAATAGTGGATGAAATACCTGATTTTGTTTCAGTCCTTTCCCATTCTGGTCTTTGTAATTAGAACCCTGGAAGCTGCCCACTTTTAGAACAAGCTGATGCATCTTTTTAAGCATAATGGTGAAACTTGGTATGTCATGAGAGATGGATATTAATAATATAGAGCTAGAATTTTTTAACAGTATGACTGCTTACAGTTGTCAAGAATGGCAGGCAAAGATAAGTAAAGAAAGCTATAACCATTCAATTCTGAAATCTGTAGACATCTGCTTTGAAGTATCTTGCAGAAACATCTCAGAGTTGTCAAACTTGCTATAATGAACCACATTTCAAGACTACTCTGTTGAAGTAAGGGTCTGATCCTTAGAGACAGTGGTCCAAATAGGTCTTATGATATTGCCCAAAACTGCCTGAAATACACATCTCCATTTTGGCTGTCCTTCCTCCTTAGGTTTTTCCCATTCTTGTTCTGCCATAGCCTAGGGAGCATAGTCAGCAGGATGCTGGAGAGAATGGATAAGTATTTAAGATCAGACTGTTTTCCTTCACCATTCCTGTTCTGCACCTTCCCACTCACACTTTGAACACTGTTTCCCAAGAAGATGGGGCACTTCTGGCCTCTTTGGGATCCTGCCTCATGACCTGGGTGTTGCTTTAGCCATAGAGGTTAATCCATGTGTTACACAATGTGGGAAATGAGTGAGCAGTGACGTGCTTCAAGCTACTCAGTGGGTCAGATTGATCCCAGCTGTTCCTCTGGGCTCAGAGGGAATGAATTCATCCCTTTGCTTGCATTTAAAGTCATCAGCTATTGCTCAGGGGCTGCCAATGTATCTATTCCTAGCCATTTTTGTGGTATTTTGTTCCCCTTACATCAGTCAAAGAATCATTATCAAGTACTAAGAGACAGCCTGGTCCTCTTGCCCACACAAAGGATATCAGTGATTAACAAGCTTGTGCCTTTAAAGTGACAAGAAAAATGAGAGGGAAGGACCACATTAATTAAGTGCCTGAATGATCACTGTTGTCAGAAAGTTGAATACTAAGGATTTATCATTTTGGCTAGCACCTTCAAGACTTTCAAAACAAAGTGGTGATGCTGAATGAGAGGGGCTGACACAGGGTACAATAAAAGGGATGCAAAAGAATTGTGTTCAGTTTGTATGTACGAAATATAAAAGTTGTGATGGAGTAACAGGTCTCAAAGTGAATATGGGTCTTTGCAGATGGAGTTCACTCTCAGTGAAGTTTTTTAGGAAAAATATGTAATAGGAGTCTGGACTTGCTACTGCATTGTGCATATGTTATGCTGCCAGGCAGAAATCACAGCCCCAACTTAGGTGTCTCTTTTCCATCTGCTCTGTACCAGGAGCTTCTTGGCACCTGAAAATGAGATGCACCAAAGTTCTTGTTTTATCTTCTCTTTCACGTAATATGCTTAAAGTATAGCTAAGTGACTGCTGTGGCTGCTGGGTGATCTGCTTATTCTTCTATTTCCTCAATAAATACCTAATTATGCTATTGAAGTGGAACAGTATTAATTGTAGTTCAGTTGTGCTATTGCAGAATATAGTGTGCTCTTTGTCCAAGACAGATCATGTGTTTCTGTTTCCTACTGTTTCTGTCTGCTAAAAGTTCATTTGAAATGTTGCTTTATTGTTCTTCCTATTAAAAAAATCAATTTAGTACTTTATATAATTTTTAATTTAATTGATAGGTGCTTTCACTCTGGTTTCCAGACCATAATGAATATTATAACATGTTCCAGGTGACTTTACACAGATCATATCAGTTGGATAGGAAAACTGTTTGTTTTCTCATCTCAATGCAGTTATATTAAATTTGGGATATAAAATCTCCATTTCCTATTGCACAAGGTATTCTGCATGAGTCTAAATTTTGCCTCTTTTTTTTCATCCAGCTGAGCAGTATTAACCTGTGACAGGCAGTAACACCCACTGCAAAAGGACTTTGATTGAAGTGTGAGGTTTTTCATATTGTCTTTGCAAGAGTATGTGAAGCAAAGGAGCCACCAGAGGCCTAAGGATACAGATTACCAGCTAGCAGCTTGTTGGCTACAGAGGGAGGTTTAGTGAAATAATTGCAAGGTTATATTTCAGTTAAGACTACAGTCTTTCTGAATCTTGCACATAGTATTGAAAAAGCAATACCAGAGAGAGGCAATAAACTTGCAGAGTAAAGTCAGAAGATCAACTTCCTACATCCTAAAAAAATTACGTCTGTAGGTTTGTGTTTTATTTTTTTTCCCCCAAAGCATGCATTTCTCATACAGCCAAGGAGGGAAATTAAACCACTGTAAAACTCAAGAAACTACGGATATAGCAGAACCAGACAAGTCAAGCAAATTCCAGAGATAAAGAATTCACCTGAAAAACCCCATCACGGCAGCTGATGGTGCTGTAGTTTAAGGGTCTCTCTCCCCTGACTCAGTAGCTCTAGTGGTTGCTGAGAAAGGTAGTTGTCATCTGTCAGTGTGGCAGAAGGCCACATTCAAAAGTTAGTTTATGGTCCCTTTCAACACACCTATGTTAGCTTCTTACAGTTTTATATTTTGTCACTCTTGCTGGTAGTTTTACCAGAGAAACCAAACTAAGTGAACACGGACAACAACTCTTCACTCTACTTTTCTCCTGGGACCATTTACTCGTATTTTGGTCATATTTTGGGTTAAGATGTGGCCACAAGCTGGACAGATGTTTACTTGAGAAGGATTTGGTGCATATGGCACATACTGTACTTGTGTGTGTTAGATGTTTTATCGTGACTCTTCAGGCAGTTGTGAGCTGCACCAGATATTGCATTAGTTACATTTCACTTTCCATACCTGTGTTCTGCATGGTCTCTGTGCTGTGGCTGGTAGTGCAAAGTTCCTTTCCTCTTTGCCATATGATAGGAAGTCCAGGCTCTCAACCAACCACTGTTTGCTGAAGTTCTCCAAGTACTTAATTTCTTCTCTTTTTTTTCCCAAGTTTTGAGCTGGAGTGCAAATGTGTGAACATGTCAAGAGAAAAAAAACTATTTTTGAGTTACTTCACACCTAAGTAAAACTAGGAAGAACTAGCAAATCTCTTGCATGCACACACCCACATCCGTGCTTTCCCTCTCATGCCTTGTGCGCACACTCCTCCTTCGTTCTTGCATAATGCTCTTGCACCAAGAAGAGTGGGTGAGCTGAAATAAACTGCTTGATGCTCATCTGGCCTAAAGAGCTGAATCTTTCAAGAATTTGCTTCCCCACTGCTTAATCACTTCACCATTGTCTGTACAGTGTGTGATCATGTACACATCTGTTTTTTTCAAACTGTCCTTTTCTGAATGGTTTCATCAAATAATCAAGCCTTATCTGGTAAAGGAATGCAGTAATCCTTCTGCAGTAATACTGATTTGTTTTCTTTGTATTAACCTTTCAAATTCCTCTCAAAACTGCCAAGGTACAGAGATTTTTGCATTCTGGTTAGTATGTTTGCTCTCAGGTAATGCAGGCTTAGCAGTTATCTTAAAGTTTGAAATACAGCAAGGTGAGAGCTTTCTCTAACCTTGTCAGAACTTTTCAGCACTTAATAATACAGGCCTATTTAAGACCATCAGCATAGGGCTTAATACCTCACCAGCACTGTTGTCTCTTTGACGCCATTAAAAGGAGCTAGAGCAACTCTGGAACATCAAAACTGGCATTCTGCTTGACAGTTGCTTTTGCGGAATTTTGAGAATTTCCTTCTCAGTGGTGGATTCCCAGATGCATGTCCTAAATACCTTATTTCATCTCCAGCAGCAGTCCCTTGCTCTCTGTCTAATCCAATGCAGGGCTGTGGCCAGCGCTGACAGGTGTAAGATGCACAGAGCACTTCAGGATGTGTAATCAGAGATTTATTCTTCTCATAGTCTTGGAAAGAAACACCGCCTTGCACAGAAGCTACTCATTCTTCCACTGTGCAAGTATCTGTTGTACCGATTGTCACTACAGGAGCTTGCTGCTTACCCTCAGCATGTTTGTCTGACAATCTCAGGCAACTTCTTTAAATGTAGGTATCCATTTACTAGAGAGTTAAATCAACTCAACATATATTTGGCTGTCAAGTTTTGTGCCAACCAAAGGAAAACATGAATGAGCAGTCTGTGCATATATACAGCTTAGAAGGTAATATTTTCACAGAAAACATAATTGTTAGACTTCTGTGGCCTAACTCTGAAAAACACTGGTAGTGTTTCTGAGGTTTCCTCCTACTTGATGCTATTTTTCAGTCAGAAGTCTAATTCTTATGATACCTGTAACATCCGAGGTTTCACTTCAACTTCCTTATTACACCCACTCTTCATCAGTCATAGGGGCCTCAACCATTCTGTTCTGTAACTTACTGCAAATACAGTACAAATTTGAGGATACCTGATTAAATAAAAGTAGGGCTTGCACTGAGCCTTGACAAGCAAAATAGATGTGTTTCTTTCTGAAAAGAAAATGCATGTAGCGTGTACACAATCTTCAAAATGTGTTGAAAGCTGTGGAACTTTCTCCTGTGTTAACAATGGAAAATGTTTTTCTCAAAATCATTAATAATTTTTGAGTGAATGTAGCCTGTGGAAAAGTTAATGGTGTCTCAGCTCTGGAAATCAAAAGCCTCTCTGGGAAACAGGAACATAAACTTTGGCTGTTCTCTGAGGTGCTCAAATGAAGGATTTCCTGAAGTTAAAAGTTGATTCTTCCTGGTTCTGAATTCCAACTTCCTACTGAACCTTCTACTAAATCATGATAAACAGCTTGTTTTCATGGTGGTTAGGGGCTTTTCATCCATATGAAGAGGAAAGAGGGGTAGGAGAAGGCTGGAATTTCTGCAGCTATTGAGTTACATGAGTGATTTAGATAAGTCCATATTTATATTTGTAAATAAGGAAGATGTGAAAACCAGAATTGAAATAGTGATGGAGAGTAAATAGTGAGTTGAAAATTACAGGCGAGGAAAGAAATACAAAGGCATAGTTAAAACTAATAGAAAACTCCTTAACTACACATTGACCATGTTTCTATGGTTCAGAGCACACTATCACCTTGCAAATGATAACATCTTATACATTTTCCTGTTAAAATAATGTCTTTCTTACCATGGAATTTCTTAGTTTAATGTCCAACAAGACTATCAAGTGTATTGTGTGTGTGAAAAATTAAATTCTAAAGTTTAAAAACGTAATGATTGGATCTTATTTCTTTTCTTAGGAAGCCTGTATGGCAGAATGGCCATTGTTGAGAGCTGGAAGTGTGTAAAAATCAGTCATATCTTAAAGTGTGAAAGGCTGCTATTTTTACCTCCCATGCGTGGCATTCAAAGCCTGTTTAGTTTTCTCCCCTGCCATGCCCTGTATGGTGATCAGCCTTACAGGAGGACTGGGACACTCTGGGTACAGGCATAAACGTTTTGGGCTTATGCACAGTCTTTAGGATTGGGTTTTTTTCTTTTTAAATATTCCAGGTTTTTAGAAATTCCAGTTTACAGAAGAAGCTGAAGCACAGTGTCTGGTTTAAAGCAGGAACATTTGCAGAACTCCGTCTGACCAGTTAATTTTCTTCAATGACAACACTCACTTATCTACCCTCCTGTCCTTCCATAACACAATAATCACCAAAGTGGCTCAGAAGACAGAGTATCCACTGCTTTTCTTGGATAATTGAATCAGATTTTTCTTTTCCTTGATTTTTTTGTTGTAGTTATTTTGTTTTTAAGTATGTTTTATTCATTAGACCTGGCAGAGCATGTTTAGTAGTGGAGTTCAGTTCAGACAGAATTGCAATAATCGTACAGAAATTCTGCAGTGTTGGCACAAAAAAAAAATCTTTAAAAAAGTATTTAAAGGATTAAGTTGGCTTGTGACAGATGTAATGGCCTCTTGTGGGCCTGGGAAGCCTGCCAGGCACTCATCATAACAAATACGCTGACAGGTCACCATGGTTTTATGTCACAAGTTTAAAATTACTTAAACTTGTCTGTCTCTGCTCAAGTCTCTGATTAATTCTTTCTCCTCTGTTCTTTTCTCCCCAGTCTGGAGATAGGGAACAAATCTGCAAATTTTCATATGATTTAGATTATCTTTTCTTGAAAGAGAAGAGAAAATAGAAAAATTTAGCTATTAAAAAAATTCATCCCAGAAAATCTTTTTTACAGGCATACACAGAAAGAATTTAATAATTAATTTCTTTGTGTCATGATGAAAATGACTCAAGAGTACTTCTTCTATGGGGCTTTTAAATTTTGTACCAATAAAATTCTATTTTGTCTTCTCTCCCATTTTGCTACTGCATCTTCTCCCTTTAAAATACTGTCTTGACCATCCACACTTCTTTCTTGTAACAAAGAAACAAAGCTTTTTTTCTAGATGAGGTTCCCAGTGCTGCCACTGCACTCTTTGGATCCTTTCTGCTCAGAAAGTTATATATCATTTTCAGAGCTACTTCTTACGTTCTGTTAAGCCACCGACCTCTCTCAGAACACCTGCTATTAGCCATGCTTATTACATTGAGTCCAAAAGCCATGGAAATGTAGCCTTAAGTACGGTCAGGACTTGCAACAAAGAATAACCCAAGGAGCATCTGAGTTACATGGGAATATGGATGCTGAGAGGAGTGGGTAAGCGTAGTGAACAATGTGATGGTGCTAATGGAGATGGTTTTGATGTGTTTTGTTTGAAGCAGAGCTGCTTAGATTCAGTAGTGAGCCCTCCTGCTTTGAAGAAGCAAGGAAAGGTAGATAACGGAAGGAAGTGAAATGGAGAGGAACAAAGAGGCAGGAGGGAAGGAACCAGCACCCACCAGAGAAAAGTAGGCAAACCCGGGGGAAGCACTTGGAATTTTCACCCTCCCTTCCTGGCTGCTTTTGCAACTGTGCTTCCCTTAGCTGTCATCTGCAGCCAGACTTCCTCTCACATCTCTCCCCTCTCCTGTCAAACGCCTCCTTGCTTTCTCCTCTCTTCTTTGTGCTCAGGAATGCTTTCTGCAAACCTTTGCAAAGCTATTAGTGTTCTCCTTCAGATTTCTCTCTCAAAATTAGCTTTTGCTTGGGACCTGCAAAATTCTTGCTGATTATCAGACTTTTGGGGGCGTGTGTGCATGGAAGGAACAGGGTCTCTTCTTGACATGAAATTTGTAGTGTTTATTTTGGAAGCATTATCTGCGATCACTTTGGGTATCTGCATGTTGTCTGAGCTTTGCAGTTCTACTGTGAGCATCTATGTGCATAGACAGTGTTATAAAGCACCTATGCAGCACTTGTCAGAAAGTCTCTCTGGGCACCAACATACTGCTGTACCTTTAAAGGCTAATAATTGCAATGTTTTTTGTCTCCAGTAAAACAACTAAGAAAGATCTCCAATGCTTTTATAGTTCTAATGTATTATACGGGGCAGCTAATCCCTGCATGGTGTGTCTTGAGCTACTTTTTTTATTCTACGCCAGAAGCAAGTAATCCCTCACTTTCCTGATATTACTACACGGCTTTTTCTGTCTTTCTTTCTTCTTATTGTCTCTAATATTCTCCAACATCATGCCTTTACCCTCTTTTCTCTCACTGCAGCTTTCTGTGTTTGAGGAAGAGATTTTTTAGAGTAGTTGGGAGGCTCTTCTGTGATAAATCTGTTGTGTTTGTCTTCATTTTAACTCTTCCATTCACACCAGCCCTCCCAGCCTGCAGTGTCACAGGGCCCCATCGTCACATTGAGGCCCAGTTTGGTGGTCCCTCTGTATAACTGATGCTACAGTGTCAGATGTAGTGCTCTCTTCAGCCTGCACTCATTAATCAGGGAGTACTTTCTATACCATCTCTCTCATCCAGAAAAGGAGGATAACTGAATAATCTGCTCATCCCACGCTAGTGAAGCCTTTCAGATGCGTGTTGGGTTTTAAGGGCTTTATATGAGAATTACCCTGTGGATTTTTTCCTCTCTGTGAAAATCTGTTTCAAATCTCTCAATTCCTAATGAATATTATTTGCTTAGGTCATCATTCCATGCTGTTTTCATTTTAACTAGGGGCATTCCTCAGCATTAGTCCATGTATCTCTCCATGATAAAAGAACCTGCATTATATGAAATCTTGCCATTAAATCACATTGCTTGCATTCACAGATTGATTCTCTAAGTCTTTCCTCACTGTGTGGCAGATGTCACTCACATCTTGCAAGAATTAAGTAAAGCCCTCCCTGCTTATGGCAAGAAGCAAGGAAAATCAGTGACCGCTCAGAATTCTCCTGTTTCAGGCTCTGCTTTAATTTCATCCCCATTGAGCAGTGGGTTGACAGTGGAAGTTCACAAAACAGGTGGACAGTATGTACTGCAAGCGTTTGTATGTGCCTGAGTTCTCTATTCTTCATTACTCCCACACAAAGCCAGACTTTCCCCCTTTGCAATTTCATACCACCATAATTCTGCTGCTTTCACAGAATGTGCCCCGTTTTATGGGAGAAGGGGATAAATAACTGCATCAATTAGGTTGTATTCTTAAACAAGCAAAATGAACCAGAAATTTCAGGTGACCAGGTGAGTCTATTCTTGATGATTAGGTTGCTAATATTTAATCTGGGATTTGAGGACAGCTTTATTTTATTTTGAATGTAGTGTACAGCAATTCCCAGTGTTGGGTTTTTTTACTGGGAAGTTAAACCGGGAAAACAGTCTGTCAAAATGGACAGATTCAGCATTGAATTTCCTCTGTACAAGTTCTGTCTCTAGCTTCAGATACCTTCAGAAAAAAAAAAAAAAGAAACCTGAGCCTTTCCTGACACAAGGACTGAAATTGAAGCTCCAGGGACAAGAAGCAGGCCCAGGGCACTAAGCTATCTGTAATGAGCTATGACATCTGTATCTAATAAGTGCTCTGTATTTGTTATACATTGAAAGAAAGACAGGTCTAAAATATCAAAACTTGATTTATATGCATTTCTTAAGTACTCATATGTAGTCAGTGAGAGGTGATATCAAGCCACACAGGTCATCCTGTTACTGAGTTACAATAAGTATTTCTATGGGATTATAATAAATAAAAGGAGTCTTAGCTTACACTCCATAGCACTTCAATTTGCATATTCAACAGTATACAGTACATCTTGATCAGATTAACTTTGTGTCCTGGTTCTGACCAGAACAGGCTTATACTTTGCAGTAGCCAGGAGGGGGCATGGCTAGGACTTGACAATTATTCTATCAGCTCATTTTCCAGGGATGGAGGAAGGACTCTCTTCAGAGTGTCAGGGTGGAGTGGCAGTGGGAGTGGTTGAGTCTTGTCAGGCTGACAGTAAATGCTCTCTGCAGGTGAATCATTTGCCTCTCATACACTTTTGTTATTAAAGATTTTGCTCTTACTGTTCATTTTCTTAACCCATTGCTGTTTCCAGTAAATCGTTCTTATCTCAACCTGTGACCTTTTCCTTTTGTATCTTCAGTTCCCTTCACCAGCCCACCACGGGGAAGTGGGAGGGGAGGGAGGGAGGGAACTCAGCATGCTTTGGAGTGGGATCACTAAATTGGAGAATACCATTCCTAAACTATAACACTTTGCATTAAGTATTTTTCTTTTAAGTGTTCTGTTGTTTTGGGGGGTTTGGTTGTTTTTTGGTTTTTTTTCAATGATCTCTTCTGTGAAATTAAAGATGTATTCCTATTCCTAGATTCAGTGTAAGAAACTGCATTTGAAAATTCTTGAAATTTGAAGACATTCACAGCTGAATAGGAGCCTTCTTACTCAGGCTCTTTCCCACCAATTAGATCTCCTGTTAGCTTTGAAGATATACAACACCTTTTAGTTCTGAAAAGGTTCTATATTTTTATGTTGTTTCTAATACCTGGACTATTGTATTTAGGAAGTTCAACTTTTTCTCATTAACTACTTATAAAAATTCACAAAAGTCTTCATGCAAACAATTTTATAAATTGCACATATGCCTGGCCTGACTTAATGAAAACCTCGTGCTTTTTCCCCTAGACTTTCAGTTCAGTAATGGCTGCATTTAACATCTCGTTTTCATCCATAGAAGTATCCCTGTTGCATGAGTGTGAGCTGGCCTCATCTCTCATAGAGAAACACAACATGCAAAACACGAGCTGTGACCTGACAGGGAGATAAACTGAATGCAAAGAGAATTCTGATGATTTTGATTATCCATAAAACTTGTATATCAAATCCAGCGTGATTTTCAGACTCATCTTTTGGTTAAAAAAGGTTAAATTTATCTTCTTCCCTTCTCTCCTCCGCCCCCATCACCCCCTGCCCCTCCGCCTCTCCAGTTGTCTGTTTCAGCACCTGGCTCTTAAATGCAGTACATCAAACTTCTTTTGAAGGGCTCAGAGATTAAAGATTGTAAGTTACAATTAGAACAGCTATAATGATGATCAACTCTTAGTTCTTGCATAATGAATAGGAAAATGAGTTACAGAAGACTCAAAGCTTTAGCCAAGATTTGAAGATTGTGATTTTGGTTAAAAAAAAAAAGAGGAAGAAGGAAGAAACAGCCTGTGGTCTATTTTTTGCACGCTTGAGGTTTGAATGATTCAGGCTCAGGCATTCAGGTATTTGCTCACCATGGAACATTTCAGAGCTTTGTACTTTATTACCTGAGACACCTTCAGACTTAGAGCTTTCTGTCAAGGCATAGTTATGTTTTCAAGTGACTGAAATGCATTAATTAGGCTTTCAGTTAGGGTCTAGGGTGGGGGGAAAGACGGCACCTTTTTATCCCCACTGTGAGTGAAGGCTGATTCAGACATGTCAAGTGAGGTGGTTATTATGAAGTATGATTGATGTGTGTCGGTCTCTGTGATTATCTGCACCTATATGCAAAAACATGTATTTTGCTTTAAATAGCAAAGGAGAGCCTGCATTGTCACAGGAAGCATGATTTTAATCGAATGATGCAGCTGTGTGAGCTTTTAAAGTAATTTTTCTCTCAGAAAAGGGAGCATGCATTAGTGTTTTAATATCATATAGCAGCCAAGAGATTTCTTTAGCAAGAACTTCAGTTGGTGACAGTACTATGGTGTCCTTCTTCTCATAAGGAAGGACGCAAGACAAATAAGCTTGCAAACAATTTGAGTGTAACTCTGCACGTGGACAGCAGTAGGTTAGTGTTTGCCAAAGGCTTGCAGAAGAATCAGCATCCTTGGCTGGAGTTGAGGCAGCAGAAAGTGCTGAGGGAGAATCCAGCACCAGTTCTGAGTTCAAAAGTGATCCTCAACATTGACCCAAGACCTGTCTGTAATGAAAGTAACCAGGGAGCTGTTGTCATGTCTCACCAGTAAAAACGAGCACCCTTTGCTCTCTGAGTGTATGTGTCTAAGCAACCTGAGGGTTTGATATCTGTTTTCCAGTGTTGGGACTTCTGTTTCTTATTTAGAACTACTTATTACTTGCATACTTGATCAGTGGTAACATAAAATGGCACTCCATCTCTGCCCTCAGGAACTAAAATTATTCCAGAGCATTCTCGATATGCTCTGTTTATTGTGCTAGTAGCTATCTCAGCCCTTATTTATTAGGGAAAAAATGCACACTGAGTGTTTAATATGAAAAAGGATTGTCCACCTTTTTGACTTGCCAGCTATCTGCTCATTGTGTTTTTTTCCAGCTAGAACAGGAATGAAATTATGTGAGGAAATTATTTACCAGCTTTCTGTTAGCATCTTTATCGCCTGCCAGCTTAGAGAAATGTTTAGAGCAATAACTCAGCAGTTTTGAGAGGAAATCTCATGTGGGTCCAAAAGCAACTTTATCTGATCATTGTTCCACCCAGCTTCACCTGGAATGAGGAAAACAATTCTCTGCATGGTTTCCAAAGCATATTGCAATGTTGGTCAGAGTTTTGATAAATGTAACCAGTTTATTGTGTACAAAGTTCTTAAAGTGTGAGCAGCAGGCTTCTTATGGGTCCCTGCTCTGGGTTGTGTCCAGCCTTGTATATTTGCACCTCGTGAACCAAAATAATCTTGGTCTTAGAATGTGATTGTACCTGTGAAAGACAACCTTTTTGTATTGTGCAGGGAGAGTTTCCACTTTGTTCCCTGCATTCCTATACTAGAAGAGGATTTGCCATATCCTCGAGAAATTCCCTATTTCAGATCTTTCTCCATTACTAAATCCACGTTTCTATTCGTGCATCCTCATTTTTGTACATCTTAATGATGGTTAGCAGGAGGGTAAGTATGAGAACACATCGATAGGATACCTCTGAAAAGTAGTTTAGGCTCAGGCACATAATGCATCCGTATGTGATCCTCCATCTGCAAAAACTTGCAGTGACATTGTTGTTCTGTTTCAACACTCTGTAAACAGCCTAAGGCAGTTTAATACTTTTCATACCTCTGCTTATTTATGCCCATGTTTTCTGGTCTCATAGCCTCAGTCTTCTCTGCATAAAATGAATATGGTTCAGCCTCTCTTCTGATCTGAATATAAAGGATACTACAGTAAAAAAACTGAGGGTTTTTTTTTGTTGTTGTTGTTTTGGGGTTATTTTCAGATTCAAAATACCAGTTGCTTGAAGTGTAGGTCAGTGCCTAGGAAAGACCTTGAAGTCATAATTTCTTAGTTCTTTATCTTTTCTGCTGGCATTAAATAGTGTGGTAGGAGCCCATCATGGCCCAGGCTCCCACCATGGAATTAGGGTATGTGCAAGTGCAAACCTGACACCAAGGAACCACTTTCAGGGTGTGTGATTTTAAGACACAGCCTGTACATCTTGGAAAATCACCTTAATGCATTAGAGGACCTGAATCTTAACCCTTCTACATCTCAGTTTTCCTACCTGTTCAGTATGTGCCCTACCACCTCTTTCCTGTGTGTGAGAGGAACTATTTAGATTGTGAAGTTCTTAGTTCTCCATCTAAGAAGAAAATCTTGCAAAGTTTCTGAAAGAACTACCCACAGCACTGTGGGCCATTCCTGCTCTAACATTAGCTTTTATCTTTCTCGAAAAGGATACAAAAGAGGGAAAACCTCTTTTTTTTTTTCCCCTGCGGATCCTTTCTGTTTGCTAAGGTGCGTCAGCATCCGCAGCTCTGCGGGGTTTTGCACAGCAATGATCTTCATTGTGTTCAACTCCAGTTGTGTGCACAGCAACTTGTTGACTAATTACTCCTGAACTAGTTTGACGTTTCTAGTGTACAATTTAAAACGTTCAAGAATAAGGAGACCTTTGCTTTTCTTGTCTACCAATTAATTATTTCAAGAATAATCATCCCCTGCAGCTGGGAGGGGAAAAACAAAACCGATCACAGCTTGTGGTGCTGTATCAGTCGAGAATCCAAGGCAAGAATCAAAGGTTGTGTTTTATTCTACCCCAAATAAAATCCCACGGTGACATGTCAGCACAATATTTGCTTTGTACTGATTGCATCCCAGGCTGCTGAGCAGAGAGCAAGGAGCTAAGAAATCCCCATGCTGATAATAACTCTCACTTGTCAATTAGATGGCATTAGCAGTGACTGCACGGTTGCACAATTCCACGCTGGTCAGATTTTAGTTTAATTTTTAAACTTCGCTACCATCTCGTGGTGAGGTCAGGCATTGCATGCAAGAGGGATTGCTCACTGTCTTGGCAGTTTTTAAGCTCTCATTTTTCAGGCTTTCTCATAAGGCAGCTTGTGTCATGATGGAACTCTATCTATTGTAACCACGTTGGGTTTTTCCTTTTTTTCCTAGAAGTGGCTGTATAGGATTATCCCACTCTGAGACAGCATATTTCAGCAAATCTGGTTTTTTGCTGTTTTGTTTTGTGAGAAGATTGTTTGTTGGTTGGTTTATGGGTTTTGGGGCTTGGTTTGTTTGTTCATTTGCTTATTTCAGTGTTTTGTTTTGGGGGTTTTTTTTCAGATAAAATGAGGCGAACCATTGCACAGCAGGGTGGTAGTGCAGCAGAGCTAACCTATTGATTCTTTCCCACCCAGGCAGCATTCACAGTCTTTCTTATTTCCAGCTGTAAGACAGAAAGCCCTGTCCTCTTCGTTTGTGTTACCTTGGCTATTTGTAAGTTATTCATTTTTGTGATTGTAGCGCTAATTTTTTTTCTGGACTAGTGACGCGTGCAAAGGAAGCAGCAGAAGTGAGCTGCCATCAGAGAGAGGAAGAAGGAGAGAGATGGATGCCTTCTTATGCAGTAGAAAGACATTGTAGTAGTTCAGCTGTTAAATGAGATCTCTATTTTCAAACATATCTCCTTGGATCACCACTGTCCAGCGTTTGTTTTCCTCCAGCATAGCTCTCCACTTCTTAAGGTGTATCAGCCTTCTAAGGGTTTCTGAAGGCAGAGGGAAACTCACTTTCACACACTTAAACACATCTATCCCTGTTCTACAATAATTCATGCCTTAACTATAGGTTAAGAAATAATGGAGGGGAAAAAAAGAGTTAAAAATTAAATAAATTTCATTACTAAAGAGCCTTCATATTAAAGAACTACCTGCATGGCAATCATGAAAAGCTACAAAGTGAAATTTTTTCCATTAAGAGATGAGTTGATACCAGTGAGAATCCAATTTCTGCTACCTTTCTGTTTGATTTTTAAAAAAGTGTGCTTTTCCCTATAGTAAAGGGTGTAGTCAGTAATTTGTGAGTCACGTTTAAAAAAGTTTTATTTCTCATCAGAAGGCTTGATAATGTAGGAAAAGATTAATTAGTTTCCTGATGCTCTAATGATCCAGAAAATAAAATTTAATCAAATCAGTTTTTCTTATCCATGAGCCCTAATCCTGCATCATTAAAGCAAATGAGTCTTGTTATTGACTTAAAGATTTGCCAGTTAAAATATAAATATGAAAGAATGCCTTATAAACAGATATTAGATTTGTGGACAGCTCACACCAAGTCAAGTTCACAATTGTTAAACTTTTCTATTTTGACTGTTTTCTTTATTGGGGGATTACAAGTCATAGCCTGATAGCTCAACTTATATCCTAGAAAAACTCTGTCAAGAGAAACAGTCAGTGTGAAGATGCTTATGGATGATTGTATTGAACTTGGATTTGTCTCCTCTTTGCAGTCTGTGACTTACCCCTCTTATATCATCTGCATGTGCCTTCTGCTGTACCTGTTCTATGCTTTCACTAGCCATGGTTTAAGTTCCTTTAGTCATGTTTTTCACAAATTTGAGGTGATTGTCTCTCTTATAAGAGGCATATCTATTTCTAAGAAAGGCCAGGGTTGTAGTAACAAAGTTCCAAAGAATGAACCACATACTCTGTTGCCTTTCTTTGTTAATGTGGTAAAATGGACAAACTAAGAGGAAAGAACGTGAAAGGAGAGGCCACAAGTAATCACTTTATCAGTACAGCTTTTTGCATCATTTTGTCATTATATTTTTAATACTTACAGAAGAAAGCACTGTCCAACTTAACATACTCTACTTTTGAATCTAGTAGGGCTCCTTCACCTTAAACTTAGGAGAAGATTGCTCTAAGACTGAGCTCCAGTGCCCACATTATCATTTAATTATCGTGAAATAACAGTTTTGTTACTAATTACATAATAACACCATCCACCCTTTACTGCAATTAAATTTGCAGTGCCTGTCTATGAGAAACTGTGTTGTCATAATAAGGGTAGTTTCCTTTATTTGCTTGTGCTGAGTTGCAGAATCTATAATTATATGCACGGATCATCAATTTTAGACTTGTTTGTATAATTATAAGTAATTGAACATGAAAGCAATTTAGAAATTACTATAAAGTACTCTGTCTATTGTGGAATTGGAATAATTAGTAGATTAGAGGGATGATCATCAGTTAAGAAAGAGCTTCATAATTTCATAGTAATTTGAATATAAATAAAAAAACCACTTCACAAGTTCAGCAGCAGCTTTCCTTGCTTACAATCAGGGATAGTCAGATTTTCAAAGTTACTCAGATATGTGCTCATTCAGAATGATTTTGGGTTGGTCTAATGTGTTAATATATTCAGTAAATTCACCCACTAATATTTTATGGACTGTATTCATTGTTGTGAACACAGGCATTATTAATAGCATCATTAAACTTATTGACAATACATTTTATTGCTAAACAAATGAGAGGCCTATTAAATATAAAGTGAGCATATGTCATTTCTCAGTGTTCATGTGCATAGACTAGAGCTTCTTAGTGATCATGAACAAACTTGCTGAAAAGCTGAGTGCAGAGGGAAACAACCATTCTTCACAGGTGTATCAAAAACACAGAGGTGTGAGAGAGTACAGATATTTAAATGGTCTCAGATGAGGCTGCTGGGATTGATTTTCTGTCTCCCAAGAGGGCAGATGCTCTGAACTTTGAGCAGGACCAGAAGGGTGGACAGGGGCTTAGTTGAGTATGTCAGAAAGCTGTGCTCCCCACATGGCTTTCACAATGTGACCTCCAGGATCCTCCAGCTACTAGCCACTGGTGCTAATCCTGGCTACAGAAAGGAATTTCACCCAGGGCTGACTTCACTTTCCCCACTGCTGAAGGCAGGGATGAAGGGAGAGATCATGTCCTCCACTGAGCTGTGAAAGGCATGCAGGAGCTCTTCCAGTGCCACCCTGGGTGAGTTGTGTGAGTGTTCAGATGTTTTTATGCATCCCTTCACAAGGATTTTTGTGCCTTTATGGTAGAGTAGTGATCAGCTCATTTCTCTGATGAGGATCAGGGGAAAGAGACCTGCCTAGGTTCTCTGGGCCCAGCAGGGAAAATAAGCTCAACATTCAGGGACAGATCATCTTGGCTGTGGCTGACAGGTGTGGTAGTTGGATCTTCAGAGTCCTGTTGTCTCTCTCCCTCATAAAAACTGAAGTTAGCTGCTTATTTTGAGGATCTCACAAGTGTCTCTGATCACAGGAGACGAGTATCTGGGACCAGTTTACAAAAGCGTTTGAAAAAATGGTGCTTTCTGTAATTTCCACCTCCAGGGGGTGGTAGCTGAGAACAAAGTACTTCACACAATTTCTTGTTACTCTCCCCCTAAAAGAAACCATCTTCAATAATCTTACATGAGCTTTATTTTGTTTATGTTTTATTTCTCTTATCTCAACATAAAAGCAATATGTTTTTAAAAATAAGCAAATTTCCTCGGATGATTAGCATTTTCTACTAACCTTGAACTGAAAGCTGAAAGGAAATATTATTGGCTGCTCTGTGTGGTTTGGAGGTGATTCTACTTACTGGTGTGCCACACATCCATAGATTTTGTAGCACTGGCATCTGGTGGCAAGAGGCAATGTGAACTCCAGGTGGCAGTCTGGCAAACAGGGCTCCAGTAGTCTGCACACTCTTCTCATTCCTATTGCTTTCATGTATTTTCCAGTAAATGCAGCACTTAGTAAAACTAAATGATTGTGAAAGAATTGGGTCTTGCTAATGCTGCTGCAGTATAATATTAAGTAATAATCAAAAGCTGATGATAATAAAAACCAACTAACAGCCATTAAGTGATAATTAAAGTTGAAGAGATGGAAGAACAAGAAAATGAAGGTGCTAATTCAAGGTATTCCTTTCATCGTGAGAAAAAAAATGGTTTGTGTGGCCTAATAAAGTTATTAAACACCGATACAAAATTTGGAAAGGCTGCAAAGGAGAATTCTCTTCTGCTCTCTCTTTCTTGTTGGGATTAAAAAGTATTAAGTGGGTCGTCATTCTTCTTTTCTATCTATGTTTTTCCCTTCCTCTTTTATTCCACATTGCCTCCAGTGAGTCTCAGGCTTGCATCTGGCTGTGATCAGAGCACTCTGATGATTCCAATAGCAGTGCCAGAAGAAGGAGCTTGAAATCATGAGACATGCCCCAAAAGACAATAAAACTTCCTGAGATATTTTTAAATTAAATTTGCAGTGCTTTGTATACTTGTGTTCTAAAGTTTGAGATATAAGGGATCACATTTTCAGGACTATCCTTACGATTCTTAGGACTGAGGCTTTGTTTTGTGTGCTTTTTTTTTTTTCCCCCCCTCAATAAAATCTGGTCATGCTTCATGAGCTCAGAGAGCTCCCAGCTCCTGGGAGAGTCGCAGGAGAGCTGTAGCTTGGCTGCAGTAAGCATCTGTGGAGCTGTAAGTCTCCACACAGCCAAAACTATCCATGTCTGTAGCTCTGTATTTAACCAGACCTTGGACTCTCCTAGGAGACAGTTACATCCCTTGTGGCCAAGGTAACAGTGACCATTAACAGCATCCCTCTTTTCTTGAGCATATGCAGTCAGATCTGTAGAGAAATCGTTCTCAGGATAATGTTTTTTATTATTAGTCTCAATAATCAATAGCTGAAATTCTCAGTTGTCTCGCCAGATTTTTATAAGACAGACCTGTTTCCTGACAGGCAGCACTTGTAATTTTTTGTTATCTGCTAGGGGGCAACATCTGTTAAGTAATGTTATCCTGTTCTGTGTGATTAATGCCAAGATCCGTAACAGCAATACAGTGGAGGCACATTATAATTACATGCAGAATTTCTGTGCTTGGAGGTGTTAAATAATAAGTAATACTGAGATGAAAAGAAAGCAAAAGAACAGCAATGGCCAGAGATCTTCATTGCATTTAGATGAGAAGACTCTAGTTTACAGGTTCACGTGGAAAAGTATTGCTCTGGTAGGTATAAGCACAGACAAGTATTTAACTTCACCATGCAGGGTGTGAACGGCCCAAGCAGGTAAGTCACATTCTGCACAAATGTCGTTTCCACACCACAGACACTGCTCTGAACACTGCTGTACTGTTGCTGCTTGGTGAAGTCTGGTGACTAGCTAAGGCTTTTGCAGAAATTTAGTCTCTTTGCACTCTGTCTTGTAGCCATTTGAAGGCATAAAATAATTCATTGTAAATGGTTCTAAGGATTTCAGTTTGACACCAGAAAACACTGCAAATAAAAAAGCGTTTCATGTTAGTTGACCAAGACAGAGTGAGAAAGAGGATTTGTACCCAGGTTTAACACAACTATAGGTCTGATCACAAATTCAAGATCAAAGAAAATAAAAATGACTGCAAGTCTCTTCACAATTCATAAACTTTATGCACATTAGGATGCAACAAATGCATGTTAGGTACTGTACATCTTCAGCGTTTATTAGCATCTTTGACCATTTTCTTATGCCAAGCCTATCCTCGTGGTTGGGTGATGGTAGCAGTTACTGCACTACATTCCTGCTCATGCTGAACTCCGGTGCACATCACTTCAGGAGAAACTCATAGAGTTAGAGAAGGTTTTTTGAAGTGGTTAGATAGATAGCACTGCTTTTATATTATTTGATTGTTGGTGAAATTCAGGAACACATATTCATATATTTGTTCTAGGACAGGCCTACATGCTGGCAGATGGTTTGTATACCCGCTGGGGACATTTTATGAGCCCTAAACTGGATTTGCAAGAAAGAAAGAAATTCATCATGGAAATAATTCAAGGAAGAAATAATTCAAGAGATAAATGGTAGGAATAATTCAGTTGATTTTTATTAAAAACCCCTGAATCCTTTTAAAACTAATATACAAGGGTGAGTGCATTTAGCAGAGTGTGAATTTGGTAAAATGTAAAACAGGCACAGGCATAACCAAGTGAGTTCTTTTTCTTACCCAAGTAGTCAAATTGAATTCTTTACAGGGTATACAGGCCCTCGGGAGTGTGATGAGTGGTTTAATTAGTTTTAAACCATCATATTTAATCAAGCACTGTGCATTTTCAAAAGGCTACATTCATTCCACTTCTAGGAAGACTTACAGATCTTTTTATCATTAGTAGCTTATGAGACTTTGGAGCTCTATATTTAGTGTGAAGCAAATCTCTTTAATTGACATCACTATGCTGTAAAACTAAATTATTATCCTCAAAGTCAAGCCTTAAACTTATACTCAGGTTACAAGAAGGAAGAGCCATTAGACATTTCTGAGCTGAAATTTTAATTGGGATATCATTCATCTGCGAAGCAGCCAGAGTTCATTCTGTTTATCCTTACGATAAAACACACCAAAAGGCATACATGATAGGACAATGGACCAAAAAAGAAGGGAATATACCTATAACAATTAATTTCGTTTTGCTGAACAAATTTTTCAATCAGAGCTGCTGTGGGACAACTGAAATGTTTGGTTTGCATTTTTATAAACTTCATTCATAAAGCAAATATCAAAGCAAGACAATGACCTCTTAACCTCTCACTGTCTTAAACAAGCTTTAATTAATTTAAGTGAAGAAAAAAAGGATAAAGGTTCTTGTTATATTGTGATTTTTGGTTTGATACAAAGGAAAATACAGAAATTGCAGCTTTATTAACTTTCTGTGTGGAAACATGCTTCCAAACAAAAAGCTGGCTTGCACTGTGGGGGGTTTTGGTGTGTTTAAGCAGGTTTGAGCTTTGCTGATGGTACGAAACAAGTGGGGCAAAGTCCAATTCTTACTGGGACATAGACTCTGCTAGAAGCTCTCCACAAGATGCTGAGAGGATCAGGAGCAGGTTCTGTGCCCAAGATTAGGCTGCAGCTGTGAGGAAAGGTAGCTGACTGCTCCTGCAGCCTTGCCAGCTTCCTTTGTTAGATGTGTGCCTGGTCTTCATCCCCTCTGTGCAGCATCCCTTGGGGGTTTCCAGCTGGGTCCTGAAATAATCTTTTTTTTATTGATATGATCTGGACATGGACATGTCACATGTCTTAGTGCCACTGTTGTGCTTTTCACAGATCCACAAAAATGTGTTGGGCAGTTGAGGTCCGTTTTGGTGTTTTTCTATGAAACTACGTACTTTTTGAACAGTGTAGAGTTAATATTAAAAATAACTTCATTTTCATTTTTCACAAAAGGTTTGTATAGTGGATTCCAGAAAAAGTCTTTCAGGGAAATTTCTCCCTGTTAAACAGGGACTGCCATAAGATTTTGAAGCATGGACTCTTATGGTCCTAAATTTTTTTCCCCTGATATTTATTATAATTGTAAATAGAGAATTAGGTTTTTAGAGTCTACACGCTCTGTTAGAGAGAACAAGAGAGAACTGTTTTTCTTTACCTGATAGATGGCACCACTGTGCCTAAGTGCTTTAGAATAGCCTATGGTTGTGATCTTCTGGTCTTCATGAATTGCACTGTTAATATTACAATAAAACATAGAAGTTCTGGCAAACTGGAGCCTCTTTAAGTATCCCTAGTGCAAGCACAGTCCTTCCCCTAAAAAGTTTGCATTCTAAATAGAGAAGATTGCCAAGGAGATGAAGGGAAGTGCTTGCTGAGAGAAAGGTAAAATGACTTGCACAAAGTCGCCCAATTAATTTATAAAAGAACTAAAAATGTACTTCTCTATGTCCTTAAAACTTAGGTGGCAGTTTTTCTCGCCAGTGGCAGATTTAAGGTTTGCTATTTCACAGTCCTTCTGATCTATTCCCAGGATTTACAACATTACAGTAAAATTTATAGCGAAATGTAAGGTATCAGATCTGAAAACTGCAGGAGTCCTATATATGGGAAAGTTGTACTGGGTCACTTTTAGATGCTTCTAAAATTGTATCAGTCAATTTTTTACCTTGTACATAAAATAGGACGAGTAATTCCCCCAAAAAAACTCTTACACCCCTCTGTTTTTTATATATGTGAATTATCCAATACACGATTTAGCCCTAGGGCAAAATGTTTTACTGACTTTTGTTAAAAGTAATACCAACTGGAAGCATCCCAAGTTCATGACCTCATGAGGGACTAGTGAGAAGCTCTCCAGCAAAATGGTTTCTTTTTTCCTACCTGCAAATGCTGATTCATCAGAATGACAATGATTACAATGTTCCTTGGAAGGAATTCAAAGCAGACAAATTACAATGTTCTTTGGACAGAATTCAAAACAGAAAAGAAAGCAAGTGAACTTTTGCTGGAAATATCTCAGACTTCCTTTGCCTGCTTTGTCAGCATCCTGTGGTCTGCCTTGTAAAGCAGCTGAGAGTGTGGAGCACTGGCAGTGCTGGTTCCCCAGCTCTCAGGCAGGCACATCCTCAGTGAGTACCTCTTGTTTTGGCAACAATTTATCCTCTCACCTGAGGAAGAGGATGAAGAACACACAGGAGAAGAGTGGACCCCCTCGTCCTCCTGACTGGGGGCGAAGGGCATTCACTTGCCTTAAGCATGTGTCTGTAAACAAGGAGATACAGATGTGCACGGCAAAATTCTGCCCCATAATCCTTTTTTTTTTTTTTTTTCCCTGAATTGCCTGCATTCACTAACGCAAAGCACCTTTTTTAACAGAGAATTGGGGTTTGGGAAATGGAATACTGGGTTTTGTCTTCTGTGGCACAACAAAAGCATTGATGAGAAACCTCCACAAGTCGAAATTGGGTCTCCCTCCATACTCCCTGGCCTCTGCTCAGTCATACAGTTACACATCAGAAATGGGAAGAAATGATGCTCCAATATTCTTCACTCAGATGCAGTTCTGCTAAGTGCTGGCTAGGGGAAGCCTTTCACTTTGAAAGATACTCCCCAGCAGGAAAGTCTGAGATTTGCTCTCAACCACAGAACAATGCAGTCTTGCAAATAACCCAAAGTCTCCAGGATAGGGCCTAGATGTTTCATACTAGCTGCAGAAAGAGGCTTTCCAGAAATGCAGGCACTATGGAGCATAGATAGAAAGAATTATGTCCTCATGAGGCTGGCTGAAATGCTGACCATAAGAACAGAAAGGATTACTGAGACCAAGGCTACACCTTGCAGTGCTAGAGAGATTTCAAGATTTTAAAAATATAATGGTTTTGTTGCTGTGAGCTCTCCATCCACTGCTGTGGAGGTACTTTAACTTCTGTCTGTCTTAACCGGACAATCCACCCAATGCCCCTTTAAAGTACAATTCAGAACCTGAAACGTTTTTGATGTGGTTTTCTCTTAGTCCCTTCATTTTCTTTCTCTCTAAATGAAAAAGGAGAGCCTTTTCTTTTCTTGATATGTTTTTCTTCCTCCAGATACTGTGGTATGATAATTTTGTATTAACCAGTTTTGGTAACCAGCTTGGACTATGCTTCACTTCTGCTGCTAAAAAAACCCAATTCTGTTTTATGAGAAACAAAGGGATCCTGTGGCAATAACTTGATACAGGAATTCATAAAGCTGAAATTTTGCTGCAAGGGAAGGCAGGTAATTCTTTGGGTTGACATGGCTGCAGAATCAAGTCTCGTTCAGTACAGAGCTCTCAGTCATGAATGCTTACAAGAGGATAGGAGCTGAGGCTATAAACTGATTCAGGTTTTGCCAAAAGACCCAAATAACTCACTACTATTCCTTGACTTTTAAGTGTTCCTGAAGATTTCTCTAAAGGATTTGAGAGTCCATATTCCTATTGTGTCTGGATGTGCCAGGCAAGAAACTTCTTTAAGACAAGACGTCAAAGGCTGAAGTCCTTATTGTTACTGTTTTTTTAAAACATAATTTTGGTACATCTAATATTCTTGTTTTGTTTGATTTATCTGGTTGTCTGGTTGTTTTAATTTGCATTTACTCTTGTCCTTAATAGTTCTGGTTTCTTTCTTTGTTTCCAGACTGGGATGTAACTTGGGAGGGTTGGTCCACAAGGAGCTTTGGTTTGTTCTAGCAGCTACTGGTGCATCACACAGTTCACAGTTCTGCATCATGTGAAATTGCCCTTCAGAGCAGAATAAAATCCTATGGAAATCCCTGCAGGGAGGTTTCTAGAGCACCTTCTTGCACCTCCTGTAGAGATGTGACTTCATTTCATTGACAGTTCAGGAGTTGTTCATATGTGTTTTCATTGAATTGTGACATATTAGACATCAGCTCTGGAGCTGAATTTAGCTGACTTGCCTTTTTTCTGTGAGTTCAATTTAGTTTCGGATTTTTTATTTTATTTCTTTGAATAAGCCTAAAAAACCAAAAGCAAAAAGGCTGCTAATTGCTAGGATACAGAAGACAAGATGGTCTCATTGCATTGCAAAAGTAGTTTTATGGACAAATTTATGATGTCTGAGTCCAGGTCAAGCTAGTCAGCTTTGACATTTTCCAAAGTTCTGTACTATTCCTGAGAGGGATCCTTGGTGCGATGAGTACAGTCCCACTGACACTGAAGCAATAAATGCTTTTTGGCACAGTGTTTCAAAAGAATTATAGCAGTAGTGTCTGGATTGTGCTCTGATTGTACATAGCAGATAAGGGAGGTTGGATGGCTTTCAACACCTAAACAAGAATCCATAGAATCACAGAATGCTTTGGATTGGAAGGAACCTTTAAAGCTCATCTAGTCTAACCCCCCTGCAATAAGCAGGGACATCTTGAACTAGATTAGATCATTCAGATTGCCATCACATGGCACATGGATTCATAGAATCACAGAATGGTTGGAGTTGGAAGGGACCTCTGGAGATCCTCCAGTCCAACCCCTTGCCAAGGCAGGGTCACCAAGAACAGGTGGCACAGGAGCACATCTAGGTGGGTTTTTAATGTCTCCAGAGAGAGAGACTCCACAACCTTCTTGGGCAGCCTGTTCCAGTGCTCTGCCACCCTCAATATAAAAATGTTCTTCCTTATGTTGAACTGGAGCTTCTCATGTTTCACTTTATGGCCATTGCTCCTCATCCTGTCACTGGGCACCACTGGAAAGAGTCTGGCACTGTCCTCTTGGTACCTGCCTTTGAGATTTTTACATGCATTAATGAGATCCCCTTGTAGTCTTCTCTTCTCTGGACTAAAATCCTCAGCTCCCTCAGTCTCTCCTCATAAGAGAGATGCTCCGGACCCCAAATCATCTTTGTGTCCCTCCACTGGACTGTGTCCAGTAGCTCTTTGTCTCTCTAGTGCTGAGGAGCCCAGAAGGGGACACAGCACTCCAGATGTGACCTCACTAGCCAAGCAGAGTGGGAGGATCAGCTCCCTGAACCTGCTGGCCACACTTTCCTCATGCACCCCAGGATACCATTGACCCTCCTGGCCACAATGGCATACTGTCATTGTCACACTATCATAGTCAACTTGTCACCCTCCAAGGCGCCCAGGTGTTTGATGAATCCATGCTGACTATTCTAAATGACCTTCTTTTGTTTTATATGAATGGTGATGACCTTCAGAATGATCTGTTCCATCACCTTTTCAGAGATGGAAGTGAGGCTGACTGAGTCCTCCTTCTGGTCATTTTTGAAGGTGAGAATAACATTGGATTTAAGGTTGTAAAAAGGCCTCTAAGATCATGAAGTCTAACCATTTAACCTGACACAACAGGTCACCACTAAACCCTGAATCTTTCCAGGGATGGGATATCTTCAACCTCTCTAGACAACCTGTTTAAGTGTTTCACCACCCTTGTTATAAAAATTTCTTCCTTATATATAGTCTGAATCTACTCTTGTTTAGTTTAAAACCATTACTCCTTGGCCTATTGCTACAGGCCCTACCAAAATGTCTGCCCCCAACTTTCTCATAAGTCCCTTTTGGGTCTCCCCAAGGCCTTCTCTTTTCCAAGCTGAGCAAGCCCAGCTCTCTCAGCCTGTCTTTATAGGAAATATGATCGAGCCCTCTGATGATCTTTGTGGCCTCTGGGTTTGCTCCAGCAAGTCTCGGTTTTTCTTGTTTAGGGGGCCCCAGATCTGGATGCAATGCTCCAAGTCTCAGCAGAGCAGAGCAGAGGGACAGAATCTCCTCCCTCAACCTCCTGGCCACACTGCTTTTGATGCAGCCCAGGATGTTGTTTGATGCTTTCTGGGCTGTGAGCATGTATTGCCAGTTCATATGCAGTATGTTAGTTACCAGCATCCCTAAACCATCGGCAGAGCTGCTATCAATCTGTTCATCCCCCAGCCTGTATTGATGGTGTGGCTTCATGCAACTTAAAGAGTGTGACTACACAAGTCAAAGGTGTACAGACCAAAGGAGAACATGGTGGAGCAGGACAAAAAATCTCCCACTGTGCAGACCCAAAAGTAGTATTTGTGTCCTTGAGGTGGTCCATAAACACGTAAGAGTAAGATATTTATAGTTGATGCCTCGAACAGGAATTGGATCCTCTATATTGTATTTATCTTAGGTGAGCTGTTGGTATTGTGACAGGGTTTTGTATTTACTGTGGAAAAAAATTGTGTGGATTCTTTTAAGCATCACTTTTGAAGTGTACAAATGTTGAGGGTTTTTTTCATTAACTCTTTCCAAGTACTGAGTTTGCGCTCTCTCACATGTTGAATAAGAGAATAAAAGCATTTCTCTGAAAAGTTAGAAACCAAAGATGTATTAAAAATGCTGCAGTAAGAATTCAGTTTAGATCTTGGTTCTAAAAGATCAAAATTTTAATTTTCTACTTGATAGTGTCAATTGCTAGTTCAGCTTCTTCCATCTAGTGCCTCAAGGCTTATTCTTTTTAAAACATTTTTAGATCTTTTTCACAATCCACAGCACATACCTGAACAGGATTTTTGTAATGATTACTAATCTTGATAGTTTTGTACTTCTTCTTTGCTGATATGGTAAATTATTTTAGGTGGCGGTGTGGTTGTTCATTTCAGAGATGAGTCTTTCAGAGGGCTCTTTGGTAGGATGGTGAAAAGTCTCTGCTTGATGTTACCCTGACAATCGTGGAGATTACTTATGACCATTTAAGATAGTTTAACACAGTTTAACATGAACATACAATGGAAATAGTAAGTGTACTAGGAGATAGATTTGCTCTAGGGAGTTGAATCCAACTTAGCAAAATGGTAGAGGAGCCTGCAGGCTTTTTTCAAACCCCCCCTACATGCTTATGCTTCTTCCTCTGCATACAGATTTATAGGATCATATGCAGACTCTGGATATAATACTCTAATGTATTATCAAATCCACACCTTCTGAAACTGGAGTTCAGATCCAGCCCTTGGAGTTTGTTTGTGACAACAAACTCAGCCAGCGCAATGCTCAAATACATTTCCATTGGTTCTGTCTGTTCCAAAAGCAGGGCACTTCCATGGACTGGCTTTCCAAAATTTCCCATTTATATGCTCAGATACCTATTTTTGTCCAATTAATGATTTTTTTGGCTTTTGGTAGCTTCTGTTCATGAATTTGCTAGAAGGAATAAAAAAAATGTTTACACAAACATTTTTTGTTAACAACCTAGATGTCCCCAGGTACTTTCTATGTTTAAGAAGGTCAGAACAGTTGAAGTGAGGCATCTTCTGACAATCTTCTTAAATGTGTGGTTTAAAAAAATATTCCTTTGGTCTCTGTCAGCTCTTAAAAAAAAAACCTTAGAGAACAGTAATTTTGCTGTGTACCCACTTGATTCCACTGGTCTGTGAAACACTGATCATTTTAATGCTAGCAGCTCTTTGTCAGGTTGCTTAGGCCATGGTTCACAAGCAGTTCTCCCCAGGGGCATGAGATGTATGCAAGTACTGAATATTAAGGTTGCCTGGGTGCCACTCTGAGTACAGAACCTAAAACCTGTATTGGAGTCTTTTTTGTCTCTGTGGCTTCCTAAGCCCTGTGGACAGAGCTTTCCCTAACACAAAAGGCTGTGCGCTTTGCAGACATGTGCATTATGCAGCTCCTCTCCCCAGTCTTACCTAGAATAGAAGTTGCCCTATATGCAATGAGGGCGTGAGGGAAGACCCAGGCAACTACAAACGTGCTAGTCTAACCTCAGTTTCTGGAAGAACTATGGAGAAGACTAAAGTGGATTGAACTGAAGGGCATTTAAAGACCAATGCAGTAATCAAACACAAGTTCTCAAAAGGAAAGTCCCATTTCATTAGTTTGATGTCCTTCTACAATAAGGTCACCTGCCTGGTGTGTGGAAAGAAGGTGGCAGATGTAGTTTTCTGGATTGTTGTAAGGCTTTTGATGCTGTCCCTTACAGCATCCTTCTGGACAAGTTGCCCATCTCTGGGGGGAGTGGGTATACACTGGAGAACTGGCTGAACAGCAGGATGGAAAGGGTTTTGGTTAATGAGGCTACATCTGGCTGGTGACCAGTCACCAGTGGTGTTCCTCAGGATCAGTTCTAGGGCCAGTGCTGTTCAAAATATCTCTCAGGGATCTGGAGGCACAAATTGAATGCCCCATTAGCAAGTTTGCTGATGATATGAAACAGGGAAGTGCTGCTGACTCTCTTGAGGGACAAGAGTCCTTGTAGAGAGATAGAGTGGAGCACTGGGCAGTCATCAGTGGGATGAACTTTAACAAGTCCAAATGCTGGATCTGGCTCCTGGGATAGAATATCATGGGAACAAGTGTGAAGTGGGGAGGAATGGCTGGAGAGCAGCCCTATGGAAAGGGATCTGGGAATGCTGGCTGGCAGCAGCTCCCCATGAGCCATCGTGTGCCCTGGCAGCCCCAAGGGCAAACCTCATCCAGCCAGGAGAGGGGATTATCCCACTGTGTCAGCCTCACCCTGAGCACTGTGTGCAGGTCTGGGGCCACCATTTGAGAAGGTTGTGAACGTCCTTGACTGTACCAGAGGAGGGCAACAAAGGTGGTGACAGGGCTGGAGGCAAGTCCTGTGAGGAGCAGCTGAGGACTTTGTGCTTGTCCAACTGGAGAGGAGGAGGCTGAGGGGTGACCTCGTTGTTCTCTGCAGCTTCCTGGGGAGGGGAAGAGGGGAGGGAGGTTCTGAGCTCTACGCCCCGAGATCCAATGACAGGATGTGTGGGAACAGTTCCAAGCTGCACAGGGGAGAGTTAGACTGGGCATTAGGAAGCAACTCTTCACTGAAAGGGTGGTGAAACCCTGGGAAAAGCTTCCGAGAGAGGTGGCCTGTGTTCCCAGCCTGTCAGTGTTTAAGAGGCATTTGGTCAGTGCCCTTAACAGCATGCTTTAACTTTTGGTCAGCCCTGAAACAGTCAGGCAGTTGGACTATGATGATCATTTTAGGTTCTTTCCAACTAAAATAGTCTGTTCTATTCTATTCCTACGAATAGCATGAAATTCTATTCTGTTTGACTTCAGTGGAGCTGTATTAGGCAAAATGTGGGGCCATGATGATACTGTCTCTAGGCTGTATTGGTCATTTCATTTCCCATTCTCACCTGTTACCATTGCCTTTTGATGTAGTTAATTTTCACTGGGTCGGATTGCCACCATTCAAAAGCATGAGCACCTCTCTTCAGCTGCTTTGTTTTACTTTTGATCCCATTTAAAACCTTCCTTCTTTAACATGCAGCAAGTTCTAAAAATACCCATACCTTGAAAGGATGTGAGAGGTAAGGATGTGAAAACCACCAGTACTGTCATTTGAAGTGCTTCAGACGACCAGGATTCACCTTCATGTTACTGTGTCATGGTAATCCTCCTCAGCCATTCTCTCACTCACTCATTCACTACCTTGACAGCCCAAAATCCTGTGGAGCTACTTGCCAGCTAAGGTGAGAAAGTTTAATAGAGATTTTTGCACAGGCAGTTGCAGACCTTCAATGAGATAAGAACAAATTAATCTAGTCTATATTTAGATTCAGTGTTAGGGTAATTTGGATTTTTCTTGAAATTCCTCTCAAGACAAAGAGCTTTCGGTAGCCATCCCAGAGCTTTTTAAGAAATTTGTTCATTAAAGATTCCACACACGTTAGTAGATCTACAAAGGGTTAAATTTTACTTCAGGTGCTGGCCAGGATTCCTTGTAAAGTTACGGAGATACCCACGGAGTAATGAATTCTCTCTGTGGCTTGAACTGCTTTTCTACCACTGCTTCTAGATTTGACTTTAAAGACAAATCTCATCATGTTTACTTCTTCCTCATGTTTTTAATGAATGCCACTTGCTTGGCCCTTGTGAGTCTACAGCCTGTCTTTTTATATTGGTTTACAGAGCTGTTAGTCACATTTGTCACCCTTCTCTTAAAGGATACTGAGGATCAGCAATTTTCATTGTCTTGGTTTTGTTACGGCTCTGGCTACAACATCCAGATTGATTGAGTGGGGTAGACTCATACATTGTCAAGCCAAGCTTTTCTGACTGTATTTTTCCCCAGTACAGCTGTCTGTAAGAAAGGATGTTATGCACATTTATGGTTGAACTATGTACTTATTCTTCACATAGGCACAGAGGCTATTTTGCTTCTCCCAGAATTATGTGGCTTTCAATATAGGGAGAGATACTACCCTCCTTATTTTTTTAAAATTATGAGTTATTCATTAAGAAGAATGTAAGATGTGGGTCTGGAAACATGTTGTCTGTCAATACTCCTTTAACTTTTAGCCTTAGCATTCCCTATATCTTTCGCCAAACACTTTTACTATCCTACCTCAGTGGGCCTTATCTGTTAAAGAAGAATTATTCATTTCTGAATTTCAAAGGAATGTTGTAAGGATTAATTTGCTGCGCTCTCTGTTGAATGTTTTGGAAAATGATAGATGCTAAGAGTATTACTGTTGTTTCTAAAGCAGTTTTGTTTTGTAAATTTTCTCTGAAATACTGCATTTATATGCTAGGAATATTTATATTGTGGACTTTTTTTAAAACAAATGCATTTAATTTGCCTCTGTGAAACCCAACATAATATGAACTTTATTAATAAATTGCTAAAAGTATTACAGACAAAAGACTGAATTCAGAAACCCTCAGTATCTTGCAGTCCCCTGAAATACCTCATTATTTAGCAATACTTAATCAAATTAATCTGCCGTAAATCTCTCTGTGTCATTAAAATTCTGCTCGGCATTGACATTATTTCTAGGGACTTTGAAGTAGACAAGGTTTTGGATTTCTTGGTGTTTTGGCATTTTTTATGTGTTATACTGAGGAAGGAAAAATAATTCGATAGACATGTTTCACAGAGGTACAGCATTTAAAAATAATTCTGTCTAGCAAAATTAGAATATTGTATTGCTGTCTCTGTTTCACATTTACATTCTGCTTGACACAAGATAACTTTGCCCATTTCCCACTTTGATAGGTCTTAAAGCTTTTTTACAATTTTGGTGAAAAGAGATTTTTTTCATATTTATTTCTACCATGCAGAAACAAAAAGCAGTTGGTTTGGACACACTGTACTAGGTTCAATGAACCTGGTGGAGCTGCACCAAGGATTGATGGCTACCCAAAATATTCAGACTTCCTGTGTAGAGTACAGCACCACAAGTTCATGGTTTCTCATGGAATCCCAGCTCCCCACATCATGTGAACATGCTAAAATCACAACTGTTTGCTGAGGTTTATTTTTAAAGCACAGAAAGTAAAAAAATAGACCAACCACACATAGCAAATCAAAGAACAGTTGCACAGAATGTTCTTCCATATTTATTGCTGGGTTTAAAATATTGAAATCTAAGATCTGGGTTGGTTGGTTTTTTTACACTGCACATGATGAAACTAGCAAGAGAAAACACCTGATTCTTATTCTTCAGTTGATCCCCTTAATAAGAGTCCACCATGCATTTCTAATCTTTTGTTACAAGCAACTAACCTGGGTCACAACCTAGTTGAGGCTGGAGACTGAAGAATTCAGTTGAGAACTCTTTACCAGCAGAGAAGCAGAGACAGTTCAAGATGAAACTGTGTGATGTTCTGTGTTCAGATTACCAAGGATGTTCATGAGATGACCATTAGGTGTTGCTTTCCTAAACTGTCAGAGAATACTCATTATCACCACTCTGCTTCCCGTTCAGCTAGTGGTTTATAAGGGGTAACTGTGGTACACACTGCTGTCTTTTTCACAAGACAGGGAACAGATTTTTATCCAGATCTCCATTGGATCGACTTTACTCTGATTTTAAGTTCCCCTTTTTCTCTTTATTTGTAAAGGTTTCTGTTGAAAAATGAGATACCAAGTTAAACAAGTACTATATGTCCCTTCCAGAGGCTAATAGTTTTAAGACAGTAAAATCACAGAAATCAGTATATTCTGACAGCTTTCTTCTTTATGCCTTTTCTTACATGGCAGTTTTCATTCAGATTAGAGTCCAATAAAAAATCCATCCCATCACTGAATACCCCCTGAGTTTGGGGTCTACCACATTAAAATATTCAACAACCCAAGTGGACTTCAACAGCATTTTCTTTTTTCTGTTTTTGTTGTGAATATCGATTTCCTGTAGGGTTCCCTGCATGTGCTTTGCAGGGGATAAGTGGAATGGTTAAGGAAAAGGCAGCTTGCTGAAAAGACAGGAGTTGTCAGCATGGTGTCACAGCCAAAGTGGAAAGGTTTTCAGAGAAAAAAAAGATGCAGCAATCCCAAGAGACAGCCAGGCCCCTGCTTAATTGCTGTGTGCTGGGAGATCAGCCCACGTTTGTATCACTGTGTCCACAAACATCACCAGCTCAGAATGAGCAAAAAACTCACATAAATGGCAGGGCCAGGTGTGCACCTGTCCTTCCAGTAGTACTTCTTTTTCCTGAGCTTATTTTCCAGTGCGTGATCTGAAGCTGTTAGAGAGAATCCAAAGGAGGGCAACAAGGAGGGTGAAGGGTCTGGAGGGGAAGCAATATGAGGAGCAGCTGAGGTCACTTGGTCTGTTCAGCCTGGAAAAGTGGAGACTGAGGGGAGACCCCGTGAAAGGAAGAGGAGGGGCAGACACTGATCTCTTCCCTGTGATGCCCAGTGATAGGACTCAAGGGAATGGCCTGAAGTTGTGTCAGGAAAGGTTTAGGTTGGATATCAGGAAAAGGCTTTTCCACCCAGAGGTTGGTTGTGCACTGGAACAGGCTCCCCAGAGAAGTGGTCACAGCACCAAGCCTGACAGAGTTCTAGAAGCGTTTGGACAATGCTTTCAGGCACATGGTGTGATTCTTGGGGAGTCCTGTGCAGGAGCAGGAGCTGGAGTTGATGATCCTTGTGGATCCCTTCCAACTCAGCATATTCTGTGGTCACAGCTGTCAGCCATCCCTCAGCTCCCTCCTCAGTAAGGGTGGCAGTACACCCTTGGGGAAGCACTTTGGAAAGCTGAAAGATTTGTATTTGAAAATGCTCAGGCTGGATTGGATCAGAAGGAAAATTTCTGAAGGGCACATACCACAGACCTGAGGAGCTGCCCATTCCCACTGTGAGTCTGCACACCTCTGTCAATGCCTCTTCCATCGAGATTCTGGTCTTTGGCTGGCTCTTTGCATGCATTTTGGAAGCATCAGTAATAGCCCTGACCATAAGGAGAATTATAAACAAGAGCTGTGCTATGCAGGAACTTCACTGCAGAGACAAGGCTGCTGGTAGCTACATGTGCTTGGTGTGGGGAATGCTGGGGAAAAAGAAGTAACAATTACACAAATCTGTTACATTACACTATAAAATCAGTGAAGTGGTAAAAATGAAACTGGCTACCTCATTACACAACTTAAATAGAAAGAAAACAAATAATAAGCAAAAGTGTGATCAGGAAAGAAATATGACAAGCAATTTGGGAAAGAATTTGAAAGTCATCTAGAAGCAGTTTATCAACTGAAGCAAGAAAGCATATCTGTTCCTGAGGATTTAAGGGGCCCTATGGAATATGCCTAACCACATGGACAGAATCCACCAGAAATGGGGATCTTTTTGTTGGGCCTCACATCCTAGCACCACACCTGGCGATGCAGATGGGACATCCAAGCCATTAGCTGCAGCGCAGCAATAAATGAAATGCTCCTTAAGTTTAGTCAGGGCAGACAAAGAATCATCTTGGGCTAGGTTTTAAATTGAGTTTAAATCAAGTGCAAATTCCATTGCTGATCCCACCATGACCAAGAGCTCTTTGTGCTTCCCTTGCATTTATAAACAACACCATTCTAATTTTCATGTGTTCTGCATGATACTTTCCCAAGCATTATGACAGAGCTGGTTTAACCCAAAATCTCACATACAGATATTTGTATCAGATTCCTTTAAACTTTATGAAACTCTGAAATGTTCTCCTTTGACCTTTGGAGAAGACTTGTATTGGACCTGAATTTGAATTTAAAATTTCCCACTGTTTTTTTACTGTTGAAACTGTTGGCCCCTCCCCAAATCTGATACACTTGCATTCATACATATCCTCCTCTTTCCTGTACCCATTTCCTTCTTCAGGGCATGCTGCAGCCGGTTTGCTTGCTTATTTTGAACTCCATGTCCTGATGGGTTCCTCTCAAATTTAGGTGAGGTTTCCGCTACTCTGTAACTCATAGAGTTTTTCTGACAGCAAGCCCTGGGAGAGTGCACACTGGGGAAGTTTTAAGCTGCTACTTGCCCAGAGATAGTAGTTCCTTGTCATTATTTGGGTTTATCTCCCCCCCTCATATGATTTCCAGATGAGCTTAGTACACTTTGAATCCTCTAATTATGCTGCTGCAGCCATGTGACTGCCTGGTTGAGTAATTCCCTGCAGAAGGAGACAAAACTGTGTGTAACAAAGCTCAACAAACAGCATTCAAAATGTGAACGAGTCACAGTAGTATAAAATACCATACCACTTTGCCTAAAATCTCCTACTGGTGCCACAATCACATGGAGACTTGATTTATGGTAGCAAGCTTAGTGATCTGCAGGGAAGAGCATGGGTGAGGAGGGAAGGCTAGCTAGACCTTTGGCTTGTTTCCTTGACACCTTCCTCATTGGTCTCAGTGAGGAGGCACAATTCCCTACCTCACAGAGGTAAGGAGCAGTTGCCTTCTGCACCACCAGGCAGCCCAAATGCATTCTGGCTGTTCTGCAGTGGTGTAAGATAGAATGAGAAAGACAGAGCAGTTGGCACCAAATGTGCAGCAATCTGCTGAAGACCTTCTTGATTTATAGGTAATATATGAGAGGAGGGGAAAGGGCAGGTAAAACCCAGTTGTTCCCATTTTACAAAAAGCCTTGCACTGTTTTCAGAACGGTTAATTGCATCGATTGTTCCGACCTCTGTATCTTCTTTTCATACTGGAGCTGGTCACTGAATTGCAGCTTGTTTTTCGGCTGGCTGACGGCGGAGAAGGGGCTGTCTGGCACGGCAAGGCTGGATGGGTGTGAGTAGAGCGTGTGCTCTTTCAGAGCATGACACTTAGGAAGGCTGTTGCTCAGCTGCCAAAAGCACAGCTGTTGCAGAGCAAGGGAGGGAGCCTGGCAGCAGCCTTATAATCAGGTAGGCAAACGTGCAAACCATATGCTTATTCCTGCCTAATTCTATTGCTCAAAGTGGCAGTATTATTAGCGGGTAGTGTCTGGGCTCTCAAAGTCCTATTTTCTGCCGGTGGCAGTCAGGAGGGGGTGATGAGAGCAGCTGGGTGTGTTCGCCCAGAAGCCGGTATCTATGAATGAAGAGATCAATAGCTGTGCTAAAAATCACTGAGCCATCTGGGATTTACAGATAGAGGATTGACTTGCAAATCCTAGTGAAACTGAGATCTGCAGTAACTGCTGAATAACAGCACAAGCAGTGGAGGTGGTATAGAAAGTTGTCTTAGAAGACCTGAAATGGCCTAGTGTTACTTTTCTCAGCCCTTGGTCACTGAGAAGCTCAGGAAAGGGAGAGAAAATGCTGAGGTAGGGGGAAGATATGTTCTGCTGCTATTTTTTTGTTTTTAACCCTGTTGTTGACATGTGATTTTGAAGGTACTGCAAGATGATAGAAAATGCAGCTGTATTTTACCACTACCTGATAGCTACCAAAATCAGTGTCTGTACATCTGCATGGAAACAGGATAAGCCTGTAATCAAGTGGGAAAGGGAGAGAAAAAGGTGGAGACAAGAGAAAAGGCTGGTTCAGAAAAGTGCCAGAGGATGCACTTCAAAATAGAGTTTAGACTTTGAGACAGTTTTATGCTTATTGTGCACTCTGTGGTTATGCCGAACTACGGCAGCTGTCAGAGGAGCTAGGGACAAACTGAGACCTGAGAGTGGAAAGAAAATGTACAGAAACCACTTCTACTATAGGAAGAAGAAAGCCATTGCATTCATAGCAGAGGCCAGTCATTTCTCTAGTACTTTTCAGCATGGATTTTAAGTATGGAATTGGTCTTCCATTGATTAGCAGGGATATTTGCCTGACTTAGCAGAAAGAAATTGAAGTATGGGAAGTGTTCTGTGTGCTTCTGGTTAAGCTGTTTTAAAACGTGACCAGGGAGAAAGAAGCTGTTTGCTGGCATGGGGTGCTGTGATTATAGACCTGCATCACAGGTAAATAAAAATCTTCATGGCATGGCAATGAGCATATATTCATGAGCAAAATGGATATTCTGCTCTGCATACTTCTCTGCTTTAAAGGGGACACAAACAGATGTTGAAACTCAGCCATCCATGATGAAGCTAGACTTCTAAAGACATCTAAGTAGGAAAATAGTAACGTGTGGAGACTACAAAGGCTAAACAACTCTGCTGATGTTGTAGAAGTTTGGGAAAGAACTGGAAGTGCAAACCAAACCCCCAGCATTTTATCTACTAACCTATTCCAGTAAAGCAAAATAACAGCTTTTATCTTTCTATTGTTTCTTTTCTTTTTTCATGGCACGGCATGACCTTGATCTTAGGTTAGTCTAGATAGTTGCACTCTCCTGTGCTGTTCTAGTTTCTGTTTAAGAAGTGGTTATAGTGTTTATTTTATGGTGGTGTTCATGTAAACCTTACATCTAAGTGGGGAAGATTTTACTGGTGGGTAATGTCATCTTTGTTATAAGTTTGTAAAATGTGGTGCATGATTATTTGTCCTCCCTAATAGTGGTATTGCTAGCTGTGCTGCGTGTTCAGAGGTCTGTCAGTGCTAACAGCGTTTGCCAAATCTTTTTCCTGAGTTTATTTCTCAATGAAGTTATCTAAAGTAAAAAGACTTCAGGTAAAACATTGATAGGTGTAAGGTATCTTTCATATCTGTAGTTGTCACTGGAATCATACAACAGATACAGTGTTGTGGCTTTAACTATCAGCGATCTAACTCTACTGCCCTTGCTGATGTGTTAGCAGAGCTACACCTTCCTAAGAAGCAGAACTGGGTCTTTGTAGCTCATTTCTGTTATTGAGACTGCAGCCCTGCTTGTTCTGCTCCCAAAATATAGACCCATGGTCAGTTGAAATTAAGAAGCAGTTTGTCTTGTCTTGGGGTGCAGCTACAGGAAGTGTATCTTCTCCTGTGACCTAGACCACTGAATGTCATCTGTCTGCAGGGCAATCTCCCCAGATAGGTACTAAAAGGTTATAGTCATAATTTCTGTAATGCCATTGCTCCATGATATTATAGGGGACATCTGTGTAGTCAAATTCATTCACAGCTATCAAGAAAGCTCACTAGATAGTCCTGTATCACAGCATATCACTACAGTAGCTTTCAAAGATATTAAAGAAAAAATATAATTCAGATGTCTTCTTACAGAATCTTTCTCTGTGCTCTGCAATCTCAGGAGATCAGAAGTTGAATGAACTGAAACTTCTTTCAGCATCGTCACTTATTTCTATGCATTACCTCCATGAGGGGAGTAAGAATGAGGATTAGTTAGGTAGGAAAGCACAGACCTATTAATTTTCGTAAGGGTGGTCAGTTTTACTGAAGATTAGATTTTTATTCTCTGAAGGAGTCATTATGTTTTATTGGATAAATGATCTGCAAATAGAACTTTTCTGAGAAACTCTATGTGATGAGTGACAAGGAAAGAAAATAGTCCAACACAATATTTTATATGTTGATTAGAAGAAAAATTCTAGCTCAACAGTGAAGCTAGGATTTGATTTATCAAATTGAGAAACAGTCTTAAACTTTGTTATTTTTGCCTTGATTTTCAAGCAATAGACTGCAATAGGTATGTGAGTAAAGTCCAGATGCCTCAAACTTTCTGAGCCTACCACTCTCAGACAGTAGAACAGAAGGTGTCTGGAATTTTTAACATCCTATCAGTCTGATAAAGGAGCAAATGTGTCTGTTAGAAATTCTGTGGTTTATTAACCTGAGAGGGTAAAACAAGCGCAAAAACCCACAATAAACAAACCAAATAAAACCCAAACAAACAAAAACCCAAACCAATGAAAACAAAAACAAACTACAAACCAAAACCAACAAAAAACCCCACAAACAAACAAACCCAAAATACAAACAAAAACAACCAACCTAGAAAAATCTGTTCAAGGTTGTATTTTTGATATACAATGACTAGGGGAAACATGGAATTCACTTGCAAAAGAAGTGCAGAGCAAACTGAAGCTGCAGCTGTGACTTTGACCACCGTTGCAGTATTTCTGCCTCTAAGTTTATCCTTGTTTCACACGGTCTGATAGACCCATATAAAATGTCTGTAAGAAATGGCAAAATGTACTTGGTTTCAAGTTCTCTTAACCAGTTGTCAGATCCACATAGATTCGCAGCGTGGGCAAACTAAGAAAATGCTGGAAACTTTTGAAAGTGCATCTGTAGTGGAAAAAACTGTTTTCAGAGAGAGCATTTTTTAGAGAGTCAAGTGTTGTTTAAGACTTTTTTTCTCTTCCTCGTGACAGAGCAAGAAAGGAAACCCACACCATGGAGTAAACAATACTCTTGCTTGAAAATAGTTTTTATCACACTTTGAGTTGTTTCAGAGCAGTGAAATAGAAAAAAAGTCCCATGTGATTGCTCAGAATTTGCTCACTACCAAGATAAATTGCAGCATTATTCTCAATTTTTCATGCTATTTTTTTCAAAGTTTCGGTTTCTAGAGATCTTGAATTTGAGTTAGACAAATCTGAGCTTTTCCCAGTATTGTTTTCCAGTTAACCAAAATTCAATTTTGAATATACTAATGCTACTTAGCATCAGAGGATAATTTCGATCAGAAGGGATTTCAGGATGTCAGGGCAGTCAATTCAGTAGTATAATGTTAAAATGGTCCTGCATTTTGTAGCAGTTCAGTATAAGAGCAGGCAAAACTTTGAAAGATTCATATTGTGAGTCTTTTAAGCTGTCAAAGAGATTTGGGAGATTCTGTGTGAGTAAGAACTTAATGTAAAAGCTTTGGGTTTCTGGTTTGGGGTCGTTCTATGCAGTGGGAAACTCAGTTTTGCTGAGTGCAGCAAGACCATGCATTCCTGAAAACAGCCTCCCAAATATTGCACCTTTTCCAGATGTGATGGTAGTCTGGGCTTCAAGCCCACCACATACTTTCTGTGGTGTGTTTTGCCCTCAGATTTGACTCTTCAGATGTAAACCTAACCCAAAATGTTTTGAAGCATTTGTCTTTTTCATTTTGTCAATTTATATACATTAGAAATGTATTGGGAAAGCACTTAAAAAGGAAAACACTTCAATATCCTACTGGGAAATTATGATCAGGAGGATCTCTCAGTGCATGGATTTGATATCAAGTTAGAGCCTTTTCAAGGATACAAGGAGTCTGCTTTTGGAGTCAGTGCAATTACACAGAAGATGAATCTGTCTCCCTTTGTACTTTTCCCACCTTTTGCTTAATGTGGTGCAGTGAACTAAAACTTGGAACTTGTAGAGCACCATTTTCACTGATAGGAATATCTGCTGATTAATCAGGCTGCAATACTTAACATTAAACGTTGCTTACTATAATTGACTGTTATGTCATGTTAATGAGATTTCTTTCAGTTTTACTGCCTGCATGCTGCTGATCTAGACAGCTAAGAATTTTGTATTATTTTATGTTCACCTGTGCCTTACTGGCTTTTTTACCATTTTTTTTTCGGGGTGGGCAGAGGGAATGGTAGATTATTTCTCTGCTAAGCATTTTGTCCTTATCTGAAACAAGTGAATAGGTGTGTGTTTAAGCATATGACGCTTCTGAGCCATCATTATTTTAATTTTTAAAAAACAATCAGAACCCGAAAGTAGTATTGTATCTTTGTTAAATATCTAAAATTAAAAATTACTGACAATAAGCACAGAAAGTGGGGGGGGGGGGGGGGGAGGAATTAAATAAAGAAGCAATGGCTTTTCTCCTTTCGTTTCTGCAACTCTAAGCAGTTACAGAGTAGAGTGAAAAGATCTAAATGATATAACTAGCCAAATGTACTTTTACTGTTTCCCAAAGGCAAAGCAAATCTACTCATTGGAGACCTGACCCAGATGAGAGTTATATCTCCTGGGGAAAACTTCAGGTCTTGAAATGAGCATTGAAAGAAAGTTTGTGGGATCGTTAGCATTGAGAGGCCAGTCCACTCTGCTGCTGTGCCCAAGCTGTGACCACATGTGCTTTAAATTTACCTGTTTTGCTCTAGTTCTTCATGGACGTGGTATAACTGCTTATACTGTATAACCAGTACAAGCTGGTTAGAGGGTCTGGAGAGTGAGCCATATGCAGAGCAGCTGAGAGAGCTGGGGGTGCTTAGCCTCAAGAAGAGAAGACTCAGAGACTTTATCACTCTCTACAACTGCCTGAAAGGAGGGTGTAGCCACATGGGGGTCAGTCTCTTCTCCCAAGCATCCAGCAACAGGACAAGTAGATATGGCCTCGGGTTGTGCTGGGGGAGGTTTAGGTTGGACATGAAGAAGAGTATCTTCACTGAAATGGTGGTAAAGTATTGGAACAGACTGCCCAGGGAGGTAGTGGAGTCACCATCCCTGAAAGTGTTCAAGAAATGACTGGACATGACACTGAGTGCTATGGATTAGTTGGCATGGTGGTGTTCAGTCAAAGGCTGGATTTGATCTTGGAGATGTTTCTGTGATTTACCTCACATGGAGGAAATGACCCAGGGATATTTCATCTGCACAGGATGTGAAACAAGTGTAGTTCTTTGAGGGGAGAGACAGATTTAGCATTCAGGTGACTGTTATTTATTACTCCTGTTTGTAAGTCACATCACAAGTGAGAGTAAAGGATTCAGCCATGTTGAACTTGATAGACTTATGCTATCTTATATTAGCAGTGTACTGAGCTAATTAGTGTGGTGTTCTGCATATTTATCACAGTGAGAAAGAAGCTTTGGCCCATTCACAAGCCATGGAGATGCAGTAGCTCCAAGGCTTGAGCAGCAGGAGTGACTAACCTCCGCTTAAGAATCCTCCTTTAGGCCGGAGGTGATGGGTTTTCCCCTGTCTGCCAAAGCATAAGCCATCTGCAGAGATAAGTAATCCTTATCAGTTATTTACAGATGCCTTAAAAAGCAGACGCAAGTAGAGGCATTATTCTGGATGCCATGGTGTTAAACAGTGATTTGCTGGGATTTTTGCTCAAAGAAAAAGGGAATTAAGAAAATGAATCCAGCACCGCCAATCTAGAGTGGCCACTAAAATGTGGTCTTGGAAAGCTGTCAGGCTGAGGAGGGTGAGAGGAAACCATCTGATAAAATACCAAGTCAGCAGTGGTTGAACACAGACATTTCTTCCAGGGACAAAACCAAAATGAGGAAACCATGGTGGAGTCTCTGATGGCCTTCATTGTAGGCATCAGCACTAATTACCAAATCCACAGACTGACCCAAACTATCCTAAGGGATGGACTGCAAATCAGAAGCTGCAAATTCATGTTTAAATGGGACACAGTCTGTGCTGGATTTTTTGTAGCAGTGATTAATTGGAAACCAGCCCTGCTTGTGTTCATCCTTCTGTTCCTGATACGTAACTTCTCGGAAGAGCAGCGTTGGATTTTTTTGTGGCCATTAAAATTGACCTCTTGTTTTTAGCCTTTGAGACCTCTGAGTCATTTTGGAGTGGTTTTGACCTGTTTTGTGCCTGAGTTTTCTTGCTTACAAACTGGTTTTCCCTGAAGAAGTGCTGCTACAATTGCTGCACTTGCAACCCTGCTTTTGTCGCATGTGTGACTCTGTCTGCAGGAGTCATTCTCTGCTGTTTCTCTGCTCTCTGCTCTCTGCTTGTAAAGTCAGTGCTGCTGTTTCAGAAATTGTATTTAAAGATGAGATTAAAATTGGTGGTTTTTAGGCTTAAGTTTCCCAAACAATTGTGCTTTTGTTTGTTTGCTAATGTGGCTGGCTGGACACATTTTAAAGGGGACTGCCTTTTAGAAAATTCTCTCCCTTTGCTTTTGAAAGTCTTCAGTGCATATTAAGCTGGGCCCATGTAGTCACTAGTCATATTTGAAAACATGAACCTTCAGATTGGCCTTTTTTATTTGGTTGGGGTTATTTTTAAATCTTCTTTCTTTGAGACCTCAAGGGAGAGACAAATTAATCATCATCTGGTGACATTCTATTAGGGAAACAAAATTCTTTTTGAAGACTCTATGCAATTATTACAAGGAAACTTTCACTGTGTCATAACCTCAGAGATTAAATGTGATAAGACAATGGAAAACAATACCCATTTCAAGAATGCAACAAAATATTATTTTTTTTTCTGTGAACTAGTTTGCGATATACTTTATCATCCTTAAAGAGAGGCAGATGATCCAGAATGGAGTGCTGTGTCAGATGTGTGTCTTTGTTTCTCGGGCCAACTTTGTGCATTATGTGAATGTCCATGTTTGCATAAGGACATACTCTTGGTGCCTTCCTTGCCTCCCAGCATCTGTAGGTTGTAATTGGCAAAGTACTGGGGAAGATAACTCATTCCAGCTAATGCTGGAAACTGCAGCAGTAGCTCAGGGGAGTGGAATACAAACCACAGGTTTGTCACTGAAGGTTAGCAAAGATACAGTGAGTGTGGCTGATGCTCAGCAAGTTTGAAGGAAGGGGGCAGGTTGCTGCTGGCTTGCTTTCATCTCATTCCCTCCAAGCAAGTAGTAGCACACCTGAAGGCCATCTCCAGAGCAGAGCAATGACATGCCATTACTCAGCCTTGTTTAGGGCTAGGAAGACAGCAACACTACATGTATAGCTTTCCTAATTCATGCCCTAGCTGTTTCCTGTGCTGGCTTGCCTTTTCTTGAGAGAATATATGTTCTCTGGCTTGCCATTTGGGGTTCCAAAATAGGATGCATTCCCTGCACCTGCATGAGATGGCTCTTCCCTTGGTGAAGGCCCTTGCTCCATCCAGCCAGAAACTAGGAGTCCAGAATGCATGTAAGCAGTTGTTTTTTTATCAAAGCAGCAGTGATTTTCTGAAAGCAGTAGGTAGATCATTCCACACTGTCCCAGCAATGCAGATTTCTGCCACTTGCAATGAAATGCCTAATTGCCAGCAGGACAAGGAACCAGACACCAGTTGAAACTCAACAGGAATATTTTTATTGGCTTTATTGGGCAGAATCTAGAAGTCTGCAATCACTACATGAAACTGAAATCGCTTTCTGGAAGCATGTAATTGAATGCAGACCTGGGCACTCTTGAGATGATAATGAACCACAAAAGCTCGAGGTACTAGATTATGATGCCAGCTCTTACGGTAGGCGTCAATTTATCAATTGCCTTGATGCAAATGAGTTTCTCATACCAAGCTAAAATTGTGTTTCTGCAGCAAATCAAAGTTAAGCAGTAGGATTTATATGTAGATAGATAAATTGTAGCTGTGCTTAGCAGTGCTTTCCCCTCATCATTTTTCACAGGGACAGAAAAGTCATTAATCTTTGCTAGTAAGAAGCTTTTTTAAAAAGAGACAAAAAAAGCTTACGAACATATTGACAATTTAATGTTCAAAGAGAAAAGTGGTTACTGACAGGAGTCCTGTCTTATTTAAGCCACATCTGAATGTGTCCCTAGAGTAAGAGAGTGGTAGATGGCAGTTGCACCACCGACTGTGCTTCTTGGGTGGGTAGGTGAGATTCTGCATGCAGGAAGAGATACATTTTGAGCCTGACTGGGGCTTCAGGTCTCATTTGGTGAGGATATGTGTACCCCGAAAGGAAAAGAGCCACTGCCACTGCAGAGAGGAATGCTGCTGGGGAGACATGTAGGACTCAGGCATACACTGCTTACCCTGGTATTCTTTCTGCTTGTCTTTTAAATGGAAGTACTATTTTATAGTGTCTAATGCACCCCACCAAATAATACATTCCCCATGAAATGTAATGGGAAGTTACTGCTGTAATTAACTCATTGATTGTTTAAAACAATTGCTAATTGTACGTGGTTGGAAAGCTGGGAGGATCTCACTGTCATCAATGTGACTGGATAATTATAGATTTTTCTTTTCATATTTTTTTCTGTAAAACATGTTTTCTTTGCAGTAGCTTTTATTTTTGGCCACCTAACTTTCAGTTCCCATGACTGACAATTGCAGGCTAGCAATCAGCCCCAGGGTAGAAAAAAGGATAGAGATATTTCAGACCTCGATAATTCAGCCTCCTTAGGGACACTCTAGGTAAACAAAGTAGTCATTCTTATATGTAATGTGTGTATGCTACTGTAAACATGTAAAAAAACCAAAGGTCTGTGCAATGGCAAAAAAGTCTAAATACCACTGGAAACATAATCTTTGGGAGGCTTCTAAGTGCCAGAATATGGTTCAGTAGTTCTTTTTTTAGAAGAGGAAACAAAGAAGGAAAACAAATAGCTTGGAAAGCCACCTCTGAGATGCTGCTTCTGCATCTTGGCATAAGAGCCTGTACACTACCCACGCACATTCAATATTTCTTTTCAATGGGCAGTGCAGTTGCTAGCTTTTACCACAAATCCTGGGGAAGCTGAAAAATGCCAGCTCTTTCCTGTTCTTCTTCTCACAGCCAGTTAACAGAGCATCTGTATGGCACAATGTGTTGGCACAGTGCTTCTTCCAGATGTCATGCTCCATGCATTCTTATGCAGCAATGCATTGCTCTGTGGATATATCTCTTCTGAAGCAAATGCCAGTCCCAGGCCTAGGTGTAGTAGTAACTTGCAGCCACTTCTTTCCAAGATATTGGGAGATTTTTAAACGGATGTGTCTACAAGGACTGACTGGAGCCATCATTAAAAGCTCCTCTCTTCTGATGTGTATCTTGCAGCCCTACTTCACACATGCAGTCAATTTGTGCAAGACATTGCTGTATCTCAGTTACTTATCCACAGGATAAGTACATTTGCATGTAATGGGACAGGAGCCCCTACTGAGTATTTTCTTTAGTGACTCAGCCTCGTATCTTTACAGAGCTCACTTTCAGAACTCAGTGTGGTACAGTTACAAACTAGGATTTGTTCTCTGTGTTCATGCAGTTTAGCTCTGCTTTAGGTATTTGTGTATCTGGGAAGATCTTGCTGTGTCAGTGATGCCCTAATAATCACCACTGTAATGGGCTCATGCTACGTAAGGACTGAATTCTGCTAGACTTACTAGTACCGAGTAGTAGATTTTCCTCACTCTACATCTGTAAAACAATATTAATATCTAAAGTAAGACATATAAGAGGGCTTTTTACAATATAGATTGCAAGGAAATCATTCTCCTTGATGTGAACTTTCCATAGTGTGGCCAGAGAGGTTTCTAAGTATGGTTTTTTCCCTTGAAAATTACGTCTGTTGTCATGGGTTCATTTGCCTTATATTGTGCAATGCAAAAGATATTTTACAGCAAAATTTGCATGAATTTGCATTCAGTTTAACATGGCGGGGGAGTTTAATTCCACATTAATCTGTGCATTGATTTTACAGAAGTTTTTCATAGCTTTATGGGGGAAGGTAAAGCTACTGAAGAGTTGACACAGATTCAGTGGGATGTTCTTCCCATAAGACAAAGCCTAAATGAAATTTCAGTGTATACAGGAGGAGAGTTATAAAACAGAAATTGGTCTGAAACTTCTGTTTTAGGAAAGGCTCAAAGTATTGTGGTAAATTTAAAAAACAAACTAAAACAAAAAAAAAACCCCAACATTTTTGAAGAATGAAGGGTGCCCAGCTTGTTTATCTGCTTTGCAGAGTGAATGGACTCACAGCATAGCCTCAGAGACATAGATGTTCTTGAACATTGAGCTGAGAATGCAGCTGCAGGTGGGGCCTATTTGGCACAGCAGAAATACTATTTGGTTGCATTTTTCCATGAGAAAAAGAGGGCAAAGTGGGAGAGTGTGGAATCTTTGTGCAATATCCAATGGCCAGAATCTGATAGCATTAGGTTTTTGCCAAGGAAGTGCATTCTCCAAAAATGCCCACTGTCACTTGGTTGAATACATATATATAAAATAAAAAATCTGTTGAATGCTTATTTAAATAACTCTTTATCAGTTTAGTGGTTTGGAATGCATTTCAATTCTGATATCAATGACTCCCTTTAAAAAGTCTTAAGAAGCAATGAAGATTCATTTTCTTAGCTTAGATATGTATCTAGCCTTAAATAGCCTAAGTGTTTGTTTCAATTCAGCTCTGAGAAGAAAAAGGCAGAGGAAGGTATGACTAAATTCTAAAACCTTCAGACCATATACCAACATTAGAGTTCTGTATTTGGATCAAAAATCAGTGCTAATGAACAGAAATTAAGATTTTAATGCTCTGCTCTGACATGCTATCCAGAGTAGAATGGGAGAAAATAGTAATTTTAATTGTTAATGGGGAAAGTAGCACAGGAAATGATTTTTGCAAAATGACATTGATCAGGACTGTAATTAAAAGGCATCTTAAGATCTTAAGAGAAGCTCAGCATAGATTTAGATTTTAAAGCAAGCTGGATTTAGAGTGCTCCAGATGTTTTGCTTAGAACAAGCTTCATTGACCTGGAATATCAAAGTGTGCCAGCATACTCACTGGAGCATTGTTAATGCCTCTGGCTGGGTTTGTTTCAAGATCCTTGGTTTGAATTTCAGTGTATTTAGTTTTGTGAGCACAGTAAACTGCAGAGAATGATTAATCTACAGAGATTAAATTTATAAAGGTATACCAACCATCCCAAAAAAGCTTTGCATTGTGACATCTCCCTATTCTATTTTGCTTTTAACTGTCATCCCAAGTGTGGTGATCCATTGTTTCCTGGAAACCTATTTTTGCAAGGCTTGCATTATCAAAAATCTTTCTCAGCACAACTGTGTTTGAAAAATGTTTTCACATTTTTGAAAGGCCTGTGTCTTATCTGACCTGTCATTCCAGGCACCTTTTATAGCCACAGATACCAGCAAGTGATGCCTGAAACAATTGAAAAATTGAAAAGAAAAAAAAAACAACTCTGTAATCTTCATTAAAATGATGGACACCTACCCATCCTCCCAAGCAGTAGACCATTGGAAGGTACTACTTTACAGAATGTTGGCACACAGTTTTAGACCTTAGAACTAACACTGATATTACAGTGTCTGTCATCTCAACCAGTGCCATGCTTCTTGTCAACAGAGGCGAGTGGGTCAGACTTGCAGCACTTCCTGTGTCTACTGAGATATGGAAGAACCACCCTAAACTTTACAAGTATCTAGTATGCAGAAGCAAAATCTATTTTCTAAATTGCTTCTGTGATGCAGTTGAGATGTGTGTTCTATATCTGAATAACCACCATCAATTTCAAAACATGTGAACGAAAAGCAGAGGTTATGGGTGTAGTGCTTCACACCTCAGGACTCTCAAGACCATGAATCTTCCCTAGTATTTTCCTAAAAGCTAGAGTTCTCTTGGTAAGAGTCCCTGAATGATGTCATTTTGTCAAACCTAGCATGACCAGCTCTGACACTGGACAGCTGTAGTTGGATATCTGAGGCACTGAAAATCTCAATGTCTGTTTGATTGTCCCAATGTCACATTACTGTGCAGCAAAAATGCTGTGTTACATGTTCAGAGTCAATGCCAGGAGACAGAATGTAAAGACAATAGATTTATTCAATCCACAGGCTTTTAACAATGAAAGAGAACATCAGAAGGATAAGTACTAGTGCACAGTAGTTTAAGTGAGAGTAAAGAATTTTCTTGACTGATCTAGCACCTCAGCTAGCTCCAAATTTTTTTCTCCTGAATGAAACTGCAGTCCTTCCCCCTTCCTTTGTTGTCCAAAATGCCTACTTCTATCTGTTCTCAGAGGATGGGGGGAAGGTGCAGAAAGAACTTAAGGAAAGACATTTCCTCCTGTGCCATCGAAAGCTAGAATCCCTTTGTCTCTCTTTAAAAAGTTGTGCTTTTTTCTTCCTAGCCATGAAGAGACTGCCTTCCACCTCCTCTCTCAGATGCCTTGATTTAATATTACTTGGTTGTACGTCAATAAGCACATTCCTGCCTTGGAGGCATTCACAGCTCCAGAAATCCTAGTCCTAAACTCCACACTTCATATCATTGTAATTACTTTAACTCTGGTACAATTGTCAAAATACAAAATCTAATTGTATGGACAGTGCATGCTAGAATGGGAAGCTGATGACTGGTTAACCTCCCATTCACTGTCCTCTACACCACTGGTTTTGTACTAGTCCTCTGGACTTGAGGAAATTGGTGTTGAAAAGGTTTGCAAAGGTTATTCAACATGATTATACTGCTGCAAATGCCAAATGTTGTCCCATTGCACAGACTCAAAGTAGAACATGCAGCAGAGTATCATTGCTTAGTAGTGTGCTTGATGAAGCGCTGTAGCACATGGAATTTTAAATCCATGCTAAATCAATGACAGTGATGGACTACATCAGTATAACCTCACTGATGGGTCAGGTCATTGCAGTTTCTTTGGGGGTCTCTGTGTATTAGCTCTCTGTATTTTTTCTTTGTTTTATTTTTTTTCTCCTTCTAGATTCAACTAAATTTCCTAGATTCTTTCTCTTCTCCAGCTTCTCTACCTCTTTTTGTCCCTTAACAGTCTCTGTTGGCCAGAACTTCTAATCTCATCTCATGTATTTATTTACTATTCCCAAATGTAAAAAATAGAGAATTCATAATTCTGAATTCCCAAAAAATTTCAGGAGAGGATCTGAACTACAAGTTGTGACCTGGAAACCCCAGTGCTGCTTTGACAGTGACCCAGTAGAAGAGGAGTTGACCATTGTGTAAAGATAATGTTGTTTATAGCCCTTGCTAGAAATCCAGAAGCTGACGCCATTCCTTGATACTAAGACGCCTTCTCTTTCTCACCGGGGAGACTTGTGAGAGCAAAAGCAGACTCTTGAAAGATGCTGATTAACATGGTGGCTAGTAAAGGGCACCTTATGTTCTTTGCTTCTTTATATAGACTGCAGTTTTGCCCAACAGGCACTGTGCAGTTTCGAAATGCCCAGGCAAGAAGAACTGGTTCATAATTGAACATAGATTCAAATAAAGCTCCAGCACATCATTTCTGTAAAGCATTGGACAAACAATGCCATCTTTCTCTTTTTCATATTTAAATAGTACTTTTACAGTTTTATCTACTGGAATTGTAACCTTTTCAAAGACAGGCTGTTCGAACAGTACCTTGTTTAAAGCCCTGCCTCATGCAAGTGGAGGTGCTTATTGCAGATAATTACTTATGAATAAGCCTTTGTCCCAAATAGCTTACAAGGAACCAAGCTCATTCCACAAAACCTGATGAAATAAATCAGATGGCATTCATGTTCAGTTGGTACTGACTTGACCTGAATTCAACCTGTCTGATATAAAGATGAAAATCTTTCCATATCATTATAAAGCCGCTTCAACCATTCAGCATCTCTAATTGCTCACTTCATTATCCCCTAGCTAAGCATCAGGCCCATTATTCATGATAGCTTTATAATAAGCTACTTCATTCTCTGGAACCCATATTCTTTGTTTTCTCACCTTCTCTCCCTTTTAAGTCTTGCTTTGGTCAGAAGAACAAGAGAAAGAGCAAAGCGAAGACTTGCTCCCCATTAACAGTCCCTGCATTTCCAATTGAAGGCCAGATTGGCCTCAAAGAATTCGTGTTCCTCTCCTGTGTGCAGCTGCAGCTAGTGCCCTGTATTGTCAGGGCTGGTAGCCTTTTCATTTCCCCCTCAGCATGTTTCTGTGCAGACATCAAAAGCATGATGCCTCAGGCAGGCAGAGCAGTCCTTTGTCATTTAACACATTGCATTTCCCAGGATAGCTGTTTTCTGGCAACCAGATTGTGGGGGTGGCATTCCTTCAGATGGAGGTGGCTAGGAACGGATGGAGGAACCTTTATCAGAAAGATTACAAGGTATAACTACAAAATACACATAATTCTCTATTTCTCGAAACAGCTAGAAAAATGGCAAAGTATGGCCAGGGGAAAAAAAATAGTGCCTTGGTATGAAAAGCTTATTTGCAGTTATAGTGCATGAAATCTCTCAAGAAGGAAAGCTGCAGGTTCCATGAGGAAGAAGGCCAAACGGCTTCTCTGGAGAAAACTGAAAAGCTGTGTATATTCCTATGAACACAACTCTTCAAGTACTGCCTATGAACACTAAGTTCCTAGTTGTGCATGGTGATGTAAGGAACATAGATGTGTTTTACCTCTTAGTGTACGTTTTGGTGATGTATTTCCAGCAAAAACCCAGAAAGTGATTGAAAACTTGCATCTGCTATTGGCCTCATGATGCACTTAGAGCTTTCCTAAAGTCTTGAACCAACAAAGTCTTGATGCCAGGATGCTTTAAGCCCAGAGGATGACTGCTCTAGAGGAAACTTGAAGATCATTAGGACAAAGAGTCTGTTAAAATGTCAGAGTACATTGTATACTGCAGTACTAAGCTCTGCTGGGGCCCCTTGGAATTTTTGTAATGCAAAGTAATAAAAAAGATCTGCAGTGGGTTTTACCACTATTTTGCTGCATTTAGTCCACTGTGAATGAAACGTGTATTGTACTGCAGTCCTTCTAGTTCGGCCTTCAGTCATATTCTTCTCTGGTTTGAACCTCTGGGAAAGTGAAATCCTGCCCTTTGTCCTGCCTATGTTCCCTGGAGACTTAGGTTTTGACAGATAGACATCATGGATCATACAGGTGAAGCAGTTGAATCTATAAAACCTCCAAAAATTAGTATATATTAGGAGTAAGTTTTTATTTCTTGTGAATAACCTAACCTACATGATGGCTAAGATTTTGAAGAGTACTACAGGTATGTTGTTATATATTATGGCAATGCATCACTGAAAAAGCTCAATTAGATTTTAGTTGTTAGTATTTCCTGCTTTTATAAAAGCCCCTAAGAAACTACTAAAATCTAGGCGGGGTATTGAGGCTTTAACCAATGGGCAGATATTAAAGAGCTTGTCAAGATTCACATTAAAATATGTTCCAGGATTTCAGCAAAACTGATTATACAGCTGTTTCTTCAGATCCTTTAGCACACCTCAGCTTCTTTGTGTTGACTGCTATTCAAGGTTTTAAAGAGGTAAACAATGCTCAATATGGCTTTTTGTCAGCAAGACCTGTCTGTTGTCTGTTGGTGTTGTAAAGCCTCATTGTGTTAAACTCTGGGGACAGTGGGAGAATGATGACCTGGGATTGATGAAAAGCCAAACTTCTCCCTCCTTGCTTGTGCTTCACACCAGTCCACAGCAGCAACTAAGGGATAGGGGTCTGATGATGAAAAATGACTGGCCCATAGTAAGCAGGGACTGAAAAGAGGAGAATAAGAACCTTTTTTCTCTCTGCTTCTTTTTGGAGAAAATAAACAGTTCCTCATGCAAGTTTCTGTACTGTTCAGAGGACTCTATGTTTATGCCAAAGGAGGAAAGACTGAAAAAGATGCTCGTGATAATGTTAGAAGCTTCTTGCTTCACTTCAGCACTGCTAGCTCACTGGGTAATATGTATAGAAACTGTGTGCTATTCCTAGGGATTTGTGTTGTCTTAATTTCTAATTTGAGAAAAATGTGAGCACTTATTGAAGTGAGGTGATTGACAGTATGTGCTGCTGTCAGGTTCAGCGGAGGCAGATGCTTATGAAAGCTTCCCCCTATAGCTTTGCCAGCATTTGTACCTTAATCAGCCTTTGCAGCTGCCTCAGAACTCTTGGTTCCTGTGTTACTGCAAAGCTTTCAGTGCTTTTCAGTGGTGGGGAAGCCCCTGAAGGTTGGGAGGGTCTGTTGTTTCAAGGTCACCCTGGAAGTTTAGGGAGGTGTTCACAGGTTTCCTGATCTCTCATTTCATTCTCCTTCCCTTTAACTTCTTTCTCTTCTGGCTGAACCTTACTTCCCCTCATCTCAATCCCAGTTGATTCTGCCTGCTTGCCTGTTCATTTGTACCTCTGTTAGATCTCATGAACCTCCCAGCTCAGCCTCTCATCCTCTGTCTGAGCTTGGTCAGAGTTTGACTTTACCGAACTTGCTGTGTGACTTTCCCCATGCCTCCATCCTCCAAAGCTTTTGTATTTTGTGACTTTCTCAGATTGCTTTAAACACACTGGTACTGGAAATCACAGGAACCATAGTGAGCTGAAAAACAAATGAAAACTTTTTAGTTTTGTATGGCTGCCCCAGTGGCACACAGGAAACATGGCAAGTCCTAGGCCATTGACCTGGAAAGCTTCGGTAAGATTCTGTAACTGTGTTACTGCAAATGAGCTCTTTGGGGCCAAGTCTGCCAAACCTATTCTTCTTCATTTGCTGTTTTCTTTTCTATGTGAAAGTGTTCCCTAAATGAATGTGCTTCATGCACAGTCATATCCCTGACCTTCAAGTAAACTGTTCTGAACTGCAAGCAACAGACTTAATATGAGTCATTTATAAAGGAAAAAAATCCAGTCATCCCTATTATGTGCTGATTGTAACTTTGTCTGCTGTAGGCTGGTGGCCTCAGTAGCCAGTAGAGAGTTTCTGAGATAATAACTATCTATTTAATTGCTTGGAAATAAATCTTTTGGTCCATCTAGCAATTTCAAGCTACATTTTTACTTACATTGGATGTATTACTTCAACAAAGATTCCTGCAGTGTGATCCTTCTCCATAATTTTGACCTGGGAAGCAACTTTTATAAGTAAGGATTATCAGCCAGGAGTGTTAGTCTGTACATTCTTGGGGAAGCCATGCTATTTGATATGATCAGGAATTAATTTGATTAGTTATGTAGACAGAAATACGAGGGCAGTTTGTGCTGAGAGCAATGCTTGTGCAAACTGATTGACTTCACTGCAATTGCCTGTGATGGGAAGTTCAGTTTGACCTATTTTCTTAAATTCTGCTTAAAGCTAGATGACTCAGACCTTTCTGGAGCCAGGGCAGACAGAGCACTGTGTATGGCTCAGTCGTTGAGGGGTTTTGACAGGAAGTCCTAGACTTCTGCGATTTTGTGATATTCATGTCTGTCCTGCACACTCTCAAAGGGATAGAGATTCAGGATATCTCAAGTGGCAGTTCTAGAAAGACTGATGTTTTCTCAGGTGTCTGAAGTTGATCACCCAGGATTTCCAGGCACTAGCAATGAAAAGTAGATTTTTTTTCGGTATTATTTATTTTGTTCTTACCTTGAGATATGTAATTCTTGAGAAAACATGGAGAAAAACATAATGGCATTCTGAAAGATTATGACCTGCTTTACTGAGTTTTCTTTGCATTCAAGAACGTCCAGAAAAGGTTGTTCCAAGTCATAAGTTTATCACAGTAGAGCCTTTCTAGGTTCCACCAAGTTTCAAGTTTCTCTATTGGATATTGTAAATCCAGGGCTTCTGCTGTATTTTCCTTGTTATTTTAAGTGAAACACTTGATCTTGTCCAAATTAAGGTTCTTATGAAACAACTGTAATGCACAGCTCTGGAACCCTCCTGTTGCCTTCTTTACTTTGCTTTTCAAACATGTAGTTTTACTTGGAGCCAACAAAACCGTAAGTGCCTGGTTTTCTATATCTGTAGGAAGCAGTATAAAACTAACTCATGATGTGGGAGCAGTTCTGCCTGTTTGTCAGCCAAAGGTGACCAGTGCTTGACTTTATTTACTCTAGAGGCTTGGACTCCTCCTCTTGACCTCCTCCCTCCCTTTTTGCTGTCTAGGAGCATTTGTGACAAGAATAAGTCATATTCAGATTTTTTCCCCCAAGGGCTTGCTAGACACGCAGGTACACACAGGCACACCGACTTCTCCCCCTGCTGTGCTTTTTTTAGCAGGCTGTGGGGGAACAGAACCCTGTGAGGAATTATAAATACAGCCTGATACCTGACTGTGGGTTTAGTTTGGTGAGGTTTTTAAAAATATTTTTCTGCAGATATATATAAGACAGCTCTGGGTTTGATGGAAGAAATGCAGAAGGTGGAGAGCTGCTTCTTTATTTGTCCACAGAAAGGAAAATGAATTTTGGGGTGGTGTGGTGAGTTAAAATCCAGGGTATATCATATTTTATTCTCTCAGTGTCAAGCAGGGAGCAAGGAAGCTGATGCGATGATGTGAGTCTTCAAGTCACCAGTGCTGTTGAGTTTGGTATGTGTTAAGGTGTGCAGCTAATGTCATGGAAAAATTCCAATTAACTTGAATAAGCACAGGGTCAGGCCCGTATTTTATAGTGAATCTTACTAGTAGAGTCTATTCCCACAGTTCCAAACTGGGGAAAAGTAATTATCAGTGTCAGGCTGCAGTCTATATGCTCACATCAACACTGAATACGGTCCTTCCTAAATGGAATTATTAAATTGGCCATGCAGGACTTAATTCAGATTCTTCCTTGGTTTCAGTCTCATAATTGCAGTGAGGTTTTTGGAACCACTTTTTGTTAACATCAAGATGGCAGCTATATCAAACTCTGAATTTACATCATGTAGGGGTGCTACCAAGTTCCAATTCATGCCTCTGCTCTATCTATGTCTATTGTCAAGGCAAAAAAGGTTTCCATTCCTCTGAAAGTTATGCAGGATGTGCAATGTGCTCCAAACCGATCATAAAACTGTAGGGCATGCCACATTCAAAATCAAATACAAAAATTGAGAGTGGATTTTCTAAGATGGGAGGTAATGACCTTGTTAGGACTGTAGTGACTAATGGCTCTACTGATAGGACTTGCAGGAAGCTTTGCTACAGCAAGAGCTTCAGCTGTAGTTTCAGCATAACTACATTGTCATCCTTTCAGCATCATCTAATGCTAATGGTTGCTTGCTCAGCTGTTTTAGAACTCCAGACCCCACATTTGTTCATTGCTGATGTTTACCCTTAGCTTCATCAGGCCTTTGAGCATTGATTGCACATAGATGTTTGGGCATTCAAATGGCAGCTCAGCAACTTTCCATCTGTCCTGCTAGGTAGGGTGACATCTTCCTTTTTATCCTTAGAAGGCCTTTCCCTTCAGTAGTTCTTCACTTTTGCAGCAAACAGGTGTTCCTAAGCTTATGTGTTTTTTATGTGTAACCTTTTCTGTTCACTTTAATCACACCATATGGCATCACATTGAAATAAAGCAGGGCTTCTCCTAAATAAGGAGAGAACTCCATCATGGCAAAGCATGTGCACAGGATGTGGAGAGCCCTGCAGGTAGAGTAAGAATGAGACGTGTGATGCTTCAGCAGTATTGCTGAATGTAGGAAAGCCAGGAAGGGGCATTTTCTTTCCTTTTGTCTTCCTTCAGTTTGCTTTTGTTTGTGCAGCACTCATCACCTGGCTCTCTTGGGCTGAAGACTGCCAGGAGTAGCTGGGATTGTTGCTTAAGAATGTGTTTATAGCTGCAAAACTAAAAAGGTCATATTCTATTTTGGCCTGCTGGAGTCTCAGGTTGATTTTCCCTCCTCCTTGCCCTCCTATTTTTGCTGATGTGCCATGTAGTAAGCAGAATTACTGTCAGCCTAGCACCCTGGAGTCCCTGCCATGGCCCAGAGTCTTCCCACTGCAGTAACTGCCTGGCAAACAGGAAATATTTGGGTAGCCAGGTTTGAGTTGTGCTTTGCAATTAGAAAGATTCCCCACCTGGCAACAAACTCCTTTGACAAATGTCAGCTGTCCTGAGGTGGTTTTGAGGACATATTTTAGATAGTAAATTGAAGATGTTACCAAAGGAACTACTATGCTAGGGGCTGATTCCTGTGTTGTAGTCAGTGATCAAATTGTACACATTGCCCTCTTTACTCCAAGCTGATCAGTTTGTATCACTGTGTGTAGCACAACATTGATATATGCATTAATCACCAGAGTGGCTGGTAATTAATTTATCTTTTATCTCTTTTTTATTCTCACTGAGATGTTTAGTACCATTAGCAGAGGAGATAGGAAGGAAAGCAAAATATTTATAAAAACCTGCCAAGTACTGGGGCATCCCTGTAAAAACATTACTGCCTAAGTAGACTGCAAAACATGAATCATGGTGTTTTGGTTAGAAAGACTAAACAGCTGAGAAGAAGTGATGCCTTGTTGGACTTGCATTTGTCTAGAATTTTCACATGGACAGTGCCGTAGCTTCTTCAGGGGAACACTACAGCTCTCCAAGACAACATTTGTATTGAAGAAACAAGGATCAGAGGCTTCCACACAATTTCTCTTGTCCACCTATTTGTGCTGGAAGAGAGAGGCTGTCCAGCCCACATGGAAATCTCCATGTTGTTCAGCTGAGGGCTGTAAGGCACACTTCCTGACTGGCATTTTGCACAATGACACCGCTTAGAGAAAGAAACCAGAGGGAATCTTCTTTTCTGTGGAGTGCAGAAGGCAGCTGAAGATGTGCCTGCTCTTTGAGGGTACAGTGTCCCAAAAAGACTCTTAGCCAAGTGATCTCTGACATGGGAAGACATGATGAAAGGGGGAAGCGAAGAGTATGACAATGTCAATCCTCAGAGATTTTGATGCAGGTAAGAACCGATATCTCAGTAGTCATCTGTTTAAAGAGGATGCTGCTTCCATTTCTTTTTTATTGACAATGACACTGGCACTCTCCTTAATGGCAAAGGCTGCAGGGGTGAAAGAACTGAAGGTACAAATTTTTTTCCCAAGTTTACAGAAGAAGCAAATGTGAGCAGGGAATAGGATGCAAGTTTGTTGATTCACTGTCAAATAATGAATTACCTGACATCCTGTTCATTGATTTTTGTTGTCCACTGTGCAATCAAATTATGCCAAGGTTTGTAGCCGTGTACTAAGGTAGTGAAAGAGTTATTAGACTTCTTTTTTACTTATCTTTAAAAAGGCAAAGCAAGTCCTTTTCTGCAGGACTACCGTAGTACATTTATTTTACATTATTTGTCCTGGAACTGATTAGCAGCAGCAGCTTTCACCATAATTAAACAGATCATAATTAAACATATTTTTGTTTTATGAGCTGTGGCAAATTCAGATTCTCTGTAAGGCAGCTCTTAGGAATGAAGGCAATTTGCACGTTATAGCAAAGAGCATGTTACAGGAGACATACCAGCAGATGGCTTCGGGGCCTGTTTGCATTCAAAATACATAGCACCTGGAAGCAAAAATGGGCTGGGCTTTCTCCGTGTTAATTTGGGGTTCTTATTTACCAGTTATTTAATTCCCAATCATCCACAAACATGTCAGAGCAGCTGGGCTTCCGCAATCTCCTGGGATCTGCTTGTAAAACTCAGTCCACTCTGGTAGTGTTTGCTGGTTCTTTCACAGAATGGAGTATATGTGAGGCTGGACTAGAATGTAGGTGATAATCTTCTGGTCTCTGCCTGAGAAAGAAGTTTCTTCTGTCCATCTCTAGAAGTTGAGTTGGGCAGATAATACCAGAGTCAGTAAAAATGCAGTGTTTGGATATGAAGTCTCTTTTCAGATCCAAGTTTAATTTTATGGCTTTAGAATCAAATGAATTGCAAGAGGAGGGATAAATACTGTTGAAATAAAACCAAGTGAAACAAAAAAACTAAGTCTGGAGTGAGGGAACTGTTTGGGCTAAGCCTGATGTAACATGTTTTTCCTGTTCCCCCTCTCATTTTGCTATAAAAAGTAAGTCTCTGTATTTGAAAAGTCTGATTGTATTCTCTCTGTGATCTACAAACACCTTCAGAGAAACTTAGATTATGATTTCATAAAATTTGTCTGAGAAACAGAAACATCAGCATCACTGTTCTTTAAGCAAGGAGCTGGGTTATCAAGAGGTTGTCAATAAATTGTCTGAGGTCTCAGAGGGAGGTTGCAAAAGACTGATTACTTGACCCAGTTTTTCATGTTAGAAGTCTTAGCCAATTCCTTAACTACAAGACCATTTGCCTTACAAGACCAGCTCTGCTGGTCTTCAGGTCTTCTGAATGTATGACTGTTTTTTTTTCTTAAGACAGGTGAGGCACAGCACCCCAAAACTGCCCTGGAACAACAGATACAATATACCAGTTTTGAGTTCAGCCTGCATTTCATTAACACTCATATTTCCCAGATTCAAGGAAGCTGACATTTGAATGTGCTTTTCTCTCCTGACCCATTTCCATAATGCAGCAGTACTGAGTACTAGTGACAGCTGTGAACTCTAAGCAAGTTCAGAAGGTGAATTATGATCATGTCTTCTGCTCACCTAATTATTTTCTGAATCACAACCAAACTGAAGGTGTTCTCAAAGGCAATGAATAAGTTAGAGGGAATTCCACTGCGAGTGTCTGAACTGCTGTCTGACTGCTGGGGGAATCAAACTTCTCAGCCTTTACTTTCCAAATGTGTAACATAGCAAACAGCATCTCAGCATCAAGCCTTCAAAGGGATGGCTTTTCAGTGCATTAACTCAGAACTACACACTACGCACGTTTGGGGAATTCACCTGCTTATTCCTGAATAATAGTGCATTCCCTGTTCTCCTACCACTTATATGAAATGGGTAGGAATTTTAGATGAGCAACACATGCAAAATCAAGTCGTTTGGGGCAATATATCACCTGAGGTGACTGACTCTATTCAGCATAAACCCACATACATAGCCCAGTGTGTATGATGCTTGTGTGGCTCGGTGACCAGTATAATTCTGCTGAAAGCCTGTTTCAATCTGTATTTCTGTGAGATCTGATAGCACCTAGGCTGATTTGTGAACTCTGCTGAGAAAAGTAAAGGCTTGCATTTGGTTTCAGCTCCCAGGAGTGCCAGGTGAGAAGTCAGACCTGCATCAGAATGATGCAGAACAAGTAGGTCAGCAGTTTCATTGTATGCATCTTCTGTGTGCCTCTGTGTGTGTGTGTGTGTGTGTGTATGTGTGCGTGTGCATGAACTTGACAAAATGGAAAACCATGGCACTGGATCCTTAAGTTTCTGCTCTGTCTTCTTTAGGCAAAAGCGTCACTGACTGTTTCATGTGTAGTTGAAGAGAAGCAAGGCTGTTTTGTCCTCATGTTGCAGTAAAACATGGGACAACAATATGTGAAAATGGTAAAGAATTGCAGAATGAGTGGATTTCTTCTAACAGTGAGTGAGGGCTTTGGCTAAAAATAAGAAGAATGGTGTTATTCTTTGCCATGTTTCATCTGCCCCAATTGCACTCTCTGTGCTTAGTGCCTGCCAAACTGAGAGCTTGCTGAAGATTTAAAGAACCAGCACTCACATTCCTGTAATAGCAGCCAGAATAGCTGAGGTTATCATCTCTTCTTCAGGCTTTCTTTCCCAGAGCTTGCAAGAAGCAAGCATCTTCACCCTCACTCCTCTCATTCTGTGTGTCACAAGCACTGTCCTGAGCTGCTGCTTCGGCAGGTTGGGAAGCTTGGGTTGTTTACCATGCCGTGAAAACACGCAGCATTTTGGGGGCAGCTGGACGGCAAGGGATTGACAGCGTGTCTGGCTGGGGATTATAATCCCTTTCAGGCAGGGGGAGTTTTGGAAATGCGGGCAGCCTGGAGTGATTAGGCTGTTCTCTGGAGCAGCTGCAGCTATGGGCAGGAGGCAAGGGAGACAAAGAAGTTCACCGCCCAGATAAGCAGTCACAAGCTGTGGGTCAGCCTTTGCCGCGGAGGAGCAGTGCGCCTCCTGGGCCGAAGTCACCAGGCAGTGCCAGCCATTGTCCACGGCCGCCCTCTTAAGCCCTGCACGAGCCGGACCAAGCACCTTATCTGGCTTTTATAAGAAGCAAAGGGGGAAAAAAATCAAGAATGAAAAGCGGGTGTGGTTTGGTTTTGCTGGGGCAGCTGAAGCGGAGTGCCCCTGTGCCCCCGTGAGTCGCAGGCGACGGTGGAGAGCCGGGGAGGAGGGTTTGCAGCCCGGTGCCGGACAGTTCTTTGTGTGTACATCATCAATTCCGCGGGACGGGCTGCGCTGCCGTCCCTGTTGCCGTGTTCTCCAGGCCTGGCTCAGCCGGGCTGTGCCCGCCATCCTGCAGGGCCGCGGCCCGGGGCGCTGGGGGCCTGCGGGGACGGAGGAGGGCGTGGGAGAAGGGAATGCAGCGGGAGAGGGAGGCGAAGGGAGGCTCTGCCTCCGGGGTGTTCGCAGGCGGCAAGGTAGCCAAAGGTGTGCCAGGCTCCGCCGTGCCGCCAAATGTGTCCGGCTCCCGCGGCTAAGGGAGAGGCTCGGAGCCGGGACACGCTGAGCATCCTCCAGCCCAGCCCGGGGGATTGGTTAAGGAGCGGGGTCGCAGAGGGCAGGCAGCAAGGCTCAGGCAGCGCTTCTGCCTGCTCTGCCTCCCGCCTCCCCCTCTCCCCCAGCCCTCCCCTTCATCCCTGTTGTGTGTGGCAGCTAAGCACCGAGGCGAGCGGGAGCGGATGGCGGACTGCACGCACGCCAGGCAGCCTGGGATGCTGGCTTTTCCTTCTGCTGGCTGCAGGCAGGGCTCGGTTTCAGGCATGAGTGGAGAGAAACCTAAAAAGAAAGCTTTCTATCTAGTGAGGATGAAGCCACTGAAGGAGCCCACCAGCAGCACTAACAACAATGTCTCGTTTGTGATACAGTATCACATAGGCAAGGAGATCAAACACATTTGCAGCAACTGCAGTCGCGGGGAGGAAGCCCGTGACGGTGAGTGCTGAGATCCTGTGGGTGTAGGAGCGAGGCAGGGGAGCGCGTGTGCTTGCTTGGGGGGTGCGCGGACATGTGTGCGCTCCCGTCGGAGCCTGGGATGCTCGGCTTGCTCCTCCACAGATCCCAGGGAAAGAGGAAAGCAGGCGCGGGAGGAATGCGCTGGGCATTGATTCAGCCTGTCGATCAGGGAGATGCCAAAAGGGACAGGTCCCTTCATTTGCCACAGAAGCTTTGTGCTAACAGTTAAGGCACCAACTCTTCTCTTTTTTTTTTCCGTTCCCTTTTCCCCCAGTTGCTGTAGAAATTGCTGTTTGTATTGATTGTGTTTTGTTCCCATTCCTATGAATTTTAGATCAGGCTTTTTTGCCTTGATACATGAACTTTTTCCTTGTGCTGCAGTAGAGTTTGCTTGACTCAACTGAGTATCTGGAAGGTCTGGTTTATCGGGAATACCTCTAGTGTGATTTTCATCGTGCTGTCAAATGCATGGGGAAAATTGTATTTTTATTGGAATTAATATAGTGCTCTTCAGAGAACTGTTCTCATCCCTTCCCCCTCTCCTTTCGGGACTGAGCAAAACCTCTAGAGGGTATTCAGAGAGTGACGGTATAATCAATCACAGGTGTTGCTACAGGTAAGTATACGCTTTTTATGTTTCTAGGAATGCAAATGTTTGAAGGCAACAATGACAAATTCTTTGGACTTTGCCAAAGTCAGCAATTAGGAGAAGCTGAGAACTAGGAGCAGCATACAAGCATTCAGGCAAAAAATAGCCTCACAGATGTTACACCACATTCTTGTTCAATGTTGTATTACTTTGCTTTGCTGTGTGGATTTGCATGTTACTTAGGGCTAAAGGCACTCGGCTTAGGTCCCTATTAACTCATGTGGTATACAGATCTCATTTTTTGAAGGTCAGGGAAAGACTTTTTGATTACAAATGTGAATTTGAAATTGTTATTGTTTTCTGAGCTGAGGTTCTTAGTAGTTGTTGGCACTTCATTTTTCAGCTTTTGTCATTAAGGTTAGCATTATTACTGTTATTAATAATAATAGTTTAATTAACCAACTCTGCTTTCATTTGCTCTATGCAAAATAAAAAATATTATTTGAGATCTCATGGTTCTTTGTCAACCACAGGTCTGCAGTTTAACAAAGTAACCATGGTTTTGCTAATGTCTCTTCAGAATTAGCATACTGCTGTGTGATTGTAGTTTCTTTGATTAAAAAGCAGCTAAAGCTGAACGGAATTGCTTTTGGTGAAAAGGGAGAAGAGAGCCTGAGAAGCCTGGAAACCCACAGTGGGTTAAGCACTCTTTCTGCTTGTGCCACTACAGCTGAAGGAAGAATCTGATGAATACTATGTAAATTGTTGAGTTTCCTTTCCTGTTATGTGCTGCTATTGACAGCAAGCCCCGCAGATATTAAAGGAAGTGCTATGTCCAGCAGTAGTACTTATTTTACACTATTAGTGTAGTTTATTTATCCTTAAAAGCAAATGAAGCCATTTATAAAAATATGCTTTCCTAGATTAATTGAATTGACCTAAAACTTAATTGCATCAACATCTTTTGCTGGGATTTTTTTGGAACCTTGTACTTGAAATCTTAGCACAGTAAGAAAAGAATATGCTTTCTTCCCTTTTGAGGCACGCATGTACACATGGATGCATATGAATGTATAACTCCAGTTACTTGTACCTCTTAGCAGAGTAATAGGTTTGTATTTTAGAGGTTTGCTTCCTTTTCTGTGTTTGGTTATTTAGCTTCAAACCATTAGATACTCCGAGGGCAGGGTATCCCTCTTGCAGGAGCTAATCTAGTAACCCTAGAGAGGCAAAGCATAGAGCAGAGAGGCTCCCAGCCAGCAGGTTTCCAGAGCATGTCATCGATCTGGTTTTGCCCCCTCTTTCTGTGGGGTGGGATTTCATTCTGCCTCATGCAAATGATTTTTAACATCATCATTTTAAAAGTAACTTATACCAGTACAGCCTTAATCTTTTCTTTCCCACCAGCATGCACAGCTATGAGTTTCTTTCAGAAAGTAAAGAAACTGTAGTCCCAGCTACATGAGTGCCTGGAGACACTCACTGATGTGACTCTGACACATTTTTTAGCATTGAAAAATACCAGAGTTGTTTTTTTCTTTTTCCTGGTGAATACCAATTCTAGACCTTTTGGTGTTTGGAAGGAAAGCATGATATAATGAATTGAAATTACTGAAATTATGGTCGTGTAGGACAGATCAGGTAAAAATCTGTGACCAGCTCAGACAGAGAAACCTGTCGAGATCTCAAGATGTCCGTGCATCCTCACAGTTTGCACATCCTAAAGAGCACTAAGAAAGGGGACCACTTACTACTTTTTATAAGGGAAATGCACAGCACTTTGCAATGTGAGCACCCCCACCCTCCTATTCAAATTTTGTATAGTTTATATATGGCCTTGCAGGCCTGTAGCTGCTCTAGTGTACCCACATGTCATGTGTGGACCCTGTGACCTGAACAACTATTGTATTTGTGGGAACCATGTACAAAGACTAGGATTCAGTCCCTGTGCTGTAGGCAGATCAGTTTGATACATTGATTTAATGCTGAAATATCCTTCAAATCCAGTTATGAGTCCCAGATTCTAGTCATTGTCTTACTCTATATTTTCATTGTTCTACTACTCTAGGAGAAGGAAAAATTATGCTGAAACTGAGGGAAATCCCACAAAGACCACCAGCTAATCTAGCAAATGTTGTGACTAGGAGAATACTAAAAGAGATAGCCATGAAACTGAAGGAAAAGATGGAAGCAGGTACTGAGTCATAGGATATCTTGGAAGGGAGGTCATGTAATTTGGAGAGAAGTCAGTGAAGGAATTTGGTGATGCAGATGGGCTCACTGAAGTAGGGGTAAAAGGAGTTGGTGTGGATGCAGCATTTTGATGAGGTAAAAAATAAGAATTGAGGAGCTCAAAGAGAAGGCAGGAGGCTACAGTAATAAGATGAACGTGGGAGATGCTTTAACCATGGGACTGAAAAGAATGGAAATATTTAATGTTAATTTAGTTGCAAAGTAGGAAACAATTATAGAGGGAGGTCTGTAAAAGCACCAATACTGAAAAGTTGGGTGACAGAATAACAGAAACAGTGTTGAAAATGGAGTGGCAAAACTGTACATGAGTGAAGAATGAGGTACTCAGGACAGGATGCCAGAGAGGCAATCAGATATGGTGGACTTAACCACGAGGGAGAGGTCAAGTGAAGAGAGATATGAGTCACCTCTAGGAATACAGGAGCAATCAGAGTTGAGCTCTGAATGTTGAGGGTTGTGAGAGTCGTGTTGGGAGAAGCAGAATGGTGAAGAGTTGTAAAAGTCCCAAGAAAAAACATAGAAGAATTGAGGAGACAACACAAGTTGTTCCAGAATCATGAAGAGGAATGAAAATGCTTTCTGAACATAAATGTGGAGAAGTGACTGATAACCCAGTAGAGCAGAAGGAGCTAGAACTACAAGAGATCAAGGTGCACTGCGATGCTAAACATCTCCTGGTATGTACAGAGCACTTCTCAGTGTGCTGATTTTGGTGGTCTCTCTGAGGACTGTGATAGCTCTGGGTCATAGCAGATGACATGACTGATGAACAGCAGTAGTCAGAGAAACAAGTAAAGGAAGATGCTTGGCTGGTTTTTATTTATTTTATATTGAAAACTGGCTGCAAATCTCAGTGTCCTACTGAATTCTGAGCCTGGCTCTGGAACATGCTTTAGACACATCTCTGCTTCAGTGTGGCTAGAAAAAACTCTAGAGACTTCAAAGACACCCAGAGATGACCTAACAGAAAGAGAGAGTGGAACAACTGAAGTTCAATACTTTCGATTTTTATGCAGAGGACCTGACAAGAAAACTTAAGTGGAAAACAGTTAACTTAAGAGTGTATTGGAAGAGGAGGAATTCACAGAGCAAAGTGGGGTTTTTATCACTGACTAATGAAGGTTCTCAGCTCAAAGGTTCTCTGCAGAGTACCTCTGGGCAACTTCAGGCATGTCTATCATGTATCACTCTTTTCCCCAGCTCCTTGCCTGTAAGATAGAGATAGTGGGATTTCCTTCCACTTGCCTGCTGGTCTGTAAATAGATTATGAGTCCCTTAGTGGAGAGGGGGAGGAAAGGACTGTCTCTTGCTTTTTGCATTCCTAGTGCCAAGGACTTTGGAGCTCGAGGTTTTTAGGGTCTTTAGGTTCAAGTGTAATGGAAGTACAAATATTAAGAATGAACATACCCAAAAGGTTTCATTCAGAGCTGATATTCAGTCTATTTTTTACGTGCTCCTGTACTTCATGGTTTTGCTATATAAGCAGAAGTTATTCTAAGATCTTATATATGCCTGAAAATCAGCGTGGACTGAGATATTGTTGCCGTAGGAATTCCAGCAATTGTTTGTCTGCTACTGCCTATGTTCTAGAGCTTCCAGATAAATATATTTTCCAAATAGAAAAGGGGAGGGTTGTGTATGGGGTCTTATGTATATGTGTGTGTATGCATGTGTGATTCCCACCTGGAATGGAAGACTTATTTCTTTTAACCAGGAACTTTGAGAACATTTGCTTTAGCATCACTTAAGAGATTGTCTCCGAGGTGTATTGCTTCCCACAAAAGTAATTACTAAATTAAATAGTTATCTTCTAGACAAACTGTAAGGCCTGCAAGAGATGTGTATAGAAATAAGTTTTACTTCACTAATTCTCACATTATTTCAGACAGTTAACTGCTTCTCCATTACCATCTGCAGAGTGAGCACAGTATGTTCCTATGAGGCATTGCAGTCTTTTACAGTGGTACCTGTCAAAAATCGTAAAATATTTTGGAGTGAAAAAAATTAGACTACATGGAATGGAAAAAGTAGGTAAAAAACAGTGTACCTGGTCCTGTTGTGAAGCGTGGGAAGCTGAAAAACATGTTTGAGGTTTGAACAGCTGATACAATTATGCAATGGGTGTCTTTACTCCCTGAGAGATAGTTACCATAAAGAAAGAGGCAGAGGGGGAAAGGCATAGGCTTCATTGTAGAGTGAAATATGTCTCCTTTGCAGAACAGATCATAGAACCAAATTGGTTTATTATTGCCAGTTGAACTCTGTAGTATTTGATTTGGGTGAATATGGTGCTATGCTAGAGAAAGTTGATGAGATCAAGCAAAGATGCTCCACATCCCAACAGGTTGCTGATGACCTGCTGGCACACTTTGTTTCCACCAGCATTACTTTCTGCTCTGGAAGATACAAGCCCTTGATGTTTTGCATGATGAGCATAAATGTGCCTTTCAGGAAGAAGGTGTGATGCCTACTTATGGTGACTTCCAGATGGCAAAAGCCCAAGGGCATGATCCTTTACTAAGGAGTGGAGGGGGCAAAGTCCCAGCACTCTGCTCCCAGCACTTTGTCTTGCACACTGGGAACTAACAAAAACTCATCAGTAACCTGTGGGTTTGACCTGAGACTAGAGACTAATGGGGATCTATTAGTGCTGCTGCAGATGGGCATGGCCTGCAGGCAGGGAAGAGAGTGGGGAGGAAGAGAAGAGGAACAAAAAGGTCCATTTAGGCTGTAAGAGGCCGTCCCCTTGGCTTACACATTTGCCAAGACTAGCAAATTAGAGTGGCTAAGCTTTGGTATGTGAGACTTTCCTTAAACACTGGCAATTCTTTCAGTTGGCTAGTCTGCAGCTGAAGAAAAGTGATGGGGGAAGAGAGGAAGGGACATTTATGTCCCAAAATAAAGCTAAAGAAATATCATGAAGCTGGGAGCAGGTCATTTAACTGCTGACATGCATCTATGTAGTGACTAACTCATATCCTGTTAAACTGCCTGTAGCAAAAGCTGCTGGCCACAAAATAAGTCAGTTGTGTACCATTCCAGGTGACACTGTGCTGGCAATAGGAAATTCATGGCCAAGTTTGCATGGCTGTCACCCAGCAGAGCTCCAAGCTTACTTTGAAGTGCCCTGGAAGATGTCTTGTCCAAAATTGCAATATAATTTACATTAGCAGAAATGGTAGGAAAAACACAGGTAGCAAGCAAGGTCTTCACTTTGATAAATTAGATAGTATGAGGAGAAAAAGTATACACAAGCTTGGGTCAAGCTTATGCAAGCAGATGACTAAGTTCTTTGTTTTCCAGTGAAAACTCCTGTGTCCTTACAGGGGAAATGTTTGCCACCTTTTCTGGGAATTCTGTATACCTGTGTCGTTGATTTGAGGAGTATTAGGAACAAAACCAATAAAGACGATGGAATTGGTCACGATGGCTCAGCACCTCCTCATTTTTATTGCACAGTGCTGACATAATGACATGGATAAGAAGACACCTCAATTCTTTGGGTCTTTAGAGAGCAGACAGCTTGTCTGATTCAGTTCTGTCTCATTTTATTGCTTTCTCCTCTTTCCAATGCTGTAACTCAGTTGTCATCTTTTGATAGCATTTTACCATCCTGCTTTCTATCTGAGAACCAAGTTAAAGTCTTGGTATATGTAAGCTTCTTAAATGGAAAGATTGGGGCAACACCAAACACACAATAAAAAATCATTTCCTTGTTGGAATTTCAAAAAAGCAGTTAAAATGTCATCAAGTATGATGAAAGCAATACAGTGGTTTTCCTGTATTTAACAGTAATTATATGTTCTGAGTGTTTGTTGCCATCTTGATTAATATGCCTGGTTTTGATTCTTCTATATCAAGTTACATATATCAGAAAAATAATACAGATCTGTTTGATAAACCATAAAAGGCCACAGCTTTTCCATGTGTAAAGTATGGAGGCAATTTGTAGAAAAGGGTCAAGATGTGGATGGTGGCATAGATCATGGAGGGGCATGTTCTTGTTGCACACTTATTATGAGAGCACTTCCAACCACCTGGTATCAAACTGGCTGAGTAAGTTTGGCTTTCTGTGCCTTTTTTTACATCCACCACACCTATGTCCTATTCTATTCTCTGGTCCTTGCCCAGGTGGGCAGCTTCTTCACTTACTTGCTTAGAGCTATTTCTCTTAGAAGGTGATTTGCTCATTTGGCTTCTTAGTTTTTTGAAACGTGCAGTTCTTTAGAAAAAAATGGGATAGATGGAAGTACTTCACTTTACAACCATTATTGGAATTTTACTCATTAATGTTGTCACTGCCTGTCAAAGCTAAACAGCAGAGAAATACTGGGTATGTAGGGAAGAGATCAGAAGACTCAGTACTCTACCATGTGATATCTCTCCCTTTCTTCTCTTTTTTTTGCCTTTTCTTTATATATCATATCATATCATTAAAAGCAGCAGAGTTCATTTATGGGCTCCTTGACTGATGAGCAAAACCTGTCTTTTTTGAGTATACTGTTGTATTTATGACATTTTCATTAATTTCTGCTCCCTCAGCAGAGGACGTAGGCTTTCTATATCAATTTTTGTATTGTTAGATTTTGTTTCTTGTTCTGTTTCAGTGAGTGGTAGTAAATGTATAGCTATTCCTTTGTATCCTCTAAGATCTTCTTGTTTGTAATCAGGCAATACCAAATTTGACTTCCTGTCGTTGACACCTTACTCAGCCCACAATTAGCCAGTCTAATAACAGTATAAGTATGTGCAGTACCGTCTTGCTAACAGACTGCCAGGATGTCTAAGATTTATTGGATATATTTGTAGTCTCTTTAATGGATCATGCCAGGTCTCACACACCTTCCCAAATCCATTAGCCAAACCCCAACATCAGGGGACTGGTGTAACTGAAGGGCAGCACCAGAGTGTCCAGTGGTTAAGCCAGCTTTGTCTGTGTGTTTCAGTGCCTTAGCAACTGGATGGTACTGTGATGTTTGCTGTTATCTAAATGAATGCAGCAAAGCTGCAAAGGGGTGATGTTGGGACACACTTGGAGGCCCTGTTTTTCCTTTGTGACTCTGATTTGTACACTTCTCAGAAAATAATGGTGTTCTTGCCATCCCTGTGACGTGAAAAACTGTCCTCTTGCTGGTTTTTTGCTCTTGTGAAGTGACATGAATCTTCACTGGTCTGTTGCTTTTAGTCTCCTTGTCTCAAAAAGGATTGGTGGACAGGAATAAGATGATGTTTGATCATGCCACTGTCGTCTCTCACTAACTTTTGTGGCTTTTGGTTGGGCTTACTGAAGATGAGTCAAATCTAGCAGTGCCTTTGCCTTTGAATGAGACTCTTAGATTCAAAAGATGAGTTATTTCTGTTGCTCTGAGAAACAATGAGCACGTGGTATTATTTAAATCAAAGATAAAATCAGCCACTGTAATATCACCTGCTGCATCTACTTTGGAACCACTAGACATAGCATTCTGTCTTGGTAATGTGCAGGCTACCCTGCCTGAAACATGTCCAAAATCACAGTGCTCATCAGCCAACATTAAGCTGTGCTGTTGAAAGAGCCCTCATGGACAAGCAGTGTTCCTCCCTGAAAGGAAGCTCTGCATCCCAAGTGAGAGAAACCACAAATGAGAGATGGCCAGATCAAACTGACAGCCTCTGCATATTTCCTCTGCATAGACAGTGGAAATTTTTAAGGTCTGAAGATATGACTCAGGAATAAAAGACAAACATTTCCCCAGCCTTCCCCAATGCCCCCCTCCCTTCCCCAAAAGTAAAATTGTGTCCAAAATGTCCAAAGAGAAGAGGAGGGCAGGTCTCTGCATATTTATGATTTATAGTGTCCTAGTCAGAACATAAACTGGGGCAAGAGACCTGCAGGCTTCAAACCCTTGGTTTGCGTAACTTGGTTTGTTATTACTGTGCCCCTTTCTTTGCCCCTAACCAGAAGTATTCAGTCTTCATGACTTACTGAATTTCCGAATCTCAAGTGTTGCAATTTAGGATGTACAGCCTTGTGCAGGGAGAGCCCAGCGTATATATTGATAGGGTCATTTTGAAAGGACGTAAGGTATACTTCAGATCTTCCTTTTCCTTCCTCCTGCCCTGAGCTGTGCAGCCTAAGGCTAAGATGACAGGTTTAGTGCTGCAGTTCAGTAGACACCCTCCCATGTCACTACTTAGGAGAAGGAGCTTTCCCTCTGTCATCTTTTGCATGACATCTTTCAGGCTATTAGTCTAATGGCTTTGTGCAATAGAAGTGCAGGGAATAAAATTAAAATGGATCCAATTGTTTAATTTATCTTGGGAGATTTAAGTAAAGAGAATGATTTTTATTTCACCTTGCCTCCTAAGAGAAGCTGATTATCTGTTTGAAAAAAACAGAGACTACTAGTATTTTAAATTTTCTGGAAGTACGGAAGTGTAATGACGGAAATACTGAAACTGTCAAGTCATGGCAAGAAACAAGAGTCTAAATTTTATTAGAAATTTTGATAACTATTTTTTATCTTCAGTTGTAGGCTAAGGAATGTTCAGCTGCAACACAATTAGTGTTATCTTGGTGTTAGTTATCCTTTTAATACAGATTCAAGAATAAACAGATAGAAATGGTAAGCAGACTTGAATGCATTGGAGGTCTTAGGATAAATAATTAGAATACTCATTAACTACATTCTGATAGATGAGCCAGGCCTGGAAATGTCACTGTCATCTATTGTATCCACAGTCTGTGTATTAGCAAGTTTCTCAAAAGTATTGATGATCCATACATTCACATCCATACAGACTTAGACATGGTCCCTAATGTCAGCAGTCTATGTCATAAGAATTATGGCACCAGCTTTTTGTCTCTTTACCCCAGGCACTAGGTGCAGTTGCTTTGATGTTTCCAATATTCTGACACTATCTGAAACTCTATGTGTGCAGCTCCAATGTTATTTTTAACATGGAGACTCTATCACCCTTGCTTTTGGTAAAGTAAGTAAATAAATAAAATAAATAGAAATGTTATTTCTTCTGTGTCATCTGAAATTGAACTCGTATAAAGAGTATGTGTGTCATGCTGCTGTAGTGCTTTATAGAATCTTATCTTTCCCATTTTACTTTCCAAGCTGCTTAAAATGTCAACACTGATAAAAATTCAGAAGCACAGACTGAGCAGTCAGCAGTGTAGATGCACAGACATATGGATGGATGGATGGATGGATGGATGGATGGATGGATGGATGGATGGATGGATGGATGGATGGATGGATGGATGGATGGATGGACGGACAGTGGAAGCTATTTGAACCAGAAGTGGAACCAGAATTTAGAAGACTTCATCCCTCTCCTCCCATACACAGGAAAACAGGATGCTTTCCTTATGCTAACACACTGATTTTATTGGATGAATAGTTTTGAAATTTGGGTTTCGCCCTGAAGGGAAAGCCAGGTGCAGAGACTTGTGTGGAACTTTGCCTATTTGAATTTGAATTGCACCCTGTTGAGAAGTAGAAGAGTGAGCTGAGTAAAGCTTTCATTAATATTCACAGCTTCAAAATAATTGTCTGCGGGTTTATAGTCATGAGAAGTTATCTTCCAGCAATCTGCTGTGGCACTGAAGACAGAATGTGCTGCCTACTCCAGCATCTGAAGAGAGAAGAGCAGTTTCTGACTGTCTGCTCTGTAGCAGCCAAACTTGGGCTCCTCCAGCAGCTACTGAAGAGAATTAGACATGATACTTAAATGGTAAAGAAAGGAGTGACTCGTGAGGCTCAGCTGTGTAGCTTCCTCTCCTTCAAAGTCCACCCCCTAAATCACATGCATTAGCAAGCTAGGACTTGGGAGGTGTTTCCTTCTTTCTTTCTTGTGTGTCTCAAATAAGGACAGCATTTTCCCTGCATTATTTGACTCTAGTTACTAATGTGCATTTGGTTTTCTATGTGTTTTTGTCATTTGAGTCAAATGCTATTTTCCTTGTGAACTCGATGTGCTCGTGCTAAGCATAGAAATCCATGAGCCTAAAAGAAAATACAGAGATCATGTAATTCCAGTGAACTGATGCTTCTTTCTCTTATTCATCTCAAGTTGGCAGAACAGCCAGTTCACTAAACAGCAAGACAGGCATCAGTTCATTAATACATTTCCTGGCATTGCATAGAGGCTCAAGAAGGATACTTTTTGGTGATATTTTTCTTTGGGGTTGCGTTCATTTGTTTTTCTTTTTGTCAGCCTTCCTTGGCCATTGGGCCCAGTGAGATAAATAATTTTTTTAAAATACAGACTTATATAAACATGGGCATTACTTGTAAAATTCAGCAGCTCTGAGCTAGAGCACCTGTATCTGTGTTTACCAAGCAAATTATGTTCCTCACTTGCTATGATTAATTTAGTTCAGATTTTTGCATTACTATTGCATGTAGATCAGGTTCCATTTCTATGTTTGTGTGTTAGTACCTGCAGTCACATACCTGTTTTTTTTTGTTTCCTCCCTTTTTAACTAAATGCTTGGGAAATTTTTCAATCTGACCACTACCATAAGCCTTCTAAAACTCAGTGTACTCGGCCGGATGTCATGGTTCAAGACAGTCTTGGACTTGTGAATTCAAACAAAAATGCTGTTTAACTAAAGAGACTTTTGAAAATTAGGTTTGTGGGTAAAATACCCCAGCTTAGTTGGAAGAGCATATGACATTTGACTTGACAGAAAAGGATTTGTGATACTTGTAGGATGTTGTGTAGAGACTTCTAAAAGAGAACAGTACTTAAAATTGAGAACCTGTTCCCCATAGGTTATATAGAAAGAGGCAGTTTTTATTGCCAAGAAATGCTCAGAAAGGCTTATGTTGTACTTATTGTGGTTTCTTGTTTTGATTTGGTGATTTTTGGTTGGTTTTGTTTGTTTGTTTTTTGTTTTATCATCTGCTTAGTAGCAGAATCTTGATGATTTTGAAAGGAAACTTTCAGCATGTAGGCAAAACAGATTTCGCCAGTTTGTTGTTTTGTCCAGTAGCAGCAGTGAAGGGGTGAAAAGAGATCCCTTTGTTTTAATAGTAAGAAATGTCAGGGTTCAGTTGAATTTCATCCTTTTGGTGGATTTAAATGAAACATTGTGCAAATGCCTATCAGTTACCTTCATGATGTTGGAAATGAGCTTTGCTGCCAATTTCATGGCCAAGTGGCTCTGTATAGGTACATCCCAGTGTGCTCCTGAATGCTCTGCTTTCATTTGCAGCTCACAATGTGCCACTGGTTCCTCTCTCAAACACCACAGAAAGGCACCATTCCCATCAACAGAGTGGAAAGCACTCAGTCACACACCATGTCCTAATGTCTTCTCTGCCAATTTCTTTAAGGGAAATTTTAGCATTCTGGAAAGGACCCTTCAGCAGCTTTGGCCAGTCACTAGATGGTTTGGGTAAGGTAATTTGACTTCTTGCGACCTTTGTCATTCGCTGTGCTACAATCAGGATTTCATTCATTTCTTTCTGCTAGCATTATTTCAGAGCATAAAGCATCTGGAAGTATTTCAGAGTTTTTTCTGTGATTGTGTTTTCTTGGTTCCCTGTAGTATCTTTTTCCTTAGCTCTGATCTAAACCCATTCTCATTTTTTGAGCTATTTCTTCTGATTGCTGGACTTGGAATAATTCATGAGCTTGAAGCTACGTGCATAGGTCCTTCCTTTGACTGTGAAATTTCCTAGGTAGATATACCAATTTGATTACCTTATGGGCACCATCTTTTTTTTCAAAGTAGAAGCAGCTTTTTAGAAACCACAGGTTTTCCTATAAATCTATTGAGCAAGAGCAATATCCTGCAGAGCTCAGCAACCATAGGACACCCCAGAAATTAATGCTAAAAAAGATGATGTAAAAAAAGTGAAATCATAGCTATGAAAAACACACAGAAATACTCACTGTGTTTCAGACAGCAACAAAGCCACATGCTTTATTCATGACCTTAAAGGAATCATGGATGTTTTTGTCCCCTTTAAATATTCATCTTTGAAACTCAAGCATCTACTGTAAGGACTAAACAGATATTTCACCACAGCTGAGGGTCTAAACCAACTATCATTTGAATATACAAAAAAGTTCTCATCATAATGACAATCAGCAAAGACCGTGGGTATTGCTGCACTTAGGTACTCAAAGCAAAAGTATTTAGTATTTATTGTAAATTCCTGATCATGGAAACAGACTGTCTCCTTTCATAGTCCAATGAAACTTTTATTTTGCTATTTTTTGCTGTTTTTTAGGCTGTCACTGAGGGATGTTTCTAAACTCATATTCAGGTTCATTATCCATGTGCCATTTGGTATAATTACTCCTTTCCTCTTGGCCAACTTCCTATCAACTTCTTTAAAGAACAGAAACGGAGTTTCTTTCTCCTAAGGGAAGGAGTACAGAGTTTACAAGGGAATGGTTTGAACTTTCTAGCTCTTAAATTAGGCGCTTTTTTCCTCTTCTCCCAGCCATTACAGTAATTAAAAACTCAATTTTTTATCTTTATGATGATAGTGGTGAGATGGTACCATTGTATTTAGGAAGTTTAATGTTTGCAATGCATTTTCTGAATAGGATTACTTTTAAGAGGACATGCCTCTCTCAGGTTTCCGAAAAATATAAAGATATGCCTTCTAAAGCACACATTTTTAGTAAAATAAAGGTAAAATATTAGCTAGTCCTACTTCTTTTTCAAAATAAAAATATCAGAAATTGTTTAGGACATCAGAAATCCCCTAAGAAATTTAGAAGTATTCAAATTTTTTTTATGGGACTTCTGAAAATAAACAGCTAGCCTTTTGCACTAGTGGTTTATTTTTAGAAGGGTGGAGAACTTCTCTGATTCTCAGCAAGGACTGGTAGAGCCAAGGTGCTCTGCTATGTGAGCAACTGTGTCTTCCTCTGTCCACATGGCAATTAAGAAAATTGTCACCCACTAAGAGAAGCCTAGTAAAATGTGAGCAACAAACCCATGGGCTTTTGTGGACTCAGTCCTTTTCTTGGATTGCTTTGTGGTTTGCAGCTGAGTAGAATTTGTAATTCAGGCTGGTTTAAGAGAGAAATCCAACCATGAAAATGTAATCATTACCAGCTCCTTCAAGAAGATAGTTTAAATCACTAGCAAGCTGAAACAAGCATAGGAAAAATGTTTTGCACTGTTTCTTCATCGGGATATATTTAGGAGTTGAAAGAACCTGGGCTTCAATTTTGTTTTTTCTTGTTGAATGGGTTAAAGATTTGCTGGAAGGAAGACAGCTTCTCTGTTGTCGGTAGCTTTCACTTTCAGGAAGAACTTTAGCTGTGATGGATGGGACTTAACTCTAGTTGGTAAGTTTGGGTATGACTGAAAGACAAATCAGATTGCTTGACATCCCAAGTGTCTGCAGGGATCCATCTAGGACTCCTGAGCCATGGTGCCTAGTCCTGTCCATATGTGTCATGGTTTCACTGCAGTCTGCAGCTAAGCCCCAGACAGTCACTCGCTCACTCTCCCCCAGCAGAATGAGGGAGAGAGAAGAGGAAGAGTGAGAAAACTTGTTACTTGAGATCAAGACAGTTAAATAGATAAAGCAGAAGCTGCCTGCACAAGCAAAGCAGAATAAAGAATTCCTTTGCTGCTTGCCGTGGACAGGAAGGTGTTCAGCCATCCCTAGATAAGGGAGCCCTATCACAATGACCTGGGAAGGAAAACGCCATCATTCTAAACATTTCCTCCTTCTTCCCCCAGCTTTATATGCTGAGCATGACACTGTATGGTCTGGAATATCCCTTGGGTGAGTCAGGGTTGGCTGTCCCTGCTGTGTCCCCTCCCAGCGCCCTGTGTATCCCCAGCCTCCTTGCTGCTGCAGCCATGTGGGGACAGAAAAGGCCTTGACACTGTACAAGCCCTGCTCAGCAGCAGCAAAAGCATCCCTGTGTTATCAACACTCTTCTCAGTGTTGATAACAAATCTAAAACTTAGCTCCGTATGAGCTTCTATGAAGAAAATAAACTCTATCCCAGCCCAAACCAGCTCAACATGTATTGGAGGAGTTACTAATGTTCCAGTGATTGATGCCCACTTATAAGGTGAGAGTCACAAACCCCACTGCAACTCTTATGCCTCATAGCATTTCATTTGTTTTACATAATGTTAGAGCCTTGGATTGCAGTAGTTCTGTGGGTATGAGTTGTGCTCAGCTTTCTCCTCTGAGTTTTTTGGTGTTGTGAGATTTAGTCTCCTTCGTGGCAAGATACCTTTAAAAGAGTTTTGAAGAGCAGTACTCTTCTGATGCTCTCTGCCAGGTGAGCTTTTAGTGTGACAGTGTGATTACCTTGGAGTCAACGCTCTAGATTAGAAATTCTGCTTGTAGCTGACATTTACACCAGAGCATGAGATTTTTATGGCAGTTCTTCACAGGCTGAAACATGGATCCATCTCCCTGGATGGCCATCAAGCTCTGCTAACAGGGCTCCATCTACACATCTGTACTCTCCTGCTTTTGCTTTCTGGGGAAAGGATGTAGGAGGCAGCACCACACCTCTCATCTCTCCCCTCATGCCTCAAACAGAAGTTCCCCTACCAGAAGTGAAAAAAAGGGACAATGAGAAGCAATATCATCACTCCTCTTTATTCTCCTTTGTACAGAACAGGGCAGGATCAGGCTCTCAACAGATCACAGCTATGAACAGTAGTTTCTTTCAATACCTAAGTGAAGCAGTAAAGAACCCACAGTAAAGCCCAGGAATAGTGTTGGGAGAAGGGTGTTTGTGCTGGCAGATCAATGTCCTAACTATCGCTAATGCTTTATTTCAAATCCAGTAGGTCTTGAATTCTTTAAAATAACAGTTTTATCTGGATAGATGTGCTCCTTCATCCATCATGGTATGAAGTATAGTAGTGTTCCCCAGGAAAATCAGAGATGTGGGCTTAAGCCTTTTCAAGGGGAAGATGGAAGTGACCTCATGATTCTCCTTTCTTCCAAGTAAGTTCTCTGCCTACTCTAACAGAAAAGTCCTTGCATCTCATCTTACCTCCTCTGCCTTCTTAAAAGCACAAATTGTACATCTCTCCCCTGCTTGTCAATTAGGTAGGGTAAAATATCCCTTCTTTTCAAGCTGAATTTTTTCACTGGAGCACCTATGGAACTGTAGGCCCAAGAACAGTGTGAGATCTCCTCTGCTTTTGCTGGCCCTGTTTTTCTCTTGGTTGGTTTTTGGATGTGTTCCACTTGTAGTGGCTGCTTTGAGTCCTATTTTGGACCTTCTGAGTCTCCAGATATTGTGTGTGATGCCCAGGATAGACTTGTGGTGTCTGCTCCAGTCTCTGGGCACGTGACTGTACTGTTTATTTGATTTAGCCTTGAATCTATATGAAATAAATGCATAAGAGATAGAAAACCTGGTGAGTAATAAGAGCAATAAAGGATACACAAAACAATTGATAGTAAAGAAATCTAAAAATCCTTATTTTCTCTAGTTGCAGGGTTTATAGGAAGAGATTATATAGCTACTGGTGACATAACCTGATAAAGTGTTTTTGTTGCAAGTCAAAATCTTATGTACTAACTTGCGAAACAGAAAATACTTAGTGTTTTGAGAGAATTCATATCAACAAAGACATGTTTAGAGTGATGCATTCAGTGCAGTGTAGTTTGCAGAAGTTTAAAAAGTGGCTTTCAGATTGCAATCAGCATGAATAATTTAAGTTTTACGTCAAAATGGGGATGAGTCAAAAGCAGGGTCCTAGAGGGATTAGACTTCCAAAACTATTCTCTGCGCTTCTGTGCCGACAAGAGAAATAAATAGACTGTGATTGAGAGATTGTAGCTGAGAGCAGAGCTGTACCATGGTATGGTACCTGTGCTGAAACAGGCAAGGTGAAGAGATGAGAGACTTCATTCATGGACACAGCCGGAAGTGCTGCACACCTGGGGAGCAGGAATAATTGGCAGGGGTTTAGAACAGGTGAGTGCTGCTTAGCATGCAGAGGAAGGCTACTGACAGGCTCTTCACGGCTCATAAAATCACTATGCCAACTCACTGCCACTGCAAATGCATACATCCAGTGGGAACTGTTCTCCACCACATAGGTAATCATCCTCATTTGGCAAGACTGCGTTTAGACTGCAGTGTGCCATGCCTTGTCTTTCATTGGAAAACAGACCTTTGTGAAGTTAGGAGAAGTTTAAATGGGTAATTCACATAGTAAAGGCAAGGCTGATGGAAATTAATTCCAGGTGCAAAAGGAAATTAAAGGGAAACAACTGAACATAAGATAATAGAAAAGCAGAAAATAAGCCATTTTCCTGAAAGAAAAACAAGGTGGTTTTTTAATTGAAAGTGTTTCCATTTGGGTAAAGAGTAGACATAAGTGCTCAGCAATTAGAGGAATTGTTCAGGTTTCCTGTCATTTCAAAAAGACATATGGTGTGTCTACATCTTGTGTTGAACAAAGCTGCTAGAAAAAGGTCCATGCAGTCTGAAGTGAAGGATATTTGGGGTGCAAGTTCAAAAGAAACCTTGCAACGGGAGTTTGTTGGAAACTTATCTGCAGAATAAAGACTGGCTGGATGTGGATTGGCAATAATAGTATTATGTTAGGGGATTTTATTTATATAGCGTTCTTGTCACTGAATAATATGACACATTTAGTTAATTGCATCTTTAGGGCCAAGATCATTTTTAGCCTGTTAGTACAGACGTGTTGTACAAATTGGAGCTTCCTAGGAAGACTTAAAATCTATCTATGTGAAGTAAATTTCCTGTTAAGATAATCATATGTCTGATTATGAAAGATGAATGTTAAGGAAAGGTCTGAGAGAGAACTTGGTGTGATTACCAGTGAGGAAGGTAATATTAAATACCACCAGTGGGATGGGTGGGCTTTAACCTTCAGCAATGAAATTGCTCTTTGTGCCTAAATGCAGTAACAGTGGATTTTTTCCTAAAATGGAATTTAGGAATAATGGATATTATGGTATTACATATCAGCAACATTAATAGATGAAGTGATTCCCAGACTGTGGTGGGAATAACAAAACTGGCTTTAATTCTCCGAAAAACTTCATAAATTATGTTGGGTTTGGGAGGGCCTTTGATCTGCATGCTATGCTCCTCAAATCCAAAAAGTAGGTGACCCCTATGTTGTCTCTTACTGGATCTTCTGGAGATCAACACCCTACTGAATGATGTGGGAAAATCATAAGTACTACAGCATAGGTCCAAAATGGTTGGCCTCTTCTTTTCTTTGTAATATGTTTCAAACATGTAATTTATATATATATATATATATATATATATATATATATATATATATATATATATATATATATATATATTACTTGGATGCAAAGTACTTCAGTTTGTGGTGGGGTTTTTTTCACTAAAACCCCAAGTCTTGCTTAAGCCCTGTAAAAAGTCTATATGAACTTCAGGAGTATTAAGAATTACAGTAAAATCTTGAGAGCTATCTCACAGCAAAACAGCCTATGAAAAACTCTCAAGTTTGGTTTCCCCATTACTGAGTCTGGAATGGCAGCTTGGACAGAAGAAAGTGGGAGGGGAGTGCATCACCCTCGTGCCATGAGTGCAGGTCCCAGTATTTCTTTGTGTCTCAGAAAGATCTCTCAGATCCTGGGAAGAAAAGAGAACAAGCTCCCAAAAGCACTGAGTATCAGCAGCACCTGTAACCTGTAAACATCACATTTATGGCACCAGCGTCAAGATGAGATCTCAGCAGTGTGACTACAGGTACTAATGCACACAGCAGTTCCCTCTCCCAGTGCAACAGACTGATCAGGCTGGGACTGCTGGGACTGCTTTCCTCTTTGAAGGCAAAAAAAAAAAGAAAAAGAGTGCAAGGTCTGGGTTACTTTCCATTCCTGCAAGTACCAGCTTTTTTGGGAACAGCAAAGGTGTGAAATCAGCCTACGGAGCCTGCTGTCAGCAGTGGGTGTCGCAGCCCACAGCCAGTCAATAGTTATTATGAGCCAAAAAGGCAGGGAAATCCAGCCAACTTGAGCAAAAGATGCAGCAGCAGAGAAGAGCGCAGAATTCTGGCATTTGCTTCTTGCATCGTGGTCTGCTTTTATTCTTGCTGTATTAAAACTGTCATGGCTTTATGCTAATGTGGTTTATTCCTAGCCAGTGATTATTATGCTTTGAATTAGCAGTGCTCTTGAGACCATTTCTCATGAAAAAAAATCATGTCCTTCTGAGAAATGCGAATGAGAAGGAAAAAGAACTGTTACTTGCATTAGCTTGGAACTCTGTGTGTGTTTGGAGAGGATGAAGGAGAAGGGACACTTTAATGACTGATGCCAGGCACTGCAGGACTCTGAGGCCACAGATTCGTGTGTGAGACAATACTGAAATTCAGGGAAGAGCAGTTAAAATATGGAAATGGTTTTGACACTGTGTTTAGCTTTCAGTGAACCCACCCTCTGGGTAAATTCTTTTTTATTCCAGTGTTAGTTTTGCCTGACTGTAAATCCATACTCATTTAGCCTGAGTGGGAAAAGCTTCCCCAGGGGCAGTGAGAGCGCCGCTGGTGTTAGACAGAGTTGTGTGTATGTTGTGAAAGGAGAGTGTCTTTGAGGGGTGTCAGTTCTCCAGGAAATGGCCTCAGCAATACCAGTAAGGACCAGCTAGCAAAGAGAAGTCTTTGCAGCTCTGAGATTTCATAACAAGGCACCTGGATAGCAGAGATCTTGGCTCAGTGATGGTGGAAAGGAGAGGGTGAGCAGCAAGAGGAATTTCAATATGTTTCAGTTGTAGGTTTATTAGCAGGAACCCTAATTCAGCAGCAGCAGCAGTAGTGTGTCTTCCCAGTTTGCTCAATGGGCCACTTCCTGTATCCCCCAAATAAGGCAGCAAAGACAATACTAGCCCATTACTTTTAGCAGCATCTCTAAAAAAATCACAGCACTGTAGCACAATGGGGTCTTACATGCTTGAACTAGAGGCATCTCAAAAATGGAGGAAGGGGAAAAGGAGTGGTCCCTTTGGATCTGCATATAGAGGGCAGTGGTCTGTACCTTGTGCTTGTCTTTGAGGCCTAGCAGGTTCCAGTGAAATCACAAAGTATAAGGAAATGTCTGAATTCCTCTTGTTTTCACCCATATGGTTTATTCAGCATAACCAGGCAATTCCCAGCCTTGATACAGCATGTCCCAGCCCCTGTACAGGACAGAGCCTTGTAATGGGTTCTTTGGATAAGAAGGTATTTCTCCAGGCAGTCAGGCACAAAGAGCTGGAACAGAATGAAATGCTTTGGCTGGATTATCTTTTATTCCCTCTGCTTTAAATTGAAAAGAGATGTTCTCAGAAATGTCTTTTTCTCCATTACCCCAAAGAATAGCAGTTTTTAACCATTTCAACTGAAACATCTGGGCTCACTCTATCTTGCTGGCTAGCTTTTTCTTCTTTGGAAAGTTACAGGCAGCTGTATCTGGCATTGATATTTTACAGGAAAAAAAGGATTATGTTGCATGTTAACATTCAACACAAACAAAAGAACAATAACAAAATAACCAACCTTCTTGCAAAAACCTGAGGGACTCAAATAGTAGTTCAGTTGGAGTTCTGATAATGAAACCTCCTTTGTGTTAGAAATGCGTCTCTGGCTGTTCCCATGAAAACCAACCTAAATTTGGCTCACTTAAAGCCTTAAGAAAATTTCCATTGAGATACATAAGAATTTGCCAGCCATAGTCTCTGGTGATTCTGTCAGTGTGGAGTGGGCGTGCTCATCCCTTCAAAGCAGTGTTCTTGCTGAGGTTCCTGAGCCCATGCTCATGCCTGAGGTTAATATTTAAAATATTAGAGGTGAATAGAAACACTGGGCTATTGTCTTCAGAGCAGGAGAGATGACAGTCTGCATCCTGTCTTTATGGATCCCAACTGTGTGTGCAAACCACTCAAATCAGTATTAGTGGCAGTGTCACAAGTCTGGGAAATTGTATCCCTTAAAAAAAACGAAAAACAAACACCAACAACAACTTTAAAAAATTGTTTAAAAACAAAAATAAAATAAATAAAATAAAAAACACACACAAAACCCCCATTTGTATGTTGATTGAACTATGCAGATTTCTTTTTTAGGAAGAGAGCTGCATGCTTCAGCCCAAGGCAGGGAGACCCTCTTGCATCCCTGGCAGCTGTGGCACAGAGAGAACCTCTCTTGTTGCTGATACCTTCCTCTGTTGGTGTTTTCTTTGTGGTCCTGGCTTTCCTCTCTCTGTGCCTCTAATGACAGAGATGTTATTTCCCAAAACTATCAGCATAAATTTTGCCTTGCAAATGTGAGATGGAGGGACCATGCAATATTACTATGTCAAATGACCATCCCCAGACTTCTCTTATTCTCATTAGATAGGAAGAGTAATTTAAATTCTTCAGGGTTTTGGGAGTTTTTTCAGTCTTGAGACTATCATGATGTATTACAGTGTAAAGGTTGCAGATAACTGAAATATTAAGAATAGAAGCTCAATGAAAACCTCTATCCCCTTCAAGGGAATTCAGCCCCCACCGAGGACTGTACTAAAATCCAAAATTTAAAGTTTGAATGTTAAAAGCTAAGCATAAGAATTGGAGGGCAGTGAGTGGGCAGAAAAATGGGGCTAGACTTGGGCACCTCACTACACTGAAAGACACTGAGGTGCTGGAGGATGGCTGGTTCTGGAGCACAGGTCCTATCATGAGTATCTAAGGAAGCCTAGAGAAAAGGAGGCTCAGGGGCGTCCTTATTACTCTCTAGAACTACATAAAAGGAGAGTGTAGCCAGGTTGGGGTCAGCCTCTTCTCCCAGGTAACCAGTAGTAGGACTAGAGGAAATGGCCTCAAGTGGCACCAGGGAGCTTTTAGATTGCATATTGGGACAAATTCCTTCGTGGAAGGGGCTGTAAAGGGTTGGAACAGGCTGCCAGGGAAGTGGTGCAGTCACTGTCTTTGGAAGGATTTAAAAGATGTGTAGATCTGGCAGTTGGGGATGTGGTTTAGGGGTGGACTTGGCAGTGCTGGGTTAACAGCTGGACCCGATCTGAGAGGTCTTTTTCATCCCAAACCATTCTATGATCCTATGATTTTTTAGCACCATCTCTCTCACTAGGAAGTTCCTAATGTGGCCCCTTTTTGTAACCCAAGCAATCTTAATGGACACAGTATAGTACCAAAGGGCTGTTATTTATCAGGGTCCTTGCTCTTAATAAATATTAGTTAAAGGAAATGTCTCTTTCCATTGCAATAAAAAAACCTCCTTGTAATATTTATTTTAAATTATATTGCATCCTTTTTTTTTTGTTCCCCAGTCTATGTCACACTTCCCCAGGAATGGCTGATGGCTGAACTGCCAGCTGTCTAGAGTGATGTAGAACAATTTGTTAAAAGTCATAACTTTTATAACATAATAACCCATATTCTTGTTGAATCTTGCTGTTACTACTGTTCTTTACAGTAGATTAATGATTTCACTAAAAGAAAATAAAATAATGTTAAAACAGGAAGGACTACAACTTTTTCCCTTTGTTACTTTTCTCTGTGTCTGTGAAAAATTTTGGCCATCTGTGTGGTTTTCTGATAACTTATTAAAGCATTTTTTTTCACTTCCCACCTTCCTTGTTTTTTTCTCTTTTTCTTGCTGAAATCACAGCTGAAGAGGTGGAAAGACTGGCTGCAATGCGTTCAGATTCTCTAGTACCTGGGACTCACACGCCTCCAATCAGAAGAAGGAGCAAATTTGCCACTCTCGGGAGAATTTTTAAGCCATGGAAATGGAGGAAGAAGAAGAGTGAAAAATTTAAGCACACTTCAGCAGGTAACAGTCGCATTGGGGTCGGTTTATTAATCTGGAACTTTTTGCTCATCAAGGTAGAAAATTTGTAATACAGCCTCAGTTTATATGTATTTCAACTCTTGAAGCTTAGCTTGGAGAGATTCATCAGATTCTAAGAGATCTTTAACTTTGTTACCAAGTTTTTCTTTATAAAGCCCAGAGCAACACATTGGGTACACTACAGTTAAAGCAGCAGCTCACCAAAGCTGTATTTTCAGGTTTTGCTACTAGAGCTAGAGTCTAACCCAGAAGAGATCTTTGAATATTGATTCAGCAGATTATGAATAAAAGAAAAAGCAGTATGAAAAGGTAATGCTAGTGGTTGATTTCGCCACATTTAAGGTCCTGTGAGTGCCAATAAAGGAGTGAGAAAAATACATGAGGTTGATATTGTCTTGAGTAACTTGCATAACCAGGAATTATTCATTCAATTGGGCAGGAAGGATGTGTCCCTTGTCTTTTTTGAGAAAACTGAATCTCAGTTCCTGCCACACCCCTCCTTTTGCCATTGCTTTCTCACACTAGTTCTAGTGCAAGATCCCTTTTTATTAATATGGAAAACTGAAAAAAAGAGTGGGTTTATAATGTTAATATAATGTTTATAATGTTGGTTTGAACAAGAAACCCACATCCAGACACTGGTGCATGTGGTGAAAGCTTTGCAATCTATTTAGAAGGTTTCTTTTCTTTGTTCTTTCATGATGGCCAATAGTTACTACATGTAGTTCTGCAAATCTTTAGCCTGGATTATCTGTGAGAAAACATGGAGTTTCTCAAGATTTCTAATTGTTCTCATTAGAACGAAAGCAGTGAGTATCTTGCTCCTTCAAGTGCCAGAAGAGGCTTGAGTTACAATCCAATTGCTTTTCTACTCTGTGTATTACACAGTGGAAGCATTTAGATAGTACTTGGGTTTATCTGTGGCACCCCAAATCCTGTGCTCAGGAAAATGGCCCACAATGGGATGAGACATCTCATTTAACTAAGTGTGAACTCTTGAATGGGTCTAAATGCAGAATAAGTGTTTTCAGGGTTTGTACCTGAATGAGTTCTTTACTGTGTGCTGTTCAGGCTGGTTTCTGATTGTCAGCCAAAAGCTAATGAACTGGAATAGGTTATATCACTCTGACTGATGATCGGATCTTTTGACTTGACAGCTGAGAAGCTATTGTCACCAAAAGTGACATCTTTCTGCAAAACAAAAGACTTGTCTTTCATGTTCTGTATCGGTCATAACCAGAGTGTAGTGTAGCAGGATTTCCCTGAAAACTATTTATCTCATAGGGATATGTGGACATTGTAGTGATAACTGCCTTGAATCTATTTTCAGCATGCTCACTTGGTTGGTTACAACTAGGAGAAAAACCATAGCTGTTCAGGAGGTACCATGTGTTGCCAAAGCTTGCCTGCTGTTGATTTTTCTGGTTTCTGCAGCTCCAGCTGATGAGGCTGAGTTGCATACTGCTGTGGCTAGACTGACTGATTTGAAGATGGATGGAATATGGCTCCATAGTTTTTTCTGAGCATTACAAGAAGCATTGCTTAGATTTGCCTCATTACCAAAATATTTGGGAAGTACACAGCGATTAAAACCAGACTGAAGACATGTATTTTCTCTTCTCAGAGGAATAGGAAGTTTTACCAGACATGCCAGCATATCTTCTCCTCTAGTAACAATGAGTTCAGTGTCTGAAAAACCAATTTAAAAGTTGGGTCTCCAGGAACATTTGTCAGTCACAGTACTGGGTTTGATCTCAGCTGAATCTAAAACCTTTCTCTTTTTTTTTAGAAAAATTTTCATTTCCAGTAAGTTAACAGTATCCTGCAGCTGCTCTGCAAAATTGGTTTTCCTGTCAGCTCCCCTGCTACTAACTGCAGCAAAATTGACAAAGATGTCAAATTTGCTGAGCACCCTGTAGAAGGCAGGGATAGAGATTTACTTCCAGACTGTGCAAGAGCTGGGATCTCATAGTTTCCATCATCCCCAGCACTGGGGAACAGGAATCCACCAGCATCCTACAAGGCCCTTCAGCAATTAAAAAGCATTGGTTGAACTTTGGATGTGTAGTACAAAAGATTTGACACGTGGAAAACTAGCATTTTTCTGCCAGGGTTTCCATGACCTTTTGTCTAGTACCTCTGATCTCCCTGAGAAAATATGTTTAATCTTTATAATAAATCAAAGGACAAGCCTGTGAGATGGCATAATGAGAGCCAGCATGAAACTTCATAATACAGGCTTATTTTCTCCTAGTGCACTGATAAATGTGACACTTGGAAAAAACAGAACATTTCCATTAGTGTCCTACAGGCATGCACCCAAGCTTTCCCACCTGCATAGAACATCAGTAATTATTAAAAAATAGATACTAATACAAGTATTTTATTAGACCCTTATTTGCTGCAACAATGGATTCAATTATTTTTAATGTCAAAAGTAGTAAGGGTCAAAAAGCATGGCCTAATCTGATGAAATTTCCTCTGAAATTAATGGGAGATTCTTCTCTGGGAGAGGACAGGAAGAAAGAGAGAGTCAGGCTGATATGTAAGGTTGAAAGCTTGCCTTTTTCTTGGTATTTCCAAGTGCTAACATTTTGTATCCATATCTTTATCAGACTAAAAGCTCTACGTATGTATTCAGACATGAATGTTTTAAAATACAGTTCAGCAGTCAATGAGCAAAAAAACCTTTCAGATAATAGAAAAAGCTGTCTTCTGACACCTGGTAATTGCATAAGGTGACACAGTATATAATTTGATTGATGGAGGACCTCAATATTATGCTTATTATATATTACTCCTCTCAGCACATCAGTACTCAAATTGTGATATTGGAGCATGGTAAGTCCCCCATCCTCCATCTTTGTTATTGTATTGTCTCTGACAAGCAGAAGGTCAAAAGGACATTCATGTTTCATAGACTTTATATGTTTATAGCTTACGATGGTTTTGGTATCCCTGTAGTGACACTGCAGATGGGTCCAAAATCTGACATTGCCTTGGTGGTGACTTGGTAACAAAGGCAAGAGTCATGGGTTTGATGCAGCCATCTCATGCCTTTGCCTTCCAGCTGGTTTCTCTGTGAGATCATCATCAGGTATTTCGTAAAACAGCCAGAGCAGGTAGAAAAGATCACGGATAGGGTGATCTCTTTGCAGATAGGGAGCACCAGATGAGCCATTGGGTTTGATCTGAGTGACCTCTTCTGCTGGAAAGTGATGTGCTAAGGAAATATAAAAAATGTGTACTGTGAATGAAAGATGGGCTTTCATTCACACTGATGGGCTGGGCATAATCTCAGAAAAACAGGGAGATTACACTCTATGGAGGACACCAGTGTACCACAGCAGGAGCAGAAACAAGTTAATTCTCACAGTAATTCTCCTCCTGGACAGAAGTTCCTACCAGAACAAAGTGGTTTTCAGTGTCAGGTTTGCAAATCATTTTATCACAGAACATCCTATTGAAAGTTCTTTGATGGGTGATGAGACTCCCACAGTACAGCATAAACTCTCCAAACACCGAAGCTCCATATACAGGGAGTTAGACAAAGAAGCCAAACTGTTATTCATGCTACACTCAAAGGTATGCTGCATGTTTTTTAACTTAGCTAAGATTTTTACATGAAGTGTGGAAACCTTTATTTCATGCAGGGCCAAGGCCCCTCAACAAAATGAAAAGTATTATAAAGTTGGGAGAACAGGCAAACTTCCAAATGGCAAGATTCTCTCTGTTGAGAGGGTGGTTTCTTACAGCTTATAAGGAGCAGTCTCACAGCAGAAGAAGCCAGGAAGAAACAGAATTTTCTATTCCCAAGCACATTTCCTTGGCTGGATGCAGCTGGGATGGCTCTAGAAAACTGGTCAAGGTTTTGAAAGACATACTGGGCTCTCTGGGAATCAGCAAAGCACATAGCAAGAGAGCAAGCTGTCTCCTCTGCTAGACCTTTGTCATTTTTTTTAATACCTTGATTTTCTTCTGCTCGCCTTGTTGTGAACTTGAAAAATGTTCCTGAGTGTGTTACTGTTTTATTGCAGTGCTGTACACATGCTGAAATGTCATTTCCTGGAGATGTTTTGGAGAAGGACCTGCTTCTGAAATAAAGAAGCTTGAGGGGAAATAGATTCTGCTCCTACTTGAAATATTATTGAAGGTTTTTATCACTACTTTCATCGAAAGCCAGCTGTTTGCAACCTTTCAGAAAAGAAGTGTTTCAGTTGCTTGGAGCAGTTTGAGTTGAGAAAAATGTCTTGTTTTGTCATTTCCCATTTCTGGTGGCCTTCATTTTAAAGAATTGGTGTGTCTGTCTTCTGCCATCCTTACTTCCTGAATTGCAGTGCTCAGGCAAACAGGAGAAGGAAACATGTAACTTGTACTTGAAGGACACTAGTTTGAATGACAAGAGAAAAGCAGGAAATGGTGAGAAATTACGGGGTGTAAAGAAAGCTCAGTTGTGAGTAGAAGAGCAAAGGATTCAGCAGTGTTTAGGTTAGGTCCACTGGTAGCCTGTACAATGAGCAGCGAAAGACCTATGTCAGAAAAAAGCTCCTCAGCAGCTCTGTTGCCAAGCAGTTGGTTCTCTGAGACAACCAGTAATACTAAAGAGAGAAAAGGAAATATTTTGAACTCAGCCTTTCCTCCTAGGTTCATTGAAACCTCCTTTTATTTGTGTCCCAGTTTCCTTTCCTAGAAATACTTACAATCCTCCTCCACAGAGCAGTGATCACACATCAGTTCCTCTGGTGCCACAGTTGCCATCCCAAAACCCATGAGTGAGCTAGTGAGCCATGCCCTCTTCTGTGACCACAGGAAGACACGACTGAGACTTTCTAGACTCATGCTTGGGGGGTACCCCCCTGAGAATAGAGAAGATCTGCTCCTCTTTCAATTAAGCCTTCATTGGTTTAGGTAAGATTGAGATTGGTGTTCAAGAGCATGCCTCAAGGCGTAGGACTGGGGAGTTGGAAAAGATAGACCTGGGCTGAAGTAGACCAGAGTACCAAAAGAGCCTAAAGGCAAACCATTGTGAGCCAAGCATCATCAGTTGGCTTGGAGAAAAAGTACATTCCAGGCAGGTTTGTGGATTGGTCTGCTGCCTAGGTTTACTTTTTATTTATAAGATAACTTTTAATAGTTATCTGTACAGAAGATTACAATCTTCTCTTGCTAGCAGTTACTCTGTTAAATAGGAATAGATCTGGATCTGCACTCTGGATCTAAAGATTTAAGCCAAATCCTGTGGACAATGCCACAAAAGGGAGCAGCATGTGGATGTTTTCAGTTTACTTTTTGGAATGGGTATAACATGCTCTTCTATTTGCTTTCACTCTCACTCAAGCCATTAATAAGTTAGCCACAACAAAGTTGACTCATCCAACCTTTAGCTGCCTCACTCCCAAAATCTGCTTTAAAAAAGATACTAATTTTGTGCCTGAATTTTTTTTTCCACTTGTTAAGCCTTGGTGCTTTGGTTTTTCCAACCAGAATTTCTTTAAAACATACTCTATAAAAAAATCATATGTCAGTGTGTTTATGTAAGTTAAGTCTCCCAGCCAGCAGAGGAGATTGCTTAAATTGGTAACACTTACGGGCAAGGATTTTTTGGTGTTTCTGATGAATAACAAGAAGCAAACAAAATGTGGTAAAGCTGTTCAATTAAAGAAACTGTTATTCATAAACCATACCCAGATCACTTGATTCTTACTGCTGATTATTTCTAACTACAACAGGTAAATATTTTGAACCTTCCTTTCCAGAACATTCCAGTTGGGAGAAATTCAGTTATATGCTGCCAGTGCTTCTCTTAAACCTTCTGCTTTGCCAGTAATTGCCTTTTGTTTTTTTACATCTAAAACCCTTAGGTTATTAAACTGAAGGAGAAACAGCCTGCAGACATGCCTGCCCTGACCTCTGCCCATACTTCTGGGGAGGTGGTCTATGGGGTGAGAGACTTTGGTGTGTTTTTTTCACAAGTTATTGACATCTATCTGCAGAGGTTCTATTTTCATTGAAATGAGTGCTTTTGTTTGGATTATTGTCTAACAAGGATAACTGTTTTAAAGCACTTTATGGTCCCGTTCTGTTCTTCTGATTTTTATTTAATATCTGCTGTGATCCCGTGTGAAAGGTATTAATATTTAAGTTACAATTCCTCTTATACTTTCAAGCCAGACTGTCTCTAGGTTTAGATATGAAGAACAGAAGTAATTATGGTTTTTCCTTCCCTGGCACTCATATTCTGATGACTTGGAAATATAACTCTGAATTCTGAATTAATGCTCACAGAAAGAGCAGGGTGTCCCCTCCAGGGTAGCTGGGTCTGAAGCCACCCTGACGCCTGAAATACCTCAGAATCCTTCCTGTTCTCCTTCATGACAAATCCTATTAATACTTCTGTGTAAAATCCCCAGGGGTTTTGAAGTGAAACAGCAAGCAGGTGATATGGATGCTGGTCCAAGCCAGGTACTTTTGCTGTGCTGGAGCAGCTAATACAGCATTAAGGGATTTCTAAAAATCACTGATCATTTCCAAGATTTTGGAAGAAGAGAGAAAATGGCACTGTTGCAAAACTAAGTCCAAACTTGCAAAAAAAGAGCTCTTTTTTTATTAAAAAACAGCAGTGCAATCACTTTTCAGAGTTAGAAAGGGCTGTTATATTCACTGTGTTGTGATTTTTTCAGGGAAGCACGAGATGTTGTTGTCTGAAGAAAAGCAACCTTTTGCAGGAACTTGCTGTTCCTGAATGCACATTGAATGAAGCAAATATTTTTACACGAAGAAAAATCAAAAAAAAAAAGATCATTATATTTCAGTGTTTTCTAGAAGAATCTTAGAAGAGTTTTCATGCAAAAGTACTTATCTGTTTGGAATTGGAACTAGATATTATTTAGTATAGTTAAAAACCTGAATTTCAAATATAAAATGGCCTGGTAGACAGGAAAACATTTGTATCTTAGGTCTGTTGAAGTATTACGGTGCTTCTGTTCAAGGACTGAATAAAAATTAAAATCCATACCCAGTTCTATTTTTTGCATTGATCCAAAACTGCACACTTGATGTATTCTGAATTTTGAAAGTGAAAAAAAAAATCCAGGATTGCATATAACTCCTGTTCGTATGCACAGACATTTTCTTAATGTCTTTTGAGAAATTGGCCAGAAAAATGTACCAGAATTCATGCAAAACTGTAGACAACTTGTAAAAAATTTAATCTTTTGCCATTCTATAGAGGGAGCAAAACTATCATGTGTATCTTACTACCTTGTTCTACTTACTGCTGTGGAACCAAGGATTCACAGAGATTTTAAACCCAGTGGTCATTTTCACCCTCACAATTAGATAAACAGCCCAAAGCTTAGGGTGGCAGAAGAAACTTAATAGCAAGGGAAAATAATGGCTGATGTTTGTGTCTCTATTACTGCTATTTTAAATTGTCAGCGTTTTCAGATTTGTCATTTTAAGGAGATTAAAAGAATGGAAATGCATTCGGAAGTAGCAGATCTGATTTGTACAAGGAAGGCAGTGAAAGCAATTGTCTATTTTTAAACTTGAATTGCCAACTGGAAGCTCCTAGCTCAAAAATGGAGGAAACAATCACTCCCCGGGGAGCATGTATTCCACTACAGAGCAGTATCACTATGTCTTCCTTGAGATCTGCTGCAGAACATTTCCAGGGTTTAAGAAGTGGGCTTTGCTTAGCTGGGCTGAAAAATGCGTTTGGGGATTGTTTTACCTCTGTGCCAGCTGTAATGGAATGTGTGAAACGAGGCCTCTTAATGTGTCCTTTCTTACAGGAAAAAGATGTTTAATGAGGCTGTTTGGTTTTTGTGCTAATGACATTTCCAGTGGCTGTGTGAAGATTATATGAGGCCACCCAAAATGCAGTGCTGCAACATAATTCTACAACAGTGCATTCATGTTAGAATAATGTAATACAATTAATCCATTAGAAATTGAAACTATTGAAAATAGATGCTGTTCATAGCATAAGCTTCTTCATGGCATATGGAATAGAGAGCAACCTCCGTTGGAAATGTTTTGTGTTTTAGCAACAAATTAACAATAACGGAATAACTGGCTGTGGGGAGAGAAGGTGTGTGTTTGGAATAAGCTCATTGATGTGTAAAAAATTGTTGTATGTCTTCAGCTTCTATTGCTGTGACTCATGAATGGAGGGTCTTCATCGGACTGTGTCCTTACAGTTTATTTTAGAACTATTTCATTTAACAACAAAATGTGTTGAAGCTGCACTTTATTTTTAGATTTCATGTGAAGCATGGATATTAATTAGTATTTCTCAGACTGCTGGCTTTTGTTCTTTGGGTTTTCACTGCCTTCAAAAAGGCACAGGAGAAAATCACAACATTTCACAGTGACATGAAGCCATGAGGAAATTTATCTTCACAATGATGCTTTCAGTGAGAAGTGCTGTTGAGGAAGTTTCATTCCTAGAGCACTGTATTGCTCTCGCTCGGTGATTCCCGCAGGGGGGGAAATGAAGCAGGAATTCCCGAGGCCAGCATGGCAGTACCTCGAGCGAGTCCTGCTGTGACATGTGACCCGTGTTGTGATTGGGAAATGGGTTGGTGTGGCCATGTGAGCGTGCAGCCCAGTGGGTCTAATCTGATGGGATTTTTTAATCACGGTAGTTGCCCTTTATTTCCATGTCCATGAGCTGCATTAAAAAGGCACATACAATTAGATGTATAGGGTATTGGCAGCAGAGATGGGAATTCCAGGTCCACGGGGATCTGAAACATGGATGGCAATCACCCAGACAAAACCATTAACTTCATGAGCTCTTTCCAGGGATGCTGGGGCTAGTATGTGGAGGAATAATAAATAGTTGTTAGAAAGAGAAACTGAATTGCCCTATATACAGAGGTTTAATACGAAAACACAGATTATGAATTGGAAATCAAAGATAGTTTGATGAAGAACAGTTTCATAGAAACCTTGGTCTAAGTCCTGTTTATTCTAGGGCTTGTTTATACATTGTAACTTGAATTATTTAAACCATAAGTATGAAACAGATTAGTTATAACATCATAAACCCTTGGGAAGATGTTTATGCAGTTCATAAACTCATTCATTTTATTTTAATTTATTAAGGCAAATTTAGTTCTGAATTAAAGTGTCCACGTAAGTGTTTAATGTGGCATTGGTGATCCTCCTTGAATTACCAATTCAGATTGCTCTTCCTGAGCACCCATGTAAGTCAACACAGGAGCTAATGTACAGGAAAGAGTAGATCAGACAACCTGAGGTGTCACAAGAGATGGGTTCTAGAGGCTCTGTTTCATGAAAGCTCCACCTGGCTACTTGGACTGCCTGAGGGCAAAGGAAGTCCAGGGTGGTGATTAGAACATTTAATGAAGAGAGAAAGCTGTTGTGTTCTCTTGCAAATTCTGCTGCTAGCTCGTCCCAATCATGTTGCTAACAGCACACATGTAGACATTGGACTCTTAAGTATTGCAGGCCTTGACTGCCATTTGACCAAGTCTCCACTTATCTTTTTTTTGGTCAATCTCTCCATGTGTAGGGTTTCTTCAGATCTGGAGCTAACAAAGTCAAGTAATTCAGAGAGACTTTTGAATTACGGTAATGAAAAGGATTTCTAAAATGTAGAAGAAAATCTTGAAAATCAAAAGCATGGGAAGAAACTACTCATTCCTTTTAGAAGTTAAACTCACTATTTGGGAAACATACAGATTTTCTGAATATTAACAATTTGCTTTATTCATGCATTTTCAGATCAATATTTCAGTTCCACAGTATGATGTCTGTATATTAGAAATAAGACTTTTTTTGGCTACTATTTGTGTAGGCAGAAGACATAATAGTAATCTGTTATTAACTGCATCTGAATTGCTTATTATCTACAGGATATTCCACACTTTTAGATAAAAGTAGTAGTCGAATGGATCCATGATGCTGAACATGACTCACTATTCCTTTTGTTCTTGCTGAAGTAGCAGGTATATGTTTCTAGGTTGAAAAATGGAGTTTCTCAGTCTTATTTTGCAGATGAGTAAGTGCATGTTTTTTGCAGGACAGACCTTAGTTCCTCTTTAAAAGGTTTTAATTTGGTAATTAAAACTATTGGTCCTTTATATCCTCGGAGTTCTATTTTGCATCTCTCCAAGTTAATCTGGCCATCCCCAAAAATTCTATTTATCAAAATAGGCAGTAAAAATCATCCTTTTGCTGTGGTGAATCATACTTTTCAAACGTAACCAACAGCATTGTTTGCCTATTCTAAAAGAAAAGTTATCGGGAATTTGACTGCCACTAGCTACCACTTGAATCTGAAAACACCAATTGCTTTCCTCCCTATGTTTTGCAGGAAGCTCTTGGTCTCCATGTGTTCTTCATTAATTCCTTAGTTAAAAGTAGCATGGAGCTGACAGCTGAATGTGTACAGATAAGCAGTACTCTGAGGAAGGACCAAAGGAAGTCCAGATATGCTTCTACCTGAAGGCAGTGACATATATTTGTGCTGAAAATGGATGGCAGTGACTTTGATTTTCTTCCTGCTGGAGCTGATGAATTCTGCCCCTGTCCTCACTGAGCACAGGGTGCCTGGCAGGCAATTGCTGAATACCAAAAACCTTTGCTCATAGGGACTGGCCAGGAAGGCTTCTGCCAGCTGCACAATCACCTTTCTGAGGTGCTCTGTTCCCAAAAGAAGGCTATGGGACTCGGTGGGTGCTCAGATCTTTGCAGCAATAAAAAATACCTGCAGGCAGAATATTTCCAGGATGTGCACATATATTTAGAAAGCACCCTATCAACCTTTTATATAGTTAAGTTCTGCCTCAAGACCCTTTGTAGCCTGTGAATTTCTATCATTGTCATCAAGAATCAATACTGCATTTACACTTCAGTACTGGCACTAATATTTTCAAAACTGTACATGTGCATCTAATAGCCTGTGTGCATTATGGACCTGATCAAAAGCCACATAAAAATGAGCATTTGGTTCTCTCTGGTTTTTGTGGGCATAGGATCAAGTCTGTATTAAGTAGTCATAGTAGCATTCCTCCCAGTTTCCTCTCTAATAAGAAAATATGCTACAGGTGATAAAACATCAGTTAAAAAAAAAAAGATGTAGTCGACTGTTAGTGAAATTTTAGATGACATTTGGACTACAGTATGCATGCCTGAGTGGTAGTGTTTTTTCTCACCAGCTAGTGGCTTCTTGTACATTATCTCAGTCCTCAGTCTGAAGGATTCTAGTTTATAATTGTGGAAAAAAAACAACTCAGTAATTCCATGAGGAACAGAACTTTGGAAACATAATTTTGTATGGGTTGCTCCTTCCTGAATCTTTTGCTGTCTGATCACAAGCCTAGGAATGGCAATTTGGATCAAGTTCCCCTAGCCAGCTTTCCAGAACTTCAGAAACATTACAGATTTACGATCTTTTATCCTGACCAAAGTTTGCCAAAATTGGAAAGAAGTAGTGAAATTACCAATGAAGGCATATAAAGACAAGGAAGCCACTGCTGCTCCTAAAAATATGCAGGAAGGGATGGGAGAAAAGAAGACATTGGCTGGCTGCTCTGGAAAAGGATACTTTGGCTCTTCTTATTTTTGGTTGGCCAATGGGCTTAGAAGAGTGGCAGCACATATGGCATCCTTTTACAACCTCAGTATTAACTCCAAAATGTCTGCAACATCTCTCATCAAATGTGCTTCTGTAAGGAAAATAAGCATCAGAATAAGAAGCTTCTGAGAAATTTGGAATATTATGATCAGTGGAGAATCTTTGTGTGTCCTCATGCTTCCATTTTCTTTGAAAAGAGCCAGGGTGTGAGGGGCATTTGCAGGGGTTTGACCAGACCCCTGAGAGAGGGGGAGGTTTCTCTGCAGGCAGACAAATGCAGAACTGTCATGGAAAGATTATTACAGAAAATCCACGTGTATTGGTTTATAAATTAAAATAATTAAATCAGCTAAAGCTGCTCTTAATCAGTGATGGATCTGAACTGACCTCACAGTCAGTCAAGCATCCATTGTTGATCTCCATAACACAGAACTCTCATGCTGACGGCAGTGATGCAGGAGCTCTGGTACTCGTCCCTGCTAGTAACCAAGTCCATGCACTATCTTTTATTTAGATGTGATGTTTACGCCCCAGAAAGCTTCCAGTTTGGAATGGCTACCTCTAAATATTGATGTTGGTTTTTTGCATCTGAATCTGCAAAGGCATTGTGCTGAAATGAGAGGCCAGTGACGCTGTGGTATTGCTGGCATTAATGTGCAGGCAACATTCCTGCAAGCTAAAATGCACCACAAGAAGCTGACAAAACCAATCAAAATCTCCCCATTTGTTTGTCTAGCAGATTAGTCCATTTTCTGATTTCACTGCAAGGGTTGTGAGACTGGCTTAACTCAGCTGCTCTCATTTGAGTGACTGCACTTAGATCAAGCCAAGCCTCAGCTGTGTCATTCATACTGTTACACCTTCTGAAGGCAGGCAGCTGAGGCTTGAATTGGTGCCACTGAGTTAACAAAATTAATGCTAATTCATATTTTGGTCAGGACATTATTTTTAGTATTCTTTCATCTGTTGAGAAAGAGTTACCTGAGCTGCTCTTGAGCCATCCCTTGGCCACTGCCTCCCACCAGTCAGGAACGATTAACAGCATCCCATTGGTGATCTCATGTGCTGACACCTGAACATTTGTTTCCAGAGGCCTGGAGGCCCTGTTGCCAGTGAAGACATAACTGTTTTACAATTTATTTGTCTTCTGGCACTGGTTCATTTATTGAATTGAGCTGGCTGTGAGCTCTTCAGTATAGTCATGACATCTTTTTCCTAGTGTCCCTATCAGAAAAATAAGAGAGAAAGAACTTGTATTTGACCAAGGTCTTCAGACTTTATGTGTGAAATTATCTGTTGTCTTGGCAACATCATTTCATCCAGGAAATACCATGTATATTGGAGCAACCTTGTTGCCTCATGCTGCAATATGAGTTATATTGGTCTGTTTTCTTTCCTGCATCCCTAGAAGGAAAGGCTATAAAAGTGAACATTGCAAATACAGAGGATAGAAAAGCCACAGGGGAAGAGAGTTGAGATGCTCCCCTTCTGTGCTAATTGAAAGTAGGCCAAATCATAGTTCACTGCACAGATAAATGAGAGAAACAGAAGAAGGGCTTTGAGGATTGCACTATCTAATAAACCCAGCAGTATCTTCAGAAGAGCAGAGCTCTCTCTCTTAGCCAGTGTCAGAGCAAACATGGTACCAATATGCATGTTATGAATAAATTGGTGTGTGTCCTTGGTCTGAAACTCCTGTAGGTTAAGATGAGGAAAGCAGTAGCTTTTTCAAGCATATGTGGCAAGATATGGGCTGAGCAAAGTGCTTCTGCTACTGGTATAATAATGCCTCTTGTGCTGCAGAGAAGCTGCATAAAAAGAAGGCCAATATTCAGGAGCCCTAGATCCATATTATAGTTGGTTTGCAGCTAGTAGGGTAGAGTCTCCCTATTCATCTAACACCTGCTATTTCTGTAAAACCTTTATGTATATATGCTTATGTCCTACTTTTTTCCTCTGGAATCTATACACATGTTTGAGCTCACTATATTGCCTGCCTGCAGTTGATTATATAGGGCATCCTTTTGTCTGTTAAACTTGTTTGTAAAATCTCATCACCTTCAGTGACAACAGGCCTGACCCTTTGTGAAAATGCAGTGAAGGCTTTCTGCAGGAGGCTTTCTGCTGTGTATCTAAGGCATCCCAAATTGTGAGAACACTATTTTAAGTAATGTTCTCAAGGAAAGAATAGCACCAAAAATGCACACACATTTATTAGAGGAGATAACTGTGGAACAAAATTATGTTGATGAATAACAAATGGGAGATTGTTTACAAAATGCTGATTTCTGGCTCATTGTTTACTTAATTTTTCCTGTTTCATTTTACTTGAATAATGTAAATGCATTGGTCCCATTAGTCTCCACGAGATCTTTAGGAATTTTCAGTTGCTCATGAGAATGTTTCCCAAAGCCTTTTGAAGTGGGACTACCTCTGTGTAGGAAGAGACTCACACAAGCCACCCTCTCATCCTGTTCCTGACTCCTTGGCATCCCCATGGTAGTTGAACCAACTGCTTATGTGGAAAAGTAATATGAGGAAACCACTGAGGCAGCTTTGGCTGTCTCTTAATGAAATGTAACAGCTGGAAATCAGGAGGAGCATGATCATCATGGGACCAATCAGCCCTCTGTGGAGAAGCAGCAAGTGCTGTGTAAACCACAGTCATTATGTCTGTGACGGGACCAGTGTTATACTGAGTGGGTAGCTGATATTACAGCGAAACACCTAAATTCAAACACCACTTTAATTAAATTTCACTCAGTACTAGGCTAGGAAATTGATAAGATTTTAAAAATTTGGAATCGGCCCTGAGCTAACACGAGCACACTGATCTTTCTCTTTTTGCCAACCACCTGCGGTCATTCTTGTGTCACAGGGTATCCTCTGCAGCCAGGGAGCCACTGCATTTTACTAAAACCTGAGCTATTTTCCATTATTTTCATACTGTCTGCTTTGAAATTGCTCCGAGTGCACCCCTGGAGAATTTTGTTTCATTTTTCCATGCCACATATCATGGCAGAATCCTTAAATGAGATGGCAGCTTCCTCAATACAATATTAAGTTGTGTCTCCAGTTCTTCCTGACAGATGTGTCAATGTTGACAGTATCACGTTCACTGCAGGAATTGACAGCAGAAGAGCTCACCCATGGTAGGAACAGAGCATGCACGAGAGGTGTGGTGTGACTCATCACTCCCGTTTCAGCCCTTTTACATCAGGTGAAATGCCTACGGAAGTCCTGGATCTGCCCAGACAATAACTCCCGCAGAGAAACTGCAAGAGACAACCAGCAGAGCCTCGTCCGAAGCTAAGCTTGCCTTTAGGTATCTCAGGCAGGCATCTAGGCCAGCTCCTTGGCTCACAGTATTTTCTCAGCTTGTCATCTGTCCTGCAGCCCAGTGGGCAGGCAAGGAGAGGATAAACAAAGCACAGATTGCCTTAAAATCATGCTAGCCACAGACCAGTACTGGGCTAAAATTTCATTTTATTTTGGACTGTCATTTTTCCCATTTTTTTAGTAGTTAGCACCAATATCACTTTGATAACACAAAGCAGCAAATAACAATTGATTTTTGCTTACATAAGGTCAAGCTGTACTTTGCTTTACACCCCTGTTTAATATATTTCAGGTCAAATTTTGCTTGCAGTTTTGTCTAGGTATTTCCTAGTAAATCCATCAGGTTGGGTAACACTGCCATTGTAAAGAAAAGCATACATTTTGCCCTAAAGTGTCATGTTCTACCGGTCCATTTTATCCTGTGTAGATCATTTAATTATCAGGCTGATTCCTAATTTGAAGTGAACTTTACTCCGTGATTGAAGATGAAAAGTATGAGGCAGACAATATGCTACCTGGGGAACAAAGCAGAGGCTGAATCTAGATGGCAGGAAAACAAACAAGCATGAGTAGCTGTGATTATTGCACATTTACACATGCACGCATGCATTCATTCTTACTTTCCTCTTGCTAGTCTTAAAGACCTAGTCAAAAGCCATATACTAAGGGATGTAGCTCATAAATTATGTTTTCGTAGCATGTGCTAGGTGTGGATTGATGTGAGCAGCTATTCTGTGAGATTAAGTGTATCAAGAAACACGTAATGACTCAATTTAAGGAGTGAACCTTCCAGAGCAGCCTATTCAAGGGCAATATATATAGATATATAGAGATATATAAATAAAAGATATTGCATAACTCGGTACTCTGGAATGAGTTAGAGAGGCATAACGTGGTGTATGTTCTAGTTCTTACTATTCATATTTTATTTTAATTAGTTACTTTTGCTATAAAATTTAAAAGCCATTCCCGTTCTTGTCATTTGTAGAACATTTTTAGCCTTTATGTAAACATATGCATATTTTATATTACTGTTGAATTGAATTTATGGATTGGATGACCCTGAGCAGAAGTAAAAGCAGTGGAACACATAAAAATAGTAGGTTTCTGTTTTCAGCTTCTTCTAGCTTTGACATGAGACATGAGTAATTTAAGTTCTTTTTTCTTATGTGATTAATACTCCCCAAAAATACGGACACTGAGAAGTCTCTAAAAGTAAAATATTTTACTAGATTTGCAGGGCTGTCAGTGATGTAGTTGTGATGTAAGATGTAAAGTGACTGTGTAGTGTCTGGACCTGTATAAGAAGATGCCTAATTCTTCCATCTCCACTTATTTCAGTGTGAGGTTCAGAAGGGATACCATGTTTCCTTCACAGTACATTAATGCACACAGGCATATTCTTTTTCCTTCTCTCTACGATTGTGAAAGCCCATCAGGAATTTCAGATGAACAATTCCAACTGGATTTAGTTGCAACTGAAAAGTTTAGTGGCCAGGAAGCTTAGGAGAAGTGAAAATTTTCACCCCAGTTCCTTGTGTTTTGTGTCCCTGGATGTTGCTTCACACCACAGTGTTCAGGGCTCAGGACATTCTCAGGGCTCAGGGGCTCTTGGGCATTCTTGAGTGAAGTGCCAGGGCAATGCAAGTGTATTGGGTTGTGAATGACTTCAGACCTCGGTGGGAACATTCAGCCAGGTGAAACTGCACACACTGGATCTGACAGAATAGCTTGTCAGACTTGCACACAGTGCATTAAGCTCAAGGAGGCTACAAAACGTGGAGCAGCATGTGGACATGGAGTGAATTCTTTGAGAAGAGACAATATAAAAAACAGTCAGGCACAAATCTTTTTTACAGACATGGTAAAGAAACTCTTAAACAGTGGGAAATGTAAATCCTGATAAAACTTTTTTAGTGCACTCCAGATGTCTTGTTGATGTGTGTGTGTTTACCTAATCCTACTTCTGCTGGCTACTGTGTGCTGCCTGCAGCCATGGGCCAGTTTGAAGAAATTCTGTTCGTAGTGAAGGTGTGGCTATCTGGACTGGTTCCTGGTGATTGCAAGGTGGGGGAATAAATTAACAGTCTGCTTTTGCCTCAATCAGGACAACAGTAGGATTTAAGGAGCTAACAACCCTTTGGCAGTAATAATATTTCAACTGCCTTCCTGTTTGAGAATAGCAGGTCTTTAAAAAATATACCTGTAGGGGTAGTTTTGTGGCATCAGTTTTAAGAAGTATATAATGTAGATATTGTTGATATAGTTAATTAGATCACTTTGGTGTTAATGAAGTGCAGTTGAAATTCATGGAGTGCTTTATGTGTGACAGTTCTCATCAAAGCCATGTTCCAGGTGTATTCAAACCTCAGGCAAGTATATGTAAGATGAGAATAGGCAAATTGGATGCTCCATCAAAAAATCCATAATGCTTTTTCTGAGTTGATTTTATCACAATGCTAGCAAAACAGTTTCAGGGTTTCAATAATTTTAATGGTGGTCTTAGAGTTGTCATGTGGTTCCCCCACTCTATTCTACTTAATTAAAGGAGAGTAAAGAGGAAATACTGTCATTGATTGCATCTCCCTGACCTGCTTGAGGATAAAGGGATTGCTCTGGTTTACTGAGAGCAGTATCTGACCAACAATGGCTGTAATACCATCTGCTAATTAAAGGATTTAGCAAAATAACTGCAATTTTCTACTTAAATTAGAAAAATACTCGATAGAATCCATGCTTCTTCTTCAGCTTTGGAGATACAGAGTATTTGCATCAGGACAGGAAAAAAAACCACTTAGTAACAAAGTAGACTGGCACTGGAATGACAAAAACCACCGTTCTATAAAAGCAAAAAAATGCAACACTTCTCATCTACAAAACATGGTTCCCTCCACCTCTTTCTCTCTACCCGTCTGTGTATGCATAACACACTTCATAACTCTTGCCTGTTAACTGTATTATTTTGATACTAATCAATAGTTATCCACAGCACCAGCAGTAAGGTTGTTTGAGAAAAGGACAAAACATATTGCAGCATTTTATGAAGAACAGCAGGAGATCAGAAACCACTTAAGTTGCCCTGACACAGAAATATGATTATGTATTTATAAAGATTAATTTTTAATAATGCTGTTAGCTACAAATGTGTCTAGATCACATGTTTGAGTACAAGTATTCCTTGAACTCTGGTGAAGTTCACATCTAAATCCATAGCAATGAAATACATACATTTCAACTAGGTCTGGAATGTACAAAAATGCTGGGTGTTCAGTTACTGTTAAGTTTTCATACCTGATTGAATATTACTGGAAATTGTCGTGTTTGTGTTACAACCATGCCCATCATTCATTTCTTTCGTTGTATAGTCAGAATAATGCAGATACTGCAAAGAAAACTGTAGTCATATTGTTCTTCTTCAGTGAGTAACTCATGACAGTGCAGAACTGGTTTTGAACAGACCAGAAAAACAAATACTCATAAGTTCGTATACTGAGCATTATCCATTTAAGCACATTCTCAGATAAAAGTGTTATAATCTAGAGACTGAAAACCTAGCAGCAATACCTTGATTGGACTTTGTAATAACTTCATCTAAGCTTCTGGAAGCAAATGTGCATTTGCATATTAAAACTGCTCTGAATCTTGTGTGGAGAAATCTGCATGAAATTCAGAGCCAGGAGAACCAGCCCTGCAGAACTTGCCTTTCTCAAAGAAGAAACTGAGAAAAAAGGTTACAATCAGTGGATACTGCTCCTTCTTGCTTTTCACTTTCAAGTGGAAGTTCTCTGCAAGGACTTTTCATTACTGAAGTCTCATGCTTTGGATGTCTTTTCTCCATGTAAGTTGTTGTTCTGGGATGGGCAGCTTGACTCACTGCTTTTTTCAGAGACTTCTGGTGGGAGCTTGGACAAGCCATGTTCTGTAGCAGCTGTCCCACACACAGCTGCTATGGCTAAAGCCATAAAGAAGGGTGTTAAAATGTGCTCTGTTTGGGTATGGGTTAATCTTTTTCATGTAATATTTTCGAAGGTACAAAGTATATACGGCATGGTACTAGATATATCTCAAACAAGATAGTTCAGAGCAAAGCTCTTGAGAGATCTGAGAGACATAAATCAAGCAAAGTTAGAGAGTGAGGGGAGAAGCATTTCTGCACTGGTAAAAGTTTTTGATCCAAACTTATCAAGAGGCTTTGACCACCAATTGTTTTGGTGTTACAAATGTCAATACTCCCCTGTATCTTTAAGTAATTTATAATGAACAGAAAATTGCAGAGCACCCCATGTCATAGACTTGAGATGCCCATGGTTTAGCATATTTACCTACTATCATATTTTCCCAAAGCAGAAGCACAGATATGTTACTTTAGCATTAAAGTTCTGCATACCTGGCTTTCATAAATATTAGTCTGGAAAAACATCTCTTTATTTGAATTTTCATTTATTGCAGTCATGCATATCTGACTACTGGTATTTTCTTTACATAGATACTTGGACAGTCAAGCCTCGTTCACATGATTACCCATAAAACAGCAGTTAACTGGCTGGATAATGTGTCCATAATTTTACATGAGAAGAGATACTTGAAGTAACATAAATGGACAGGATTTACCAAATCCTGTCACCAGAGCCTTAGCCTCATTGCACACAGATCTGATTCCCACCTAATATAATGCAGGTAATTTGAAACAAAATTAAGTCTAAACTATTACTGACCTAATTCATAGCTCAGCCTCATTTTTGTAACAACCCCTTTGCTGATGATTGTGTGACTCACCAGCTGTTGGATGATGGCATCAATCACAGCTGACTACTACCCAGCACAGACTCTTCAACACACACATGTGCACTGCTCTGAGTGAACTTCTCCATAATCTACCTCAGTGGAGAATGAAGACAGTGAGGGAAGGGGAAAGATTTATTGAACTTCAGTCACACCAGTTCAAGGATTTTAGACTGCTTCAATAAATGTATTAAAAAATCAGTGTGCTTATTTTGTTTGCTCTGTTGGAATATGTAAGAAATATGTGTAATCTGTAGAAGGCAAGACTTTCTAAATCACTGGAGGTGTTTTTATTTCCACTTTCAAGATTAATTTTCTTTTGCAGGTTTTAGCTAGGCAGTGCATGATAAGGGCACAGCTTTGTGTATTTAAGAAATGCTCAGTACAGTATATAGCTCTTTGAGAAACCATTCATCTTAGCCAGATAAATTCTATGTAGATGAAATTCAACAAGGAAATCTCCCTCAGGTGGCTACACTGGTCGTTAATATTGCTAGTTCTAAAGGGAGCCCAGGAGATCAATAGACAAGAAGAGCAGTCAAAGCCAGTGTTGGAACCCTGCTAGTGACAAATAGAGGATAGTCAAGACACCTCCTGTGTTGTCTGAGAACTCCTTCCTTTCAGCTGAGCTTCGTTATTCTCATGCATAAGTTTAAGGTGATGTGATGATCTAAACAAATACTTGTTTGCTCCCAGGCTGGGACTCTGGTCAGTGGGTGCTACTCACATCCACACAGATCAGTAAGATGGCTCTTTCACCAGTCATTCCCTCCTCTTGCTACAGAGTTTGCACTGTCTACTCCAAAGGCTTTTTGCCACACTTACACAACTGCTTAAATTTGTAGTAAAAGGTCTTTTTTGGCAGAAATTGCAGCAAGGGGTGGGACTCATTACTGAATTTTGTTCACCATTGCACTTTGAAGTTGATTAAAGTGAGAGTGATGACTAACCAACTGGGCTAGGAATCAGAAAACCGTGTTCTCTCTGAGCTCTGCTGCCAACCTGCCATGCAGTGCAGAGCAGCTCTTCACTTCTGCAGATCTCCAAATGTGCAGGCTGCCCAAGGCAGGCAGGGGCTTTGCCATGGTGATGTTCAGTGGGGTGTCATCCTGGGGCAGCTCACTTGCTGCTGCCAGTGACGTGTTCTGTGTGTGCTTGGAGATCACCGTGCCTCTCTGCAAAGTGAGACCTTCATCCCCAGCATTCACCTCAGCCTTTCCAACCTTTCAGGACTTGTTCAATAAACCTTGCTGCTCAGCCTTGCTGCCCTGAAAGTTAATGTAAGCCTTCACCCAGTGATTTCAAGATGCCCTAGAACTGAAAATAGCCATGTGACCTCTGTCAAAAAGGCAAAACCTGGTCAGCCTCTGTTAAAGCTTTTTAGGTGCTGGTTAAGTTGCTTAGTCACTGAAAAAATCTTTGAAGGCCCAAGGTCCTCTCTGTGATGGAATTATTAGTGGCAAAGAAACTAGCTGTAGGCGGCTGGCCATAAGAAATATGAAGAGCATACCTGTTTAATCAAAAGCTATTTCTACCTGGTCCCATTAGTAACTAATTTAAATGGAGATTTTTTTTTAAACTGAAAATTTATGTAAAAATATGAGTATAAAATGAGTTAAGGCTAAAATATTTGACATGATGATATTCAGTGCTTGAGCCTTAAACAGAAAGAGAGAGAAGCATGCAGGCTCTGGGAACCGTGTCAACAAAAACCTTGGTTAACTTCCCCCAGCCTAGTTTATTAATAAGGCATATGAAAGGTCAAGCAGATTTCTCATAACAGCCTAGTTATGTTATTTGTCTTAGGAGTCTATTCTCTATCATTAAAGTAGCTGTAATGCAATTAAATGCAGACAGATAATTATCTGTAACCCACCTCTATCTTGTCATTTGCATGCGAAGTCTTACAAAGAGAGAACTTTTGTTTGCTGTGTTCCCATAAGAGTATAACTAACTGGTAGTCACAAAAGGTGACACAAAAGATAAATTAAAACCTGTGATGAGATAAAGTCTACTGTTCGATGTTTGCCATATAAAACAGACTTGACTTTCAAATTCAGATTTTCAGACTCAATTCTTGTCTAGCATCTGACAACAATTAGCCTACAGTTTTATTTTGACTTCAAATTCAAGCCAGGCAATTGCCTCCTCCATCCTGAGATTGGCAGCAAGACATAGTTATAAAGAAGATGACCAGGTCAAAGATGAAAAGCAGAAAAATAAATTGGAACTTCTTTTTTTAGAGTATTAATCTTAAATAGCTAAATTGTGTTTACTGTAACTTGAGGCTATCCTTTCTCTAAAAAGAACATTAATATTATTGGCACTGGTTGTGACAGAGCACTTTACAAGAATGTTACTTGTAGAAATATATGGTAAAAAAAATATTTTTAAATGCCTTATTTCTTCTACTGTAATAGCTCGGATTTCTTATCTGCCTGACTAGAGAACCAGGAAGGCACACGAATGATTTACTGTAGGCATCACACCAATTTCTGTTGCTTTATTCATCAGCTCTTCAGGGAATCCACAGCATGGCAGTGATGTGTGCTCTTCCTAAATGTAAAATGCAGACATCGTAGGATTAGAAATTTGTACACAAAAAGACCTGTTCATATTACTGAATCTAACCTGAGAATGTTTTTCCTTCATTTCGTGCTAAACCTAGCTGGCCTTAAAAAATTACATTAAAAGTCCGTGCAAGGTTAGAGGTTTCCTATGGAACCTTTGTGTGAGCTTAGAGCAGAATAATGTGTTTTACAGGGTCTTGTGCCAGCGAGTGAGTTAACTGTATATTACCTCGCCATTTCAAACTAGGCCATGAATTTCCCTTTGGCTCTTGCTCTTTCTTGCTTTCTCCTCTTCATTTACTCATGCTTCCTCAAGCAGTTTCTCCCTCCCTTTCCTCCTTAGTCCACAAAAATGCCTGTGACCCTCACCACTCCTGTGCTGCCTAAGGCACTAAACCAGCAGCAGCGGGGCAGTGCCAGCCTGGATCAGGGCATGCGGCTGGGTCATCCCTCTGTGCCTGTGCCACACAGGCACATCCTGTCTCTCACAATTGGTGTCTCTCACAGCTGAGTACTCAGAGGTGTAGGCTAATAGGAGTGTGGTATTCTCCACACAAACTAAGTTTAGAGAGCAGCAATCTTGACTGCTTTAGGCGTGCTCTTAGCAGACAGTTTTGCCATGCATTTGTAGAAGGACAAAGTGAATACAAGAGGACAGTTTTGTCCTCTTAGAGCACTTTCACCCCCTTAAGGCCAGTAATGCTTGTATTTTGAATTCAAAGGGCTGGACACAGCCCCTGCAGCAACTTTTCTGGGCAATAATGCACTCACCACAATGGGCAATAAAACTAGGCAAATATTCCCCCTTTACTCCCCACTGCAGCCATCTAGAATCTCTTTTGGTAGATCCATATCTCCAACCGTGATTGTCATTCACAGAATAATAAGATCAAGCTCAACTTTTGTCAATACTTTCTTTTGAACTCCTGTTTAGTTTATAAATAAAAAGCTGGAAGAGAAATTACACATCTCCTGCTTCATTTCCCCTGGTTCTTTTCTGTTCTGGCTGTGGTCTTAGATCATTGCAGGCAAAGAGCTAGGTCTTCCTGAGTGCCCTAAGGCATCTGTAGGGGACTAAAGTGTTTTCCTGACAGTTACAATAATTCTGTCACTCTTACCAAAATTACTATTTCTCCAGCACCCCACAGGGAGAGCATGGTGTTGAGAGCTATCTTTGGATTAAATTCCATGACATTTTTCTTCACTTCCTAAAAATAAAACTGAAATGTGTTTTCTCTGGGGTGTTGTGGTGTAGGTTTTCTGAAACAGTGTTTTTCAGCACTCATATTTTGTGAGATGGCTTATCAAAGAATGTTACAAGACTCTGTAGATATTTAATACTTTTTGGAAATTAAGACTTTTTAAGTTGAACTCTGGAATCAAGAAGCAAAGGCAGTGTGTTATATCACTGTATTTTAATGTATTGAGCAATACTGAAGTGAGTCTTAATTTTAGGTAGTAGCATTCAAACTGCAAACACGCAGTGACAGCACTACAATAGCGAATATTAAAATTAGAGATTTCTCTGAGGGAATGTAGTTGTATCTAATATATGGAAAACGATTGGCTAAAAATAAACCTTAAAAATAATTCTTAAATAGACCCACAAGGACATTGTGTATATTTTTCTCTCATTAAAATTTCCTGTTGTCTAAAATTATCTTTAATTAGGATTGCATAACCTAACAATAAAACTGCTGAGGATTAGAACCAGCAGACGCATTCAGCTCAAGGCTTTAATTAGATTAAGCTCTTCATTGCCAGAAGTAAGAGATGGAGCATTAGACCTCTTTAACATTTAATCTGGAGAATGCTTTATAATTGTATTTAATATTATGTGGCAAAAGTTTATGGAGAAAAAGAAAGCAGTCTGCCAACATCTTTTTATGTAATGCTTGCTTAGCTGTTTGTCACATTTTAAAGACAGATTGTTTCAGGAAGGCGTATCAAGATGGGAGAGGAGGTCTCGTGTGTATGTACAGTCTCCTAAAAGTACAGCTTGCCTCTAAAGTAGCTTTGTTAGTAGCTACCTCCCTTTCATCCCTATTTAATCCTGTTTTCCTCAAGACTCATGGAAAACATTTGAAAAAGCAAAAGTCTAGTAGTATTTCTAGTAAATCATCAAATCCATGATCAGTCATCCAAATGGGTGGGGTCGCCAGTGCATTGTGGTTTATGTTGAAATACGTTTCTACTCAGAATATGATGTTAGGTTGCTAATAAGCAAATTTACTGGCCTTTTCAGGGCTACAAAGTACAAATTCCCAGTGCAAGGATTGGACATTCAAACTTACAGCTCCAGGTACCAGGTGTCATGATCCACTTGCAGACACAACAGTATTTTACCAAGCTTTATTGTAATCAGAACTGTTCATCTTCCCAGCTACTTCTCTGAGACCCTCAAGAGTATGGGATGGAGCTTCTCTCCACTTTCTTAACAGCAGATTCCCATATGGGACATAGAGCAGATTATTAGGGTTTGCTTGCTTCACCAACACAACCATGTAGGATTCTTATCTCCTCTCTGTGTCTGTACTGCAGCAATGTCCTGAAGCAAAATCAGGTCTGTGACCTCCTGCAGGCAATGAACACACGTTAGTTTTTTCATCTTCACCCATAAAGCATAAAAGACTGGAGAAGAGGATGCAGCTGAACAGATGTGCCCCAGCAGGCACCAGCCAGCCCTGAAAAGGCAAAAGGAGCATCTTTGTACAAAGGTAGTCTAAAACTTCAGACAGACTCAACCTGGCTGATGAAGTTTCAGGTTCTTTTTGTTCTCTTCAGTGTCCTTTCCCTGTTGTTCAAACTTTAGTGCAGATATACACACCTCAGTCCAGCAGATAAATGCTACGGTGTTTAACTAAAAGATATCATTTATATTTAAAATGTAAAAACAAGTTCCCAAGCCCTTAAAGGCCTTTGTCCCAGAGATGTTTTGGTAAGCATTTTGGGAAACATTCTCTCTGGATTTAAAAGCATTCTGTTTTCCTGCATTCTTTTATTTCAACAGAAAAAGGGATTGAAACAGTTGTGTTGATGTGAACTATGTGGCTTCATTCCATCAGGAAAAATAATAATAAATTTATTCAAAATAGCATGGGTTTAAGTTTATAATAAGTTTAAGATATTTTTATTAATAGGTACTAAAACAAGGCAAGGGGCTGTAGGTAATAATCAGCAAGGTCTGCTGTTTCTAAGTGAAAAAAATCGTAGGTGACATCAGGTGAAAGCTGGGCTTAATTATTTTTTTCTTGGTGGACTTGGATCCTGGTCAGTTGAACTGTTATAATGCTTCAGAGCATTTCTGTTAACCACCCCAATAATAGTGCTACAGACAGGGAAATAATCACTGCTCTCTTCCCAGTGAAAGGAGATTGCCTTTAAGGAGTTTGACCTTCTACCACTTTACAAAATGTCCTCAATGAACAGAGTTCAGGTAGCTAAACCTGTCTAAAGGTTGTTCTGCTGGACTAATAAAATCTGTCATTATTTGGTTCCTTAAATTCAGTAATAAATTACACTGCAGGAGCATTTGCCCTGAGCATTCATACTCAGACAGAGATACATGACAGGGTCTTTTTAAATAAAAATGTTAGATGAAGGCAATGTAATCTTAAAGAAGAGCAATTTGTATTATGACAATACCTTATCTCTTGTCTCATTTAAACTGGGTTCCTCTTAAGTGAACTTCTCATCACAAGCCTATCTGAGGGTATCACTGTAATATGCTTGCTTATTTCCAAGCAGAAAGGTTAATATTTCTAATTAAAAAGAGGCTTGCTAAGGTATTTCTTAAATCAACTGTCTTTGATGATAAGGGCTTCTTAGACATTTTAAACTTTTTATTTATTTATGTTGAAGCCATCTCTTCCTCATTTAAATTCTTCTGAAGAAAGCAAAGTCATCACAAATGTTAAAGTCTGTAGGGAAGATGATAGTTTTCAGCTAGCTGCAACAGAACTTATTAAGGCTAAAAGCTTATTTTCCTCCCTTAAATGAGTACTCATGTGAAAAATATCATGTTTCAGTTTTCCCAGCAAGATTTGTGTTTTACTTGTACATTTAGAGATGGCATTTATAATATTTTCAGAGTGAGCCTGATATTTTTACTTACCAAAGCTCAGTTAATTTCAAATGAAACAGTGCTTTCATTTCAAAAGAGTAACTCCTGCAAACCCATGGTTTCCAGGATGCATATGGAACTGGTTCAGTTGGAGATGTAGGTCCTTTGTTTTTTCAGTTATTGGCCAGGTTTATGGATCCAACCAACAAAGTGATCAGGTAATGATGGTAACCACTCCACCAGTACAAGCAGTTCCTTCATCCACAGGAAATTATAGGAGTCATAACTCAGATTATGTATTCCCACTTTCTAAGGAACAGAGGGCTTTGTGGGGGGCAGAGGTATTGTGTTGTCATCCTGGTGCTTATTGCTACGAGATCTATGGGGCAGAGAGCAATCATGCTCCATCCTACAAGATCTATGGGGCAGGAGGGCAAGCTTCTCCATCCTCTGGAATTAGCTGCTGAATGGTGGTGAGGGAGCTTCCTCTGTGGATCAAGCACAGATGTGGAGTTTGCCTTAGATTTCCCATAGGAATAGTATGCAAGAGAGAGTATGTTAACACACTACTCTAATATTTGGGCTCTTTGATCTTCCTTGACAGAAGCGGCTGTTGAAATTCAAATGATTTATTAATTACAGCGCAGCACCTCACAGAGTAAGAGAATTGGGTTGTGCTGTAATTTATGAGTCCAGCAAAACAACCCCATGGAACTTTGCAAAAACTGGGGAGTCTGGGGAAAAAAAATGAGTACTCAAGCCCGGATTTAAGAAAGCTAATAAGCAACTACTTTTATCAGCATGGCAAGCCAATTTCCTCCCCTCTTCTCCAGTCAGCCTGTGTTTAGTTACTGCATATTTTCAGGGACTGGTGGAGAGGAAAAGAATCAAAGAATGAGAAAGGAACACCTTCCTGAAAAAAAAATCAGCAAAGAGAGAAGAAGCAATGATTATTCTTGGGTGTGGTATTCCTAGTAAGAAGATCCTAGCTCACCTGGGATTTGAAAATTTTGTTTGAGTACAATCAGCCTTTAAGACAGACTCATCCTCTTGTCAGGTTCCAAAGCTTCAGGATTTTACAGTTTAAAGGAAGCATTTTGTTTTATTCATAAAAACTGGCTTGAGGAACTATTCTTCAGCAAAATGTTGAAACAATTCTAATTTTTTTTAAGAGCCACATGACTACTGTGATACTGTGAAAAACATCACCTCTCCACTCTAGGAAGTGTGGTTAAAAGTCTGCCAGTGTCGGTGGTATAGGAAAGGCTGGCCCTATGCCATACCTTTGTCATTAAGTTAACGAGCAACTGTTTCATATTCATTTTGCACCCTGCAAAAGCAGGCTCATGTTTCTCTTATAAAAAATTAGTCCACAGTTAATGAACTTCCAGTGATGCTGGTGCTCTTCATTACTCACTTTGAGTAAAACTACAGTGCACGATTCCATGTGAATATGAGGATGTATTTAAAGGACTAGAGCAGAATGCAAAGCAAAACAGTCTATTAACAAAATTGGCCAGAAGGAAAATTCCCATATTTATATATTTATTTATTCATAGTTTCTAGAAAGCTGAACTCTTATCATATTTTACTACACACACATTTTGGGAAAAGCTTGGAAAACTTTATTGCATTATCAAGACATTTGCTTTCCAAGCATGGTAAGCTGATTAATTTTATCAAGGGCAAACTCATAAATAATCAAGATTTCACCAGACAGGCTTTCCTCATCTCTTTTCTCCATCAAAATTCATATACAGCTTTTATTTTAGAAAGCTCTTAAAAATATGTAAGCCAGAACTGGTCTGTTTTTTCTCCCAAATTCTGTTATCTGTTCTGTGCATTTACCTTTGCACATCGTGAAAGTTGGTGTAAAAACTTCCTTTGCAGCTGCTATCAGTGTACATGTCCAGTCCTAGACTGGTTTTGTTCAGGTCCAAGCCATAGGGAAGAGAAGCATGGTTTCCTGCTTCAGCACAGGGATATTATAATGCAGGGTCTGCACTTCTCTGCAAAGTTTTGTTCTTACTGCATAGTGAAGGCTGGGTTCTTCTTGTTTCTTTCCCCCTTGGGATTTACATTCTATCTAGGGAAACCAGCAGAGCTCTGGAAAGTGTTAGCTACTGGCTACAGGATCCACTGTATTCTCTAAGTTAAACTATGAACTAAGGAAAATCGTTCTCCTAAGGATTATGTTTCAGAGGAAGGCAGTTTTTAAGAACTATTTGAGTCAGTGAAGATAACTTAGAAATTTCCTCAAAAACAAGAGCACTAACTTAGCTTTTGGATCATGTTCCACCTGGGGCAATTATTTCAGCCTTCCCCATTCGTACTTGGTCCCTGAAATTTCAACTGATGATGTTTCTTTTCCTGCCCTCAAGAATCACAGTGCTGTGTTCTCTAGCACATCACAATTATTGCTTCCCAACCCAGTACTGGCTGCACTTCAGGCGTGGCTAAGTAACCTGTTTATATAGGCTCAGGATGCATTACTGTCCTTCTGATGAAAGATGATACCAAAAGCAATTTTAATGTGTCAATTGATTTTTTTTCTTGAAGTTTGATTTGGTTGTCAGAGCCTGTACCTAATGCTTATGTTACTGTGATTGCTCTTCTTGCAGCATGTCAGGCCCAAAGAAAGGGATAGAGCAGAACACAATCAAAAAGTCACTTGAAAAATAAAAAGCCTCTTCTTTATAAAGAATGTGGGAAATCAAATGCATCATAGATTTTCCTTTGAGCTCTGGTGTCTGATCTTTAGTAAAAGTGACCTTCAATAGGATGAGGACTTTCGTTTCCATTTTCTTACATTTACAGGGAAGACAGAGGTTAAAATGTATTTATATTTGCATTTTCTCATGCATATAAAAACTACTGATTTTTATCTGCTCTGGAAGACATTTATTCTGAGTAGTTCAACTAATGTCGTCTACAGAAAAGAGTGGCAAAAATTGTTACCCAATCTGTGCAAAAGTTTGGTTTTCATAGTGTCAATCAAACACATACGATTAACTCTTCAGGGAAAGAGAACAAATGTACAAGGTCCAGTTACCTTACACAACAAATATAATTTCAGTCCCTTAAAAGGTCATTAATAAAACCAGAGGTAAACAAGCACCTTTTTAGATGATATTTCTGAGATGGAATGAAAACAACAGTATGAAACTATTGATTGCCTCTATCTCTTTTCAGACCATTTTATTTAAGAAAAGATTCAAATAGGGCAAGCAACTGAAATTGATTTTTTTTTTTACAGAAGAGGTTCTTGTTCTTTAAATTATTTTTTTAAACTGTCAACTTGCACTATTGTTTAGAGTAAATTAAGTAATGCAAAAATATGGGCACCCTGCTGCATCAATTTATATCTGCAGTAAGCGCATGAACTCTAGTGAATAATTTCATCTAAGATTTAAAAAGGTAATGAGAGCAGGATTTGGTTCTGTGATTGTAGTAATTAATTACCTAGGTCAGGCCTCTGTTTTTTTCTTGAAAGTAATTCAGAACTCACTATAATATGTTGAGATGGGGGAAGCCAACTGGCATATCCATATCTACTGACTAAATAAATGCAGAGTCATTAAATATAAAATCATAATTATTTCATTCTCTTCTGTCCCTTGCCAAGGCAGTAAACCTTTTCTGAATATGTCTGATTCCACTCCATATATATAATGCTGACTGAATATTTTCCTTCAGTGGTACTTGAGGCTCTGAGCAACCTGGTCTGGTGGAAGGCGCCCCTGCCCATGACAGGGGAGCTGGGGCTAGATGATCTTTAACCATTCTACAATTCTGTGATTAGCAGACACACTTTCCTGACTACTCCTTGAGGTCTAACAATCAATATAAAACAGGCTATTTGAGCTCCAAAATATTTAAAATAATCCCTCAGAGCTGTATAAATGCATAATACTGCAGTATGCAGCTGTGTTATGGTTGTATTTGCCATGTAGAAGTAAAAGGAAGCCACTGCACATCCTACCCAGCCTTTATGAGTGGATGGGAGACGTTCAGGCTTTACTTTGACCAACACAGAGAAGCAGATTTTCAAACCAGATTCATTTTCAGTTTTATATTTTTTTGTTTATTAACTGCTTAGTTTAAAAACAAGAGATTTCATATCAAATTAGCCTAATTATCAGACTATTGCATCAGCAACAGTGCCTTGGAAAGATGCAATAGATGGATAAGACAGCAGAGTGTGATTTTGCCTTGTTAAGAGGCTGATGAGAACTGCTCACTGAACATAGAATGGAATGTGCTAGTTCACCCTCACAGAATCCATTCCAGTGTCTTTGAACTGAGGAGTTTTGTTAGTACCAAAAACACTTGGTGTTTGGTTGCTCAATCAGTAAAAATACATTTATATTCAACCATCTATAGGTCAGCCCATGTAAGTTGTCTTTATCATCTTCACAAGATGCCAGGAGACTTATTTGGTGTTTAATAAGCTATCCAAATAATGGCATGGAAATCTTGGGAATATAATTCTGTTATCAGTCACTCAGCTGTGCTCAGAAAGAAATCATATTTCAGAATGCAACAACTTTGCTTTGAACAGCAACACATAAGAGAGTATTTAACTCAGTATTTAGCTCAGTCAAGCTTTTAAAAGTTTGTTTCTTCATGAAAGCATAATTTGTGTATTTTGTTTTTTCTTTTCAATTTAGGACAATTGCTTCCTGCTACTGAGGCAGAAAAAGCAAAGATTTAATAATTCTGTAATTTTGGGAGTGCACACAGTGTCTGTATGAAGGCAGCATCATTACACTCAGTCACTTAATGCAGCTCTGAGGTGAGATTGGACTGCCTGCAACAAAAGACAACACGATGTAAAGGACTTCTGCTATAAAAAAGTACATCAGGAATTTTGTTTTCATCTACTTAGTCCTTTCTCCCTCCAAGAGGTTCATTAGTCTCCAGTGGAAGATAGAATATGATTCCTGCCTTTTAAAGAATGATGTCAAAGGGATAATTCTAGCTGCTTTTCATGCAGATACTTGAACACCTGTTTCTCCTTCATTTATCTGCCAAAGAAGATTAGTTCAGGATAACACCTACTGATTTTATGGATTACTGCTGTGGTTTTTTTGCCTCATAGTAATAAAGGTGAATGCCACAAATGGCTTTTCTATAGGCCTTAAGCAAAATTATATGCAACAAAATCAGAAGATCTGTGGGTTGTATGATAATTTTGCTTTAATGTTAAGCTAAATTTAAGATGCCATCATATATAACTGTCGTGTTTCTTCACAGTGTGTTTGTCTGGAATGTACACCACCCCCTTATTCTGTAAGCTTCCTCGTTATTATGGCAAATTCAAATATCTTGTAGTTAACTAGTTTCAAGGAACCTTGCAGTATTTGCACATTATCAATGTCATCTTTTCCTGCTGCTTATTCCTCATTTGCAATTATAATAATTCATGATATTTCAGCCATCTCCACAGCAACTAATTATGATGGTAGAAATAGACTGACATCTATTGCTATTATGCAACAGAAATAAGTGAAATTTCACAAAAATAAATCATCCAAGTATTACTGATGTAAAAAAAAAAACAGGATAAAGTTGGAACAGAAGAATATTTAGGTAGAGTTATTCACTAAATTGGGTTTTTTCCTGACTTATATCTGAAATTTGAAGCTGCAGCAGTAATATTTTAATTAATGTATTTATAACAACATAATGGCATTTTGATAGTCTTCAGAAAAATATTTCAAGGCAGTGTCATCTTTGAATAAACTTGCAATTGCCACGGAGCACTGATTTGCATTATCTCTGTGGTTCTTTTGTGACGTATTTGTCAAAATCTGCAGAAAAAGTCGACTTTATTCTCTGTTAAAAAACCATCAGGTCATAACCCAACACCGGGCAGAATTTCAGATTTCAGGTTCACATTCCACTGTCACTTCACATACTGTATTGCCAGAAAGCAATTAATAATAATTAAGATTTGTCCAACATGAAATGCAGTGCACACTCTTGTCCTTCCTAGAACTGAAAGAAACAAAGTAAAAGAAGTGTTAGTGTTCTCTGAAATTAATGCATGAAAATTCCTGAAGCCTGTGTTGGAAAAGGTTTCTAAACCTGGATGCCACACTACCTAGTAAGCTACTTTTGCAACCAGCATTACACAGGCCATGAAACTTGAATCCATTTTTGTAATTTTAGATGTCAGTATGTTGAACTCTGTATTACTTAACAGGTCTGATTTAATCATGCAAGAAAAATCCCCTGACATGCATGGCAAGGAGATAAAATTCAAGTTTTTTTCAAAGGCAAATCAGCTGCCTTTGCACATTTCCTGACTTATAGATAATGGAATAGTTTTGTGTCTTGGGATCAAGGATGTTTTCTCCTGATTCATTAAACACATGTTATAAAAATAAATAGACTACATAGGACATAGGACAGACATAATAGATCAAAGTGCAGTCCATGGTAGATCAGTATCTTTTCTTGTACTCAATGGTTGTGTTACATGCAAGGAGCAGGGTAAGCATCTGTTTATCTGACTCCTGACTTAAGAAATCAGATTGCAGTGCTCAGAAATTCATAAGCTAAAAGCTGCATCCAAATCAAGCCATGTGGATTTACCCTTTGTGTTGTTGGAACCAAATTTAGCTTTAATGGATATCTCATGCAGACAATTCCACAATGAAAAAAGGCATTGTGCACCAAAACACCTTTTTTTTCAGTTGCACCCTGACCATTTTGTTGGGTGCCCTTTATCTCTGGCATTTTGTGAATGAGTGAATGAGAGCACCTTGTACATTGGAAGGGCAAAAATTCTTGTGCCATGGGTTTCCTCTCATCTCTGCATCTGGAAGCATGTGAGGGTCAAGGAACCCTATCTGGTGTAGCTCCCAGCAAAGGATGTGTGGAATATGTGTACTGATGTTGTCTTTCCTGTTTCTGCCTTGATTTTCCTCCAGGAGAATGGTCTAGTCTATGCAGTGCACAGCCTAGATGACCATGTATTCTTGTGAATATCAGGGGAACCAGGATCTTGCTCTAAAAGAAGAGATGACAAAAAAAATGTGGTTCTGCTATTATTCTTTATTTCTCTGAAAACCCTATCCCTTTAGTTATTCTTTTCTCATTTTTTCATAATTTTTTTAGTTTTGATGTATCTCTTTGGAGATGGATACCCAAACTTGTGTTAGCTGTAGACTATTACACTAGGACAAAGGGGCTGTGTATACTTCCTTGTAATTTCAGATTTCTGTTGCCTTTTTTTACTACCCCAAGCATTAAGATGATGTCTTCAGATAATTCTCTGCAGAGTTTCCAAGCACTGTCTTCTGAGTGGAACGACTAATATAGCTGTTAAGTGTCTAGAGTTAGGGCTGCCTTTTCCCAAATGTCTTTTTTGTTCTTATCTGTGTTGAATTTTGTCACACGTCATTTAGTATCGTAAGAATTCTTGTAGCTCTTTGCAGTCAGCCTTAGTTTTGACTGCAGTCAGCAAATTTTATCATCTCCCTATGATCAACCTTTCCTAACTGTGTTTTTGTGAAGAAGATAGCGAGTAGTGCTACATCCCTCTGTTTATGTATGGAGCATTCCTTTTTGATTTCTACATGTTGTTATTCCACTAGAGGATAATCACCCTTATCCAATGCAATTTTAATTCTTCCAATGACCTTAACGTACGAGTTTTGAAACTCTGGAGAGCAAACTTGGAACAAACATCTTCATTCATTGACTTCAAACGCAGAATGATTCTTCTCTCGTCTGTTTTCTGTTCTAGGTCCCCAAATTCTAGCTTTACTCTGTATAACTGTTCCTGGTGGATGGGAACCAGGCTTACTGGTCTGTAATTCCCAGATGACTCTAAAGAATAGCAACCTTCTATTTGCCATCTCCCACTTTTCTATCTTATCTAGGTTACATGTCGCACTTCCTGTGTTTGTATTTGATTTCCTGAGGAACTCTAGGAAGAAAACTGTCTGGTCTTGGCAGTTTGCTGCTCTCTATTTTATTGATTTCTTTTAAAAGTTCTCCAAGTTACAATTCACTCTGCAATTCTGCTGAAGCTCTTCAGAATTAGCACCGCTGTGAAAAATATTTGGCTTGTTTGCCATGGCCTTTACCATAAAGTACCATTGTTTTTAACCTTAGATCATCTATGATTCCACCAATCTTCTGTTTGGTTTACTTCACAATGAACAGAAAGACTGTATTAGGTTCTGGAAAGCAGGGACACTTACACTGGAATACTGAGATATGAGAGTGATAATATTATCTACATTTATAATGTGGTTACATTGTAAGAAATGTCCAGAGTATTAATCGTATCTCCTTCACTTCACTGTCCTTTCTGCCTATTATTTTTCAAATTTGCTTCTTATATCAGTACTTCACTTCAAAACTGTTACCATCTAAACAAGTTTTTTTATCTTCATCACTGTCTCCTCATCCCAGAAAAGCATCAGAACTGTTTTTTCACACACACACACACACACACACACACACAAAAAAAAAAGCGTTAAGGTAACATAGGAGGGGAAAAATGCCTTATTTTCTCAGATAACTTCAATGTTTGCCAGAGAAGAGCATAAAACAATATCATTATTGGTGGTTTTTTTAAAAGTATCTCCTATTGAAATAATGGAATAATTCATACTACAAGCAGGATGGTGCATGCCAAATTCTCATGAAGCTGTTCTGCATTCATGTTACTGTAAATGAAATCACAGTCTGGTCTTTTTTCAGTCTGTTGATTCCAGAGGACTGCCATGTATAATGGAAAGTTTCTCTCCATATGGGAATGTTATCTTCTCACCCCAAAGAAGCAATAGAAAGTCAGACCAAGACTCTGAATGTGTAAAACATGCTGAAATTGCATGGTGGGCCTTTACTATAGCTTGAACTGTTATCAGCTACCAAGCCAGAAAGTAGACTGCACTATTTTGGGAGATAAGACACTGGCGTTAAAGACACTGGAGGTTTTTCAGCATTATGTACCAGCCAGCTAGTGCCATTGCACGAGCTGGAAATATCATCCAAATATAATTGCTGGATGGTGTGACAGCTGCAATTCAAGAATCTTCTTATTTTGGAGGAAGTATTTGTTGCTTTGTGATTCAGTCGTTCCTATAATCAAGCATTAAATGAATGATTTCCTGTTTGGCTCCTAACAGAGGTCTGTGTTGAAGGGTTGATGCCAGTTCATTTCAATAACAAATGCATTTTTAATTTGTGTGTGCTTAGTCAAGATTTTCTGGGTGTACAACAGTAGTGATGGTTTCTGTGAAATATATGAAATATTCATAACATCTCTCTCAAAACAGTGCTAAGCCAACTTCAGATTTAAGTAGGTATTTCTTAGTCACAAGCTGTGCTTTGTATCATTTATTTTTAGAATGTGTACACGTGGACACAGATAAACAAGTCCTCATCTATTTTGTGTCTCAGTTTGGGAGGCTACGGTGTACTAATTATTCCAGTGTAAGTGGAAAACTGTAATTTACTTCAGCAGTGTTTGAGTAATGTGCAAATATATTTAAAATTGTCTCAAATCCCTTCCTGGTGAAATCAGAGCATCCAGTACAGCAGGTCTTTTTCAGTGTAGCAAAAATAGGATGCTGTTAGGGAGTAAAACACTGGATTTACACATCTGTCTGGCAGTGGGTACCAGGCAATATATGTTTGTAAAGTTACAGCTGTAAGGTGACTCAAGCTGTAAAAATACACAGCAGTTAGCTGTTGCTATAGAGAGTTGTGCTTTTTGTCTTACCAAGTACAGGTCTCTTTTCTGTCAGCAAGGTGATCCTCCCAGCTGGCAAAGGAGGGGACCAGATACTGGCCAGTAGCTTGGTTGTCATCTTCAGGTGGTGTGTCCAAGCATTCTTTCTGCCTCCTTGTCATCAGCCTGCCACTGTTTTGGTTTTATCTCGAAATTTTTCCCCATTTTTCCATCCCAGGAAAGCTGACTCATTCACCTTTAAAAGTTACTCTGGAAAATCCAGTTTCCTGACATCTGCTAGACTTCTTTATGTAAACTGTGCTCTGTATTTTGCCATCTGGAAGTGTTGTCTGATGAGGAGCAAATCCAAAAGCAGCAGCTTGCCCGGGTCGTTATATGCCATGTGTAAACTCTGTCATGGAGAGAAGTCTCCAGAGAGCCACAGGAGTCATTATCTTATTGAAGCGATGCCCACTGTGGTTTTTGCTTTGAGGAAAGTCCCTTGAACTGTTATGCTGCAGGATACTGCAATATTGCAAATAGACATTTCTCCTGTTACAGATAGCACTGCAGATCCCCACTGCAGTATCATCATTCTGAGAACCATCTTCTCAGGGTAAAGGGAGCACCTTGCAGATATCTCACCCAGCTCTTCACCCACTTGCTTTTAGCATAGTTTTTGTCTGGTGTACATACAGAAATCTGAAACTGTCAAAGTACCTAAAGCAAGTTAAGTCACTTGTAAAAAGCAGCCATTCCTTGGGATGTACAGCTGCTTCTGATGTTGCCACATATTTTTTTCAGATGGCATCACTCATCTTGTCCAGTTGCAAAGGTTTGACTTGTAGAACCCATATTCTTAGTTTTTCTTTGATACTACAACTTCTGCATGTGGTTATATGGAAGCCTGTAGGGGAAACCATCATTTGTGAAACTGTAAATGGATCTCCTCTCACAAGGATTGCATCAGTTGCCTTTTGCTGGTGCTTAGGACATAACCTCATTGTGGTAGTAATCACTATGGTCAATTTAGCTTTAATATGGCAATAGCTACATATGGTACTAGTAGCAGTATAGCAGTGTGGACATATTCTAGCCTGCCACGTTTCTTGCTTAGATGGAAGCCTTCTCATAAGTCAGTACCACGCCCTCACTACTGGTTTTGATGCCTAAATTAAGAAGTCTCTGAATGCCAAGTTATGGCTTTCCACTCTGCACTCACGCTGTATTTGCAGAGCACATGTACGTTAAGATATGCTATGCTACCTTGTTGGAAAATTCTTTAATTAAGATACAGGATCTCCATTTTCATTAAGCTGTGGAAAGTAATACTGTTGGTGGCTCAGCTTTCCAGTCCTTGACCTAGTACTACCTAGGAACTCATGAAAATACAGTGCAGTAATTCAGAGGGAAGAACAGAGGAAATGTGTTTTCTTCCTTTTTTTCAGTATTCTGGTCTGCTTTCTGAATTTATCCCTAACTTCTCAAGTGTGACTTGAAAAGCAATTATGTATAAAAGGTATAAAAATGCAAGTCTTTCCAAAATCCTTTTGATAGATTATCGCAGTTCGCCGACACAGTGGAGTTCTGTTTTGCTTTTTATTAGATGGGCAGCTGAGGGTGGTAACATTTTTCTTAAAGTGTCTACAATCTTGTTTTCTTTTCAAACCCACTTTCTTAGGGTTTTTTTTTTAACACACAGCTTTTGTTATGTTTGTCAAGATTTCTTGAATTATCTCCTGTTTTCATGCATTCATCTTCTGCCAGGCTCACTCAGCTTGGCCTGTGAAATCCATTAAGTTGGGTTTCTTTGGATCTAACTTGAAGTGTAGTTCTTTCCCTAGGAAGATACCTTCTTTGATTGATTTTTTTTCAGTCCTTCTGTATGAGAAAAACACAGTCCATCTGTTTTTGGATTAGGTTTCTGATTTCTTTGATTCAGAAAGAATTGACAACTATTGTGGTAGAATTGTTCAGGTATAATTTCTCTGCCTTTCCTTGTGTTTGCTAAATTTCTGATTGTATGCTGTATTTCTGAGTTATGTTATTTTATTGTGTTCTCACTTAGTGTGGTTTGCAGTATTTTGATTAGCTTCTGCAATTCTGTATTTGCAGATTTGACTTTGCATTCACTTTCCTCTCAAGTCTGTCCTCTGGCACTTTACGTGTAGTAATGCTCAGTACAAGTCTAGACTTTTCTTAAGGTTGCTTTCACTTCTTCCCCAGTTTTACTTTCTGTCTCAGTCAGTAAGGAAGTGATGATTGAATTTTTATCTGTAGTTACCAGGTGTGTCAACTGTTACACCTCCTAAACTCTTCCAGTGAGTAACCAGGAATTTTAGATTTGATCCTGTGCTCTCAAAGGAATGTGTATATTTTTACACATTTTTATGTGTTATTTCAAAGACTTACCTGTCGCAAATGAAGATTTATCTTGCTCCCAGTCCACTGCTTCTAATTGGAAGGGAACCATTGTCTTGAGCTGGTCTGAATTTGAGTGGAAGCAAGATGCCCTGACATCATCTTCTCTGTGCTTTTACATAGTCATCATAATCTAAAATAAATCCAGTTCTACATGCAAGACAGGAAATGAAGTAAAATAAAATTATTCCCTTGGGGGAGGGAGAGTAATTTTATTTTTGCTTTTTTTTCCTTTCTTCTTTTTTTTTTTTTTGCATTTGCCTTGATTGCAGCACCAAATTTTAAGTCTAGAAGGGTCATTTCCTAGCCTAGAGTGTTGGCCCCTGGTCACAGAACAGGTGCTGTTAATGCTTTGCTACTGGTGTAGCAGGTGACATTACAAGTTGCTTCAGCCTGTCTGTACCTCACTTTTGCACCTCTATAATGATGATCCTGGTTTGCTTAAAGAGTGTTTTAAATTACTCTTCAGTGTGACATCAATGCTGTGGGGTTTTTCTTTGTTATTAGTTTGTCTTGTAGCACATGCCACAGAAGTTTTCCAAGTGATTCACGTACTGAAGGGGGTTTATTTGGTCAGCTGATCTGGAGAGGTACTGCTATACACTTTTCAAAATCAAGCTTAGCCTTTTATACCAGCCTATTTTTCTCCTTCTAATGTTCACTTATGTTATCTCATAGAATGACAGTGCTAGGTTATAGTCACAATAAGGAATGTCATGGGCAGACACACAGACAAAAAGAGGCTCCCAATCTTTTTTAGGTAGTAATCTGTCTGAATTAGATTATGTAGTTGGTGCTGTTGCAGGAAAACCTAGGCTGATATTAGAGACACTCAAAACTTCTGTAAGGAACTTTAAATCTCAAAGATGCAGAGACCTGTTGGAGTATTTTTACTTTCCTCAGACTTCAAGAGACCTATGCATGTTTGAAGCCAAGCAAAATTCATATTTAGCAATGAACAAAGCAATACAGTTATTTCAACCAAGATATGTTTTGTTTTGACATTGATCATACCTCAAGCTCACAGCAGCAGTGCTGAATGTCATGCCACAGCTATTAAAACAATCTCAAAATTAATGGAGCTCTCTGTGAGGTGACACGTCTGCATTTTCCTCAGTGATATCTAATAATTTCATCTATAGCAACATTTCTTTTCTTAAAACTACCCTCTTCAGTCAATTTTGATTTTAGGAGTATATTCAGCCATATTTTTATGCATCTTTCTCAGCTACTCACCCTTAGCTTCCTTTACAGTCAGTGAAGCCTAACAGGCACTTCCAAGGTTCAGTTCAATCTTGTTAAATCCTTTCATTAGTCTGAGGTTAATCATGCCCAAGACATGCTCTTAATGTATAAGGAGGGCAACTCAGAGGCAGAAGTCCACACTGTAGAAATTTGTATCAGCTGAATCCTACTCCATTTGATTGCCAAGAAAGTTTACATAGTTGAGAAAATTTCAATTTGATGTAATAGTTTTAATACATAATCCATCATATTTGAAAATCTCTTCTTCCTTATCAGTCTAAAGAAAACATTGATGGTTGTTTATGCAAAACAATTGGTTTGCTTGTTTCTAATTATTCAGATCTGAATTATTAGCAAAGCAGATTCCTATTGAAAGCAAGTATAATTGATGCACCAGAAAGCTTCTGCTCTCAGCTTCATCCTGTAACAACCTTTACTTTCTAAAATCATCATGAAAATTATCATGGCCTTTGAAAGGAAGAATTCATGCAAAGCATCCTCCAGTGCTTTTTAAAACAAAAGCCAAGGACAACCTCAGAAAAAAAGGAAGGTTAAGATCCAACTGGCCAGCACAAACTGGGATTTAGTTTCAGTTGTCAGATGAAAAGGGCAAGACTTGTTTATTTAGTCTGCCCCTTGGTTATGCAGCAACATGACAATTGCTGCAAAGAAGGACACTTAATATTATCTTGTATAATAATATTTATTATTAATTTATCATTGCCTCATATGGATGCAGGTTGGAAGAGTTCATCTGAGAGGCTTTAGTCTTGGAGGGAAGGGAGGGAGGACGGAAGGGCTGTGTGTCGTGACTGCATAAATGCCTCTTTGGCTGGTTAATGGAGCAGCAGAAGCGCTTGGCACAGAGGCTGCAGCGAGCTTCACCTTCTCAGCTGCAGGAGCAGCCCACAGCCACTGCCATCGTGGGGCACAGTGCCCTGTTAAAGGAATAAAGACAAAACTGTGTTTGATTTCCAGAATGGAGGGGCAGGAACTCCTCCTGACCCTGTCAGGGCTTTACTGATCTTAATGGGTCTGCCACAGAGAAAAACTCTGCTTGAACAGCAGAGGGGTGCTGCTCCTGAGGGACGAGTTCAAAAATACCAGCTCAGAAACATTAATAAAAACATTTCCTGCTGTTTCTTCATCAAAGCATGAAAGAAACAGCCTACTGCAGAGCACACTGGCAAAATCTGTACACTTCCATCATAAAATACACATAGGCTCATTTCTATAAACTAGTAACTGAGAGTTTCTTGTAGAGTGGATGAATTTGTTACAGTAACTAGTTTCTGGCATAAGTAGATCCCATAAAGAGGGCTTAATGCTTAATTCTAATCTCCTGGAAAGTTGTATAAATGAAAAAAATGAGGTTAATCACCAAGGAAAATCATTAATGAAGTAGTCTATCTTTTCTTAAATATTAATTATAATTGATTTTTTCCCATCACAGAATTTACACAGTTCTCATGAATCAAGGATTAATTCAAAGGTTTATATTTATCCTTCAGCTGTGAATGGATTCCTTCTCAGTGGAGAGTGAATGAATTTATTTTGTGCCAGCTTTCTGCTCGAAAAGAAAATCCTTCATAAAAGAACTGGCAATCTTAGCCAGAGAAATCCAGACCAAGTAAAGAATTTCATTGTTCAGGGTGTTAGATCCTAATGAGTTCTGCATCCAAATGCTTATATTTTTTTCCCATCTGATCAGCAGTAGCATAGCAGGTTATGCACTTAAATGCACGACACTTGTTTGGGAGGAAGATTTGTATTGAAGAAAGGCAGCATGTTCCATAGTTTTAGTATAACATCTGTTATAATTCAGTGCTGCTCTTAGCCCAGCATGCCCTTCCTCTAAATATCTTATTAATTAAACTGGCTTAGTAGGAAAATAATTAATACTATAAGTCTTGTACCTACTTAGAAAGGATTTAGAAACTGAAAAATTGGTTTTGTCTGAGCTTCAGCTCGAGGGTTGTGGGTTTTTTCATTCTTGAACACAAGCAGGTTACAATAGGGAGTATCTGAAAAATCTAACTGTACATATACAGTCTTCCAAATACGTAGATTCTAACTGAAATTCTGTGACTACAAAAATAGTCCACTACTTTGAGACGGTCACTGCTGGAGGGTCTTCCTCCACAACTGGTTGGAAGAGATGCTCCTGCACTTCTTCTAAATGTCCTGATAGCCCTTTTTAGCGCCTGATTCCCCAAAAGCCTTAACTCCAGTCTGCAAAATTGCTGTGTTTCTTACCAGTACTATGATGATACGGTGGGACCTCGTAGTCATGAAGTCAGTCCTAATGCTGCTACCTTGCATAACCAGCTCTTGAGTGGGCAGGAGAGTGAGACAGGGCACCCAGGTGGATGCAAATGAATTTGTGTGCAACATGTGGTTCTGTTACTTAACTATATGTGGTCAAGCACAGACATAGAATTTGCCTGTGTCTTTGTTCTGTGGGCAGTGCTGCTGTCTATATGCAAAAACTGCTGCTTTGCTGCTGATTCACCCAGCTTCTTTTCCCACTGAAGAGCAAATTCAGTTTGCTTCTTATTCTAACAAGAAATTACTTCTTTTGAGACCTAATGGAAAAGGTGCTGGGTGCCACCAAATTGTTCTTTAAACTCAGTCAGAATTTTAACAATTTCTTTGATGGGAGAAGGCTCAGGAATTAGCTGCAGCTTGTTCTGGATTTTCCTGGAAGGTCTGAGAGCAGCTGTTCTTAAGGGGGAAGAGGAAAAAGCTTTAAATGCTGTACAAGACCCTTTCAGCACAGGGAAAAGGCAGCTTGGGGAGCAGTCTGCAGTGTGACCCCAGAGTTTTATCGTTGGGCCCTTCTTTTCAAAAACATATTAGAAACTTAAAAATCAGTGTTTCATTGCAAATCAGTTGAGGTGCCTAAAGCACTTCTTCAGATGGGTTTAAGGCACTCTGGAAAATGCTGTGGCTGTTAAGTTAACAACCTCCAAAATCAAACTGCACCATGTGGCTGGTTAATGGGCATGGGGTCTTGTGCTTCAGCAAAGGGACCTGCCTTTAATTCTGATCCACGCTGAAGTTCAGAGAGTGTGTCTGTCCCTGGGTAGAGCAGGGTTTTTAACTAGCTTCTTACTATACACACTGGTCATCTTTGTCCCAAAGAATATGTGTTCAAAACTAATTTTAAAAACAAGGAAGCCTGTATTTATCCTATGGAGAAGAGTGAAGCAGAGCTAGCCATGTTCATACTGAGCCCTAAGAATCTGGCAGCAAGTAAGTTGTGATGAGCACAGTGTGCTGATATAAGCATAGCTAATTCATCAGATATATGAGTCCCTGTGGGAACAGCCAACACACAGCAGTACCAAGAGAGGTTGCACCCTCTTGTTTTCAGGGGAGGAGAGGGGATTTCCAAGCCTCTTTTGCTTTAAATCTGCCTTGGGCAGGCTGAGGATGCTAAGTCCCAGTTCATTTGTGTGTGCGTGCATCAGTGCTGGGTCTGATAGAGGAGCATATGGCAGGAGCTATTTGCCCTTGACTGTGCCTCTTTTTTGGCAGGCACAGTCTTGTTTCTCACAGAGCAGGCTCAGTCACAGCCACTCCTTCACATCACTCCTTGAGTCCCCAGCTTGCTGGCTTTCAGCTCTTTGCCTGCATGCCATGCCCTTTGTGGTGTTTTGGTTAATTGGACATTGTTTTAATTACCAGTGCACTAAAGAAACATGTATTTTCTATCTGTCGTTTTGCTGCCTCAGTGACCGCGGTCTCCAAGCAGCCAATACAGAACTCGAGCTGTTCAGATTTGGTGTGAATTGAAGTGACTCTCTTGGAGTTTCACTCCTTTACATCTCTTTAGGGGAAAACAGCCCTCCAGGGAAGAGAAGGCTCTATGAAACAGCTCATTTTATGCCCTGTTCCAAACACCTCGATCTCCCTCACTGGAACAAGTGGCAAAGAATCCTTGGCTTTCATTCTCTTCCATAGCCTGGAAGCACTCTGGCCATGTTCTGTGGCCACATCATTCCTTGGTTTGAGTCTTTGTGTTGCCTTCTTTGTTACCTTTCTCTCCCCAGCTTCTACAATAATTTCCTTTTTCTCCCTTTGCTGTCCCTAATTCTGTCGATTCTGTCAATAACAGCCACACTACCGTGGCAGACAGATTCTCTGGACTACCACTAGCCTCTATTTCGAGATGCTGAACTGCCACTGACTTGAAGAGGAGAAAGAGCATTTTTTAAATGCCTTTAAAAGGCATAGAGCCTTTTAAAATAATAATTTCCCTTCTTTTCTATCTATATTGACCCTTATCCTTTGCTTACAGCTTTGGAAAGAAAAATGTCAATGAGGCAAAGCAGAGAGGAGCTTATAAAACGAGGAGTGCTGAAAGAAATTTTTGATAAAGGTAAGTGTTCTTCTTTTCACAACAGTAAATTGACATCCCATGTAGTTTTATGGCCAGATATTACGTAATTGTAACACTAGGAACTGGGAATAGAGAGTTCTGAATTGCAAGACTATGGAAAATAAGATCTCTAAACACTTCTCTTGACTTCGCCGTGATCTGTCCCTCTCTGTTGGATACTTGTGATAGTTACTTAGCAAATAAAAATGAAAACTAATCAGAAATGTAAAGCAATAGAAATAAAAATCACAGCAATAGGCTGTGGTCACTGACTGCAAAAGAGCAAAGCATCCAGACTGTGAAGAAATATAGTGGGTTCTTGCCTCTGTGTGTTGCCATTGTCTGGTTGATTCATTTTGGGATTAACTGTTGTGGAAAAGGGAAACATTTAAAGGTTTTGGATCCTGATGAGTACAGAACAATGTACTTTCCCTTGAAGCAGTTCAGAAGATAATAATTTCTTGTTCAGGATAATTAATTTGTTGAGTTTGCAATGTTTTGTTTATGCAAAATGCCATTGTTTTACAAACATCATTGTTTTACACTGGTAACACAATACATAATTGACATCTGTTACATATATGTCAGTCTTTGTGTGCATCTTTTATTTGTTTTGCTGCTTCCCTTGTCAATAAGTAAGGCAATTAATTTAACTATATAAAGACATCATAAAGTTACTTCTTAATCACAATGGAACTTATGCGTATGCTTTAAAGCCTCATTAATTTGAAGTCTAAAAGTTTTTGACAATAGCAGTACAAAATCTGGTAGAAATCAATAGAAGTTAGAAACTTTCACAGATATTAGAAGTATAGCCTACTTCATAAATTCAGGAGCACTTAAATCTGCTACCTGCTTTTTACTTTGGCTTATTAGGAATTTAAAAATTTATTAACCCATGCTGCTAATTTTTTTGAGGTAAAAACAAACAACAGCAAAAATGTGCTTATCATTAAATTTTACACTTTCTACCCGTTATATCTTGTATACAGGTCACTATGACCTGCTGGCTTAGAAATCATCCTAGATGCAACTTCAGAGTAGAAACAGCTCCAGTCAATATGTTTGCCCTTCTCACTGCTTTGTGTTGTCCATGTTTTGTGGTGTGACTCTGATCAGGCCCGCAGCCAGTGAGGCATGGTCCAGGCTGTCACACCAAGTGATCAGTGCCTCAGCCAGCTCAGAAGGCAGCCTTCAGTCACACCTCTGTCCCAGGTGTGGCCTCCTTCATCCCTGTCTCACATCCCACACGTAGTCACCCTCAGAACCATCCCTACATAAATCTAAAAGCCTCCCCAGGACAAATCTTTTCTGTGAAGTCTGACTCTGCCTTCCATGTTGAAACTTGGGGGGATTTCCCCTGTATTGCTACCGAAGCACTACAGTTTTTTCTGTTGATCAAATAATGATGTAATTTGTAAATTTCTGTGTCAACTTGTGAAGCAGATTCTAAGTTAGCTGGACGTATTTGAAAGAGAGAAATTAATTCCTCCTTATAGTAGTTTTTCACCTTTACAAAGCTGATATGAAAAGAAAGGGGTAGGGCAGAGAAGAAAGTGGTAATACACAAGAATAGCGGCAGTACTCAAACAGCTGTGACAGTACAAGGATATGAACAAGGCAAGATGTGGAGAGCAAAAGCATTATATCCTTCACTGGTGTAATAATCTGGGAGTAATTCTAGTAACAGATATATTTCTTTGAGAACCTTAAGTGGAAGTAACATTTTCTTTGTAATTCCTGTTAGGTAACCTCTAATCCTTCAAGAAAACAAAAGACTTTTAGCATTTCTTAGCAGAACATTTTGTTTGATTGTGGTAGCACCTTCCATGCCAAGAGGCATCTTGCAGACAGTAGGTGTAAATCTCTTTGTTTCCCTTTCCTAAGAGGTAGGCAAAGCAGGCCTGTGAGAAATTTTGGGCTTTTTCTTTTTTTAACAACCCATGCCAATCAAAGCAAACAGTGCAGGCAAATTGACCCAAGAACAAGAATTTTTGCCTTGTGCTTGGTGTTGGTTTTGTCATATCTTCTATGTTGAAGAAAAGCATAATTAGCTGGTTTGTTTGCCTGCTGTTTAAATTGATGCTCTGACCTGTTTGCTTCAGGATTTGCTGGCTTTTCAGAGGACTTTGTGTCACCCAGCAGGTGAAAATGTGCAGTAAGTCACAGTAGTCACACATAGGAGAGTCACTGCAGTCCAGCTGCTATATTTGGAAAACAAGAAATGCTGTTGGTCATTTCAGTGACCCCCACACAAATTAGTCACGTGAAGCTGCTCCTGACTGTACTGCAGAGAGCTCTTTCCTTGCTAAGGGCCAAACTCATCACAGAATCACTTTCTGTTATCTTCCATTTCCAGGGCTCTGTGAGTTGGGTATTCTGAAAATGCAGGCAAAGGTTATAATTTTTTCAATACTCTGTACTTTTGGAAAATAGTAAGTTGAAGAAGTATCTGATGAAGCTCCTGCTGTCCTAATAGTTTGTGGGCAGATAGTTCTGAGAGATTAAAAATATAGGTCTTCCACCTACATCACAGAGCATACCTCAACATTTAGAAGAACTCATATTTTTGCTATGCCATTGCTCCTATACATAGGTACAGACTTCGATTTTCACATGAAGATGTAGCCCAAAAACATTACAAATGCCCACTGTTTCATGCTGCTGGTAAAAGAACTAAATCTACTGGTAATATTTTGATACCTCTCCTTCTTTGTGAATGTAGATGAGATTGCCTGTAGTGAGAAATTCCTGAATATGAGTGTATACCTATTACTTCAAAGGCAATGGTGCAATGGTTTTTCAAGGAAACATGGGCAGTCTTCATCTTTTATATTCTTGTATTTTAATATGCTCTGTCTAATAAAAATGATGGATTTAGACTTAAATTTCAGGTAACCTAAGTCCTGACAGGATTTGGACATGTTGCACTTACGCACTAAAGCAGATTTTGTGACAGTATGTGAGGATAAACTTGAAGAACGCAGCAAAGAGGAAGGCATGGCAGCCACTGGAGAGCCAGTTGTGTGGCAGTGAAATTGAAAAGTTTTGCACTCCTCCAGAAACAGCCTGTCTCAAACTCCATGAGATGCCACAAAACCAGGGATCTGCTTAGGGGCTGACATTGTGGAGGATGTCACCTACTGTGCTAAGGTAGTCACCAAAGCTAGGAAACAGTTCCGGGGCAGGTCTTGACCACATGCAAGAACACTCGATTTTCCATTCCCCACCCTTAGGGTCATGGCAGAGAATGACTATGAATTTTACTCTGCCCTTCCTAGTCTTTGCCATCAATAATTTCTTGCTTGGATAGTCTACTTGAGGGCAATCAAGTACTGAAGGAGACAACTCAATGCAAAAATTAACCCAGGATTTCAAATTGTCCGTTTTGACTTCCATAGCCTTTATGTGCTCTCTTGCTGCAGAGGTCCAGCTTCTCCCTCATGGACCCATCCAGTTTCATGCTCAGCTGATGTTATTAAAGCTCATGGACTTAGGGGAAGTAATTCTCCACTAAGTAGCACCAGACTCTGTGAAAACAGCAAAGGATTTAGCAAGTTTGAGAACAAAAGATTACATATGTTATCACTGTGCAAAATTAACTTTAAACTCATAGCCAGTTCCTGAGAACAGATCAGTTCATCCATGTATATGTAATAATTGTATTACCAGGATTCTTTTCATTTGTATGTCAGCCAACTGGAATAGCTTTAATACTTGAAAATAATAGGTAATTTGCCTTTTATAACTGGTTGTCAGGCGTATCTCTGATGCAGGATTAATTCACACTAAGATACTCTTTCCTCTACAAATTATTTTTCCATATCTTTGATCTGTTTGCTATACTTGAGCAACTACCCATGTAGCTCTTCTTCAAGCAATACCTGATTTAGGGTGTATATTTCAGTCATTATTCTGTGCCATATCTGACGATTTCATTCAAATCCATGGACAAATTTTAGACTAAATCAAGAATAAAGATATTCAGATGTAAGATTAAAAAAGGTTACGCTGTCTTTACAGAAAGCTGCCATGCTTTAGTATTATGACAAAAGGTAAAAGCCAAAATTTTATCTTTCATTTTACTTTTTTTGCAATCCTAAGTTTTCAAATACTTTTTTAAAATCATGCTAATATAATTTGAGAAGCACATAGCACACTTAAGATAGTAGGATTTCAAGATACTCAGCTTATTATAATAGGCATCTCACTTCATGAAGAATGTATAGTCATCCCTCCAAAAAGCAAATGTTACTGGGCTTGTCATGCATACTTTTCTCATAGTTACAGTCAAATATAGCCTGAATTAATGCACTGAGTTAATGAATATATTGCCAGACACAGTCACAGCCCTTTCTTCAAGAAGCAGATGCTCTACATAAGAAACAGTTACGCTCTTTCGTGAAACCAGGTAACTGAGAGAACCTCAGTCCTTATCCCAAACACGTGTAAACGTGTGTGTCTATCAAAGGGTGACAGAGCCAGCACAGAATACACAGCATTTCTATCCAAACAGCTAAGTCAAAAAATGTTCAGCTTAAATACTGTCTGAATTGCTTTTTGATTTTTGCTGCCTAGGGAAGTAAACAGCTTTTTGTAGAATGGCCACAGTAGTTAGAAAGGAGGCTATGCTGCAAACACTTGGCCAAAGCCTTTAGCTTTAATTCACATTTCCACCTTTTAGCCAGCTCAGTTGATCTCTCAAAGCCATGGGTCAGGTTTCAGTCTAGTATAATGTGACTGCATTACCATAATAGCTCTCTGAGTCTCCAAAAAGCCTCCAACAAAACCAAGAAAGTCAAGACCTCGGTATTTATAGTAATTCTAAAATAAACAGGAGACCATCTTCACTCGCTGTAGAGAACCCTTAAATGGCAGAAACATAATTCTGAATAGTTATCAGCTAATATATTTTCAGACTTGTTCATTGCTGTATACTAGCACCAAAATGAGACTTTTTTTCTCTTTTCAGTATTGTTTTCCAAAGTGGTTTGTACATCTTAGCCCTATGAGGGGAAAATGTTGACACATTTGAGTGATGTACATCTCCACTCAGTATATTGAGCAATAATATGGCTAGTCAGTGGTGCCCAAAAATCTAAAACCGTATTCTGAAATCTTGAGTTTTAAATTTTTAAAAGTAATTTAAATGCTTAGTAAAATCAAGTTCCGCATATTTGCCTGCTGGTTTTTAGTTTCACAGGTCACATTTCAGTTATGTTTTCAGGCTTCCATTTGTAACCATAGGGGCTGAACACTTTGCTTTATAAAACTCTAATTGTGATATCCATGTAGTCATTGCCTCCAGGTACCATAGTGCTGTGCTTAACAAGTTTGGAGATAAAAATCATGCAGGTTGACCCTATAGAGAATAATCTGAATCCTTTCTTCTGCTCTTTATTATTTCTAATGTGAAGTGGTGTTTGATAGGAAAGAAAATGCCAGCTGCTGTCACAGAAATTTTGCTCAAATAGAAGAGATATTATTAGAAACTATAAAAACAGGCTTTCTAAATAGAATCTGATATATCCCAGTATCAAGACCTTACATCAGGCAACTATAAAAATTATTCTCTTCCTTACATAAAATGTGGTTATTTGTATGTAAAATAGGGACATACTCCTGTGATTTTGCTTGTGTCCCTTATTGCATTAAAGTTGGTGTATGGAAAGATAATAATTTTGTAATTAATATTAAAATATTATATACAGTATGTATTCATTTTTTTTAGTTCCAGCCTACTATCATTCCTAACTTCCCAGATTCAACAGAGAGAGGGAAAACAGATTTTTTTGGCAGTGGATGGGACTGCATGTCTGCATGGGTCAAGGATGGTCAGGAATCACCCAATTTAGACCACGGTTGATAATGGCCATTCCAGGGTAGAGGAAAAGATAATGTATTATATTATAATTTAATATAACATAAATTTTATGTTACCTCAGAGGTGCTACCACCATCACTGCTCAGCCTTGGCCAGTGGTGCATCCAGCTTGGAACTGGTTCCATCAGACGTGGGGGAAACTTCTGGCAGCTTCCCACAAAATTCACCCGTGTAGCCCCCCTACTATCAAAACCTTTCCATGTAAACCCAGTGCATGTGTACGTAGAAGATCTCGGTCCCGGTTCCTCATTTGAAAACAATCTAATGGAGATAGATTTCAATTAAAATTCTGTCTGCATCTTATTTATGTCTCTTTTGTTGTCATTCTTTTTTCCTCCAACTATGAACAGATGGGGAACTTTCCATACCAAATGAAGAAGGAGCTTTGGAGAATGGGCAGCCTCTGGGCTCTGGGCTGAGCTCCAGCCAGGTGTCCCTGCCAGCCCTAGCAGAACTGGAGTCAGTCCCAGCATCTGTGGAACCCTGCTCATATGAAGTGCTCCCAACCACAGAGATCATGGATGGGGCAGGTAACATCTCGTTTATATTATGGTCTAGATACTCTAAGCTGTTTGAAAGAAGCTTTTGACTTCTAACATATGCTGTTTAGCCCTGAGAAGTCCTTGTGAAAATGAAGGTATTCTGGTGTAGAACGAGTTGACAGTGTAGAGATTGTCAGTGAGTGCTCCATGAGAAATTTTGACTGACATGATGTGGAAGTAACTTCTACTTCTATGCAAGTAGCCTCTCTTGGAGTAAGGCAAAACCCTGCACTTTGTGAACATGTAAAAGTAGGTTTCCAGCTCTCTGTCTACATCTCAGATGTGCCAATGAGCTCTGGAGCAGAGAGCTTACAACACATTTGAACCTGGGGGTACAACATCGTGCCCTCTACCTGCCGCATGGTGCTGTGTGATGTTCACACCACACATCAGTCAGTAACTAACACAGTCAGCTGCCCTACCCTGGGTGAGGCTGGCTGCTCTTCTTCCCCAGCCTGTGCAGAGAGACAGCAATGCTCTACATCTAGGTTAGCTCCTCTTGATGCATCATGTGCTGCTGAGACTTGTGGACAAAGGTCAAGTGAGGAAAAGTGAGCAGTAGAAGTTGTCATCCATGATCTTGCACAGCTATGCAGCCTTTTTGAAAGGGAGTAGGCTCCATTAGGTGCTTTTTACTTTTAACAGGGTAGGTTTACAGACCACCTGCTAACATATCTGGTCTTAGGCAAGCTGTGGTGACAGACCATCAGAGACATGACATTATAAAACTCGATTTGTGTTCCAGATGTGGGAGTATATTCCAGTCTGACATGGGGGACCTGGCTTCTGTCAGAAGTAATGGGAAATTTGACCGTTTTGTGAACGTGTGTTACTCCTTCTCTTTTACTTTCTTTCTTTCCTTCTTTCTTCCTTTCTACGTTATATGATGTTTGAGTGAAATCTATGAGTCATTCCTAATCTGCGTTGCTGTGCTGCTTTTCTTGTCTGACTTCGGCTGTATCTGCTGCTGCTTTGCTCATAACATTGTTGCGTCTACGATGTGGTTGTGTCCTCCAGTGTCTGAAGAGAGCCCCACATCCAATGAATCCGGCGTCCTCCTGTCCCAAGATCCTACAGCTAAGCCAGTCCTGCTACTTCCCCCCAAAAAATCTGCTGCTTTCCCTGGAGACCATGAGGACACCCCAGTGAAACAGTTGTCCCTCCTCAAACAGCCCCCTGCCCTGCCTCCTAAACCTATTGCCAGGATTGCCAGCCACTTAACTGGTAAGTAGGTATTCCTGGACCCTCGGCCCCGCCATTTCCCTTGTAGGAAAAGCTGCCTTTGTAGCAAGGTTCTCAGCGTTCTTCCTCTTTCTGTAATGCTGTTTGCACTTGTTGTGTGTGCTGGTGATGTACGTGCTGTACCTAGGGCAGGGATCATGAAATCTTCAGACTGCAGCTTCATCAAGGTTGCTCCAGGGGCACTTCCCCTCTCAGCTGTAATTGCCTAAGACCGCTGTGGCATTTCCTAACCCTCCTCACTCTCATTCATCAAGATTTACCATCACCACTGAAATTGCAGGATGTGCTTTGATGGGAAAGGAAGTATCAGAAAAATACTAGGATATCTTTAAATGCCCTTAATGAGGAAAGGCATGAGAACTGAGGCGAAAGAGAAAGTTTTGATTTCTCCTTTTGCCATTTGTTGCTTGTCCCCTTAACTGCCATGTGAGCAGGTCCCCCTTCACACCCCCTTCACACACCCTGTTTGTCTTTTACTTGCCCTCTAGTCCTTACACAGGTAATTCTGTCCTATGACTTCTTGCCATTTTGCCTCCATGCTTACATTGTCTGCCAAACTGCTCCCCCTTTCCACCCCTGCTCTGAATGCTCCCCTCCCACTGGTGAGTCCAGTTCCCAATGACCAGGATTTTGATGTCCTGCACTTTATGTTGCAGTTTAGCTCTCACTGCATGGAAGGTAGCAACAGTAAAGAACACAGGCTCTGTTTTGTGTTCCACATGTTTTCACAAGTGTCCAAGCTCTTTGGGATTCAAAGTTCCAGGTGGAGGTGGAAGGATGGTGGGTGTAGCTCCTCCTCCCAGTCTCTCATTTCAACTGCTAAAGCAAAGGATGGCTATATTTATGCAGACCAAAATAGATTCCCTAAATGCTTGCCTGCACCTTTTGAACAGTCTGCTTATAATTGCAGCTGCTGCACAGGAGGCAGCACCTCGAAATCCTGAGTTGAATATGAGGTGTGGTTCATCTTTGTAGTGGGGCAGCTACCAGTCTTTCCCCTGGGTTGATCTTGTGTTCATCCTGACCTAATATTTTAAGAAATGATATGAGAATTTCTCTGCCCACATTTATATATTATAGATTTTTTTTTCAGACAGTTAATACCCATTTTATTCAGGTTTAAGATCTATATCAGGAAAGAGCTCATTAGGAAAGAACATATTCTGGTTTTCTCTCATCTCTACGTAGTCTCTTCATGTTTCTGTTTGGATGACCACACTTTTTTGTCCTGTATAGTTCTGTACATTTTATGTGAAACCTCTTACTTTCTTACCTGCCAAAATCTCCACATAATGGTTAATATTTTACCTTTTGCTACAAAGTGAATGGGCAGTCCTGCAGCCTGCAAGGCCAGGTAGCAGTATTCATAGCTTCACCTAAGGACAAAACTAGCTTCCTATGATCTCCCATAAAACTCTGTCCCAATTACAAGAAGTTGTTCAGAAATTAGGCCAACATGGAAGAAATAAAAATATAGGAATAGCATAGGAAAAAAACTCAGGTACTAAATGTCCTTGATTCATAAGCCATTGTTTTTGTAAGAGATTACAGAAGAATCAAAGGATGAGGACTTCTGGAGTAGTTTTGGTTTTTTCTGCAGCTGCAAATTTTGTATGAAGTAGAATCAGGCTCAAGTTATCAGCATAAGTGAGTTCCTTGATGGTGATGACTTTCCAATGAAAGTGAAACAGAACTGTGATTTCTCTTACTTTGTGGTGGCCTTCAGTGATGTCTCATCTAGCCCTATAGAAAGTCTTGTATGTGCATATAGATAGACTCTTCCACATGCATATACAGAACCTTCAGGGTAAAGGAACAGAGATTCAAATTGAGTCATAGAGACATAATTTAATTGACAGTATTCCTGCTGGAACTGAAACCCTCATTTATACATTCCTTATAAACAAAAGTATTCAGCTTGTTCTTAAGGGTCCATTTACTTTGGTGGTCCAAAGGATATACATGTTATTCAGTGCCTTGGTAATTATATTAGCCATGTACAATCTTTGGAAATGAGTAATCAATCCTAATGAAGCATCCTCCTCAGTGAGAAGCAGAATTAATGCTATTCTTTTTCTAATTACTCCAGAGACATCCTCAGCTTGTAAGAAAACAAGCAAAATCTGAATTCTGGCATTCAAAATGAAAACTTTTCAGCTCTTGCTGCATACACATTTTTCTACTGAAGAATTTTTTGAAAGGTTGAAGGACAAATTAAGAGATACCAGGCAGGGCTAGTGGAGAGTGACAGAGGTTTAATGATTTGGTAGAGCTTTTCAAGCAACTGTGAGAGGAGATGTGATCCTGTGAAGACTTCAGGTACATATGTGAAAATGCAGAAGCAGCTCAACTTCTGTCTACATATATATATGTGTGTGTGTGTGTGTGTGTATGTGTGCATAAGTGTATCTATTTAATAGAAACATGTTTTATACAAACATATATTAAAAAATCACTATAGACATGGTCAGAGGCAAAAAAAAAGGAAAAATATTTTAAATACAAACCTTGAGGGAAAAAAGTCAGACCACTCTTGCTGTGAAAATATTCCAAAGTTCTTCAAAAAGGTATGCCGACTGACTTGCAGGGCTTGACAAAGAACTTATTACAGATTTTAGAAATGGAAAAGGAACATTCCTTTCCTCTGAAAGCATTTTGAACCATCTCAAATATCTATCCGCCTGTGCCAAGACAAAGAGTGGCCTTTCAGTTGATAAGAAATGCACACAAAAGAGCAAGCCTAACTATACACGTAAGAGCCCATTTAATTTTGTGGAGAGTGAAAAGAAAAATAAGTCCATTTTAAAGGTGGAAGGAAGAGAGAATTGCCTCTAGCAAATATAAATCACACAGGCTTGGCACGCTTCTTCTCAAGGCTGAGGCTCTGTAGGGATGGGGCAGTATGGAAACAGGGCCAGAGCCAAGGGCAGACTGCAGGGCAGCCACTGGGAGTGGTGCCAACACCACTGCAGAAGATGCTCCATGCTTTTCCTCACGCCATGTCCTGTGTTCTTGATGGTGCTGCCTCCACAGGGAGCATCTCTGTCACAGCACGGGGTGTGGAAGTGCCTATGTAGCCCTAGAAGATGGGCAACTCTAGGATAAAACATGAGCCTTGACTGTTTTGATACCATTGTTTCAGTGCTCTGCATGTCCTGTTGGCCAGTCACCTCCTGGTGAGCTTTCTGCTGGTTTTCAAACATGATGAGCATTAGACTGATCAGTATTAGACAATCTTCACATTGTCTGATGCTACTTTCTACACTCTACTGCATTGTACTACAAGATAGAATTTCTTTCATTGTTTTATTTCTACAATATTCACGTGCAGAACCCAGACATTTAGGACACTTCTAGCTTCCTTCACTAAAAATTTAGTAAGAGTTGAAATAATCACCTGGGACTAAATTTAATTGGGGTGCTGGTGTTCAAGTCCCCAGCTTATAATAAAATCTTTAATGGCCAAGTGACAGGAAGACTAGGTATGTCTGATTTGATGGACCCCAGTGTTGTAAAGTTCCCTTTGATCTTGATTCATTAAGCTGTTAATTTTCACCAGCACAGATAATTTTTCTGAAATTAATTAGATATTTTCCAACTAAATCACCAGTAACCCATAAAGCTCCTAGAACACCAGAGAACAAAATATGTGCCACTAAGATGGGATCTCAGGAGCAACTGAGTCTGTTTGAGCCAAAATTTAGCCTAATATTAGAATAGGGTGTAGCTTTGGTTGTATCTGGCCACTTACCTATTCCATTTAAACTTTTTGCATTCTTTTGCTTTATTCATTCAAGATTTTGAAAAGACACATAACACATTTTTAGTTCTGATATTGTGCTTTCTAATTATGTCTGTGTAGAATCAGAACTCATTTATAATTAGAGGTGAACATTTAACAGGGTAGGAAATGTTAGAAGTCCTCCAAAGTTGCTTCTGACAATGCAGACAAGACAAGAATGATGTTTGAGAACATGAATGCCTGGGGTCCTGCTGCCTTGCCATGGCACAGCTGGTTATTAATGACAGCTTTATAAAAGTTTTTGCAACTACAATTTGCCCGATAAATACTCTGCAGTATTTTATAATGCAGTAGTCACATATGTATCAAAAGACTCTTCTGTAGATGAGCCCAGGACATAATCCAGAAGCTTCCTCCACTGTGATGTTACCTCCAGCTGCCTGCTCTGGCAGACTACATTCATAAAGAGAGGCTACATTCACGTGGAGACAATGGACAATTCTCTCACTGTGTGTCAAGGGAGAAGCAGCAGAACAAAAGCAGTTTCTCCTTCACCGAGTTCTCATGGAAACTGGACCCTGGTGCATTTTCTCCCTCTTTAATTCCTCTCTGTGCTGCTTCCTGGAGAGGAGTACCTATCACATACAGGTATCAGGAAATCTTCTCGTCTTTGAAACCCTCTTCATGGCCCTGCACAGGAATTCATGGAGAGCTATACTTTTCAACCTTTAGGGCTAATCATGCCTTGCTTTTGTTCTCCAAATTCAACCTGAATCTTGGCTGCATATATGGTACAGAAGAACAGCAAAGAATTTCTGTCTCAAATCTTCCCCTGAGGACATGGCTGCAGATCTGGCTGTAGTCAGCAGGAGATGCATGGTAAATCTTTGAGAACAGTTTTTTGACTTGTCTTTATGAATCTGCTCAAAAACTCATTGAAACAAGAAAAGAGACACCATTCAGGCACAAGTGATTACAGGAGAGAAGACCTGAAAAAGCAAAAGTTACTTGTCCAAATATTGCCAGCAAATATAAGGCACTTCGCCCCATGGAGCTCCCTCAACAGGCTACACTGGGTTTTGCACTGTTTGTTGGGTTTGGGTTTTTTTTTGCACATTATTTTGCAGAATTAGTTACTTGAAAGGAATTTAAAGAGTATCTAATTAGCTTTATGACACGGTGTATTACTTGTAGTTGTATAGAGTACAGCAAAGGTCACAGTATAAGGTCATTCCCGTGAGGAAGAACCTCAGCAGGTCTTCAATCCAACCTCCTGCTCAAAGCAGAGCCAAGTATGGGATCAGACCAGGTTGCTCAGGCCTTTGACCAGCTGGGTCTTGAAAACTTCAGAGGATGCCAGCTGTACAACCTGTCTGGATGAACCTGCTCCACTAACTGCCTCTTCTCATGGCAGGGAAGATACTTTGCTTATAATCCAGTCTTGAACCTTTTTTGTTTTGCTTTTGCCCACTGTCTTCTCCTCTCACCACACACCACTGAAGAGTATCACCTTACAGATAACCTGGCTCTTAGGTACTGAGAGGCTGCTCTTAAGTGTTCCCCCCACAAGCTGTCTTTGCTCCAAGCTGAACACACCTCAGTACCTCAGTTCAGAAGGTGCTCCAGCCCTCAGGCACTGCAGTGACCCTGTGCTTGACTCATTCTGGTTTTTTGCTCTTTCCTGGTGGATACTAAGCTTGCACAGATACGGTCTAGATACAGTCTAAGGACTGGTGAATAGAAGGGGATCCTTCTATCAATAGAAGTATCTTTTGATATCCTGGCTGTGTTTCTTTTTGTACCACCCAGGAGTGTGTTGTCCTTCCTTGCTGTCAGGGTACAATGCTGGCTTACGTTTGGCAAGGAGTCAAGAAAGAGCATTTCTGCCACTGGCAGTGTAGCAAACACAGCCAGCTCTGCCACAAGCCAGGATCCCCAGGCATGTTCTCTTTCTCCCTGCAGTAGTTGAGCTGGCGCAGAATTTGAAGATTTTAATGAGCCTTTCTGCAACTCCTGCTGCAGCAACCTTTGCTGCCATACATCCAGGAGTTCCTAGCACCCCATCTGCAGCAGCTTCAATGTGTGCTGACCAGTTCTCCAGCCATGTTCAGTGACTAAGAAGCATCAGATTCGGTGTACATGGTGCACAGCTGCTGTGTACCACTTACACTTCAGAAGAACCATATAATAGCAAACCCGTGCAATAAATAAACAGATTTATCTCATGAAAACCCCAAACAAATACAGAAACTATAGATGTTAGCAAAATTATCTGTATGTAAAGGGTAAGGGATGGCCTGCTTGTCAAAGATCTGATGTGTAGCAAATATTGTGGCATCCACAACTGTCTTTTAAGTAATTGATTGTCATCAAGAGTGGAGAGGTTGATGCCTTAACATCTTTTTCATCAATTCTAGTGTACAAGTTATTACACAGTGACGAGTGGTCACAACCCCACTGGGAATTAACATCTTGCAAAATTGCTCATTATTCTCTTGAGCATTAAAAACCTCAGCCAGAAGAGATTAATCAGACTTGCACACCTGGCTTCACACTGTTTGCTTCTTTTCAGTTACGAGTGCTTTGTGCAATGATTTAAGACTCTGGTAGCATTTCACTGAAAAGACACTTGTCATAGATTCTTTGTTCTTATTTCCCCTGTCCAGCTTCTTACTCATCTACAGATGCCCGTGTCTGATGTATATTCCATGCTGGAGACAATAATTGTTACTAGCCCTGGTTCATAAATCATGTACATGGTGAAATAAAAACAAACAGAGGAAAGAGCTGTAAAACTCGGTCACCTCACTTTTATATTTAGGGAGAAGTTGTTCTATCCTTTACTGTAGATAATGGTAGCACAGTTTCCAACAGCATGCCTGGAGCCCATGGATTTGGGCAAGGCCCCACTTGTTCAGCGTAGTCACTGATCAGACCACACATTAAGACTTACTGTACCAAGGTCTCCATTACTGGTGTCAGTGAAGATACACAGTTACATTTCCCAGCAAATAGATCAAACTCTTTTCCCATTGTAGTCATTCTCCTTTTAACCATTTTATTTAAACAAAGAGTTCTCCTGAAGATGAAGGGCAGACAAGTAGACTTAATGGCTCTGGTTCATTTCTAAGGGTCTGTTTTGGTATTAGGACCATATTCAGCCAAACTCAAGAACCTGAGTGTAACATAGTCAGTCTGAATGAGGACATTTAAAATAATGGGCAAGATTTTTGGCAGGTGTCCAGTGGAGTCACCCAGCACTGGTACCACTGAAAACATATTGATGTGAAGCATATATTTAAATTTAAGTGGGAGCTAAAGGTTTCTTTTGTTGTGCAGAATCAAAACCAGAGTGTGCGCATCTGATTCATGATGGAATGAATATGTGGCTACTCAGGATGACTAAGCTAGACTTGTTCTCCTGTGAAATTCCAGAGCAGCAGTGTCTGTGCCACAACTCTACTGCATGAATACTTGCACGAGAAAAGACATTTTTGCTGTATTCAGAAAAAAGAAGGAAGGATTCCTGTTTGCTTTATACCTGAGATCTTTGACATGTCATGCTCACTTCCAACATACAATATCGCTCTGATCTTCAGGATCACAAAAGGCAGAAAACTCAGATGATACTTCCAGTTATACTTTTGTCAAAAGCAAGAGATGCCTGCAGTTGGGATCTCTTTGAATTCACCATTAATGTTGGCTGCCATAGAGCAATGGGGCATCCAAGCACAGGCACTGTCAAATGAAGACTTTAATTGACATACGGCAGAAAAGGATCTTAAACCAACCTGTATTTGTCAAAATGGAAGTGCAGATCTCAGTGTAGTCTTTGTAATTCAGGACAAGCTCTAGAAGTAAAACTGCCTGAAGCATAAATGTGTGAAAAAACCCACTTTTTTTACTACAAATCCCATAGGAGCTTTATTCTTAGGACTCTATACAATTTACTCTTTACTCTCTCTGTTATTTACCTTTTGTTGAAGAGTGTGTTCTTTTATGCAGGACACAAAGAGGAAATGTATGCAAATAACATGTTTGTAAGAAAAACAAGGTGACTTGAAGACCTTTGTGTGATTCAATAGAAAATCCTGAATGTATTTTTTTTTCTTTTCTTTTACTGCTTTGGCAAACCCATGAGTTAAATTTCAGCCTTGGTAGAGCAATCAGAAGAATTTTTGCCTGCAAGAGACAACATGTTAAGCAGATTTAAAATTACATTGAAAGGCAAAAAGCTTGGATTCTACTCTCTATAGCTCTTCCACTCTGCAATGTGGAAAGGCCACTTTTTCTCCATGCCCCTACCTCATGGTGTAACCCCAGCCAGAGCCAAGCCCCACTCAGCCACTCACTCACTCCCCCACCAGTGGGACTGGGGAGAGAATCAAAAGGGTAAAAGTGAGAAAACAAATGAGTTGCAATAAAGACAGTTCATTAGGGAAAGCGAAAGCCAGGCACATAAGCCAAGTGAAACAAGGAATTTGTTCACTGCTTCCCATAGGCAGGAAGGTGTTCAGCCATCTCCAGGAGAGCAGGGCCCCATCACATGCAATGGTTACTTCAGAAGACCAATACCATCACTTCAAAAATCCCCCCCTTCCTCCTTCTTCTCCCCAACTTTACATACTGAGCATGATCCCATACAGTCTGGAATATCCCTTTGGTCACTTGGAATCACCTGTCCTGGCACTGTGTCCTCCCAGCTTCCTGTGCATCCCAGGTTTCCTCAATAGTGTTGCAGTTCAAAAAGCAGAAAAGGCCTTGGCTCTGTGCAAGCCCTGCTCAGCAATAACAAAAACATCTCTATATTATCAACTCAAGCTTTGCTCAGCACAAATCTAAAATAGCCCCATACCAGACACTGTGAAGAAAATTAACTCTACCCCAGCCAAAACCAGCACACAGTATTTCATCTTTACACTCCCTTGGACCCCTCTATGTTGTTAGCCTGTAAAGACTCTGGAGAGGGAGAAGGCTTACACTGTCAATGTTCCTAGCATAGCAAAACCACTGTCAAGAGACATATCTGAACTTGACTCATGGTCTTTTTTCACCTTACAATCCATAATCATTTTCAAGATGTGTTACTGCTTGCTAGTCTTGATATCAGCCTTGTGTACCCTGGCTATAAGATATGGATAGAGGAACAGGTAATACCCAGAACAGTCCAAGAAGAAGGAAAGAATGAAGGGAATGGGGAGAAGGGGAATTTAAACTAAAAAGAACCATCTGGAAAAGGACTGTAGAAATCTGATAGCGCTCAGAATCATGATGACCTTTGGAGAGTAGCTTCTAACTCTCAAGCTTCAGGTCAAAAGAAGATTCTGGCCCTGCAATTCCCTTACCATGTTGTAGCAAGAGGAGTGGATAGAAGCATCAAGTGACCAAAGGTCATGCAAGCCTCACCCACAGAGCTTCATTGCAGAGACAAATATGTGCAGTATTCCAGGCTGGAAAAGGCCTGGCCTTCCTCCTAGAGATAAACTCAGAGTTGTTGCTGACAATGTATATATTTTTAATCTCTCTTTCACTCTTAGCATGTGTTGTGACCATTTCCTTCATCCATCTTGGCAACTACTAGCCCTCATGTTACTTCTTTTCCCTTCTGAAAATATTTCACAGTGCAACTCCAAAAATCTCCATTCTGCAGTTGAGTTCTAGAAGAGATGTTTGCTTGTGGACCTCTCACTGGTTTCTCATTGAAGTCAGGGAAGTCTTTGCCTGGCTGATCAACTATGGGTTTCAGTGAACATTTTAACTAGAATTAAGAAGGTAAAATTCAGTGTTTGAGTCCCGAGAAAATGCCTGCCACTTCTGTAAAAGAAGTCCTAACAATCTAGTGCCGTTTAACTTTTCTCCTCATGTACCCTCCATTTTTCCAAACCTGTCCTCTTTAGTATTCAAACCTCATTTCATATCTCTTTTGCCCTATAATGTAATTTTTTACACCAGATGTTTTGCACATTACAAAGCTGTAAGAAGTGTGACTTGTAGTAATTGCACTGCAGTGGCTGAGAGGGATCAGGAATCCCTGAGCTTTTGCTCTGGCAGTGATGGTGGTGAGTCATCCTGTAACTTCAGACACTGAATTGCTCTCATCCTAATTGCTCTCCCCCTGTTTTGGTGTCTGTTGAGTGGAAGAAGTTGCATCTACCTCACAGGGCTATTTTGGAGGATTAGGGCTTTAAAGTGTGCCACAAGCCTTGTTAAGTATTGCTTAATGTGTTTATTAAGGGGCATGCAGAGCCCTGGGATGTTTTTTGTGGGACTCAGGAGTGCTGCAAAACAACAGTGTTTTTTCTGGAGACCATGCTGAGCATGCAGCAGGAGTTGTCTGTCACAACAGGGAAGGTGTGCACACTCCCATGTTGAGTAGCAACCTCAGTACCTGCTCACCCAGGCAGATACTCTCATCTCCATCTTACTGACATAAAAATTAACACCAGTGTTCTCTTTCTTTCTTTTAGATCCTGGCGCTCCTGTGAAGCTGCCTTGTATGCCAGTTAAACTGTCACCTCCACTACCTCCAAAGAAAGTCATGATTTTTGGGCCCCCTTTAGGTGGGGCAGACCTCTCTCTCTCATCCTATGCCACGCAGAAGAGCTCTCAGCAGCCTTTGACCCAGCAGCATCACACTGTCCTGCCATCCCAGTTAGCAGCTCACCAGCACCAGCTCCAGTACGGCAGCCACAGCCAGCACCTTCCTTCTGGGTCCAGCACGTTGCCCATTCACCCTTCAGGGTGCCGGATGATCGAGGAACTGAACAAAACGCTAGCCATGACCATGCACAGGCTAGAAAGGTAATGGATCAACTTCTAAAATTCCATACTGGTGTGAACCGTTTCCTGCTAATCTCAGCATCGATACCATCGAGTTACATTCTTAGGACTTGAATGAGGTGTCTCCTCCAGGGTCTAACAACTTCAGGGCAGAGTCATTTCTGGAGAAACAGAGGCAGAGGAAGAGCCTTTCCAGGCTTGTTTGACAAGTTTGTGGCAGAAAGGAATAAAGACCAAATTTCCAGAACCCTATTGTCCTGTTCAAGGAAGTAGATAAAATATAGCCAATGGAGAAGATTTTAATAGGACATGCCTGGCTTGCAGTAAGTACTGCTGAGGCATAACTGCAGAGCTCCAGTTGTGTAGAGGATTGCTAAACGCAAGGAGAGGAAGATTCATAAAAGAGCAATTAGAATCCAATGTGCCACTCCAGCAGGGCATCTGATTAGTATTACCAATTAGCTCAAAACAATCTATGTGGACTTCCTACAAGTCACTTAGAAGGGTTTTAATGCAGTATTTAAATTAATTTAAATTAAATTATATGTTTGATCTTAAAATAAGCATTTAACTTATTTCACAGCAGCTACCTTCTTAGCCATTTGCATATGGCAAGAGGCAGCACATTTGATCGGAAATGCCTTACCCACCTTGGGGCTGTTTTTGTTATTGTCACTTATGAGTATCCAGAGTGTTTCTCCAAGTAGTCTGAGTAAGTGAAGCATGTTGCATAAATGCAGGCTGCCCTCATAGGCTACAACATCAGCAAGCTTTGGAAAATGTAATTCACCTTACAAAAAGTTTTCTTCAGGAAAACTGAGAAAGCCCCAGAACAGGGAAGTTTTTCTGAAAAATTACATGTTTTATTTAGTACCAAGGACAGCTTTGTAGCCAGCTTGTTCTAGGAGCATCAGATCATCTTGTTATGCAGGAAGACAAAATATTTGGTCTAACAGATAAAATGCCTAATGATTTATGCCTCAGTATTTCTGTCTGATAATGCTACCTTCATTATATTCAATAGTTGGAAACAAGTGGTTTATTGATGGTGATTTCTCCCTACTGCCTGAAAAAGAGTAAGGAGACCAGAGGCTGCCTCACACTACCAGCTTATTCTGGTATTTTAGTACCAGAATAGTGACACATCTCTTACATCATGGGGCTAATGTTTCTACAGCATGGGGGAATTCTCAGCTGGGGAAAAACTACTAGGGCTATGAAGGACATTCTTATTCCCGTCAGTGAAAGAGCTGTAGAGATAGGATAGAAAGAGAATCCACATTGTCCCCCACTGCTATACCAGTGCCATACCCAGTGACTACCCATTTACCTCTCACATTGCCAGCACGGCTGGTCTGATGCCTCTGCACCAGCCCAAAATTCAATGCAGCAGGCACAGAGCAGAGCTGCTGTCTCCCAAAGGCTCCTTTGGGGCTGCAGTGCCCATGCTGTCCCCAGTTTAGGTCGGGCGTCTTAATGTCTGGCTCCCACTGTGTGCAGAAGGCCCTTTGTTATCCTGAGCCCAGTGACATCTCTCAGAGTATGACTTCATTGTGGCATCTGTTGCCCCACAGCAATGAATGCTCCAGTTTCTAGTCATCCATCATGTTTATGTCTACAAATTAACCGATTTAAAGAAGGTGATGCTGTTTGGGTTTAACTATTAATTTGAAGCTGAAACTCTGCTGCTTGTTAAAACCTGAATAAGCAAGCCTTCATGTCCCAATGTGAAGCAATTGCTTCCCTTTGCAATTAATAAGAAGAAAATAAGAAAAGGTTGTGGCACTGATATTTCACATGAATAAAATGAATACGAATCCTAGTTCATGATCTTGCAGACAGATTTTTCATAGCCTTTTTTATGTTGTTTAACTGTTAGTTAAATCATGGATTAATGTATTGAGTACTTTGTGCTCCTTGTCAAAACAAATCAATAACTTTGGCATTCACAAGGGAGAAAATAGGTCATGATCATTTCCTCTGCAACAGCAATTGTTATTTTTGTAGTATATAGAGGTAAAAGTATTTCAAACCATTTACGGTTCTGTGGAGCTGATCTTGCTGTTAAATTCTTCATTTGGTTTTTTCAAGCCACATTGTGATCTAGATAAATTTGCCAACTTTGCTTGAAGATTTGTGCAGATTTTTTAAACATATTTATTTAACTTGGGAGACAATTATTTGCACCAAGCCACTGTTTTCTACTATTTTTGACAGAACTTACTTTCCCTTATTGTAAAAATCTGTATTAAACCCCAGAGAAATTATACTGCAGTATTTGTCATTGCACACGTCAGCCCAAAACTCTCAAGGACCTGTTAAACTGCAAAGATCCTAGATCTCCTTCCTCTGTTTGGAATTTGGTAGTGTATGGAGTGCCATCCTGCATTTTGCTGTTCCTTCCAAGTTAACAAAGCACTGGGCCACTACTGTTGGGTCAATAATCCTGAAGAGATGTGAGAGCCTGATAAGTCCCTGAGGCACCTTCTGGTGAATACTAAGGGGTTTTTCCTTCTGATCTCAGACATTATCTCAAAAGTATCCTACAACTTTACAGAATAATTGCCATGGTACTGCTTCCAATAAGTAATAATGCTTCCAAGTCTGGTAATTTGGGGCGTTATTTAGAATAGTGTTTTGATTTTAATAAGAGATGATCATATAGACAAGTACAGATCAGGTTTCAGCTCTAAATTTTTTCTTTTCCTCTCATAATTTTTCCTTTCCTTCCTTGAATCTAGTTTCTTTGGTCCTGGTGCAGCTCCTCAAGGTCATTTTAGCTCTAATGATATTTGCTGAATCAGTTTGTATCAAATCCACATTTTGTCCAGTAAACTTTTCTTAGACCTCACAACTTTCCTATTCACCAGATCTCTGAGTGTTGACATGAACAACAAATGAAAGGCTAAAACCTTCCCTTCCTCTAGCAATCTGGATTTTTTGCTTACACAGATAAGATCTCTGGAATTCAGATAGTCTAACAACATCTGAAGACTGATAGTTGAAATCAGTGCTTTGCCAATGAGCCACAGGCTTGCCAGAGAAAAATGAGTTTTCCCTCTGTACAGACCTGGAAGCCAGATTTTTCTGTCTTTGACCTTGAGAAAGTTACTGAGTCTTTCTCTCTCTATTTTCCCCTCTGCAGGAGTGATTGCATGTAACTGCCTCACCTAGATCTAGTGCATATTAACAAGTTAATGTCTTAAAGTACATTAAAAGGCATGTAATAGCTGTTCAAGTCCCAGTTGTTCTTATAACTTAAAATGATAGTTAATTCCTGGATTTTTTTATTCAATTTTATTACAGACATTATAGAACGTTCATTTGTGCACTTAATGCTTTTGATTGCAAACATTTTCTGGTACTCATAATGTCTATTCATAACCTGGTCTCAGAAGGGCAATCTGCCCCTTGTCGTAGTATGACTGTTATGACATGTCATTTGTGCTGCCAGTTTGCCTCTATTTTCCCTGATAAATTACCAGTTTTATGGTAGATTAAGTTGAAACAGAGAAATGTGTAATTTCCATGTAACCTTTTTCTGCAACCTCTGTTGCTAATTTGTGTCCTACTGCAAATTACTTTCTCCTTCAGCCAAAGGGTGTTTGTCAAGCATAAGCAAAACTAGATTTGGACACTATTTTTTACCATTGCATTTTAGGAGTTGATGAAAATCTAGTAAGCCCTGCCACCAAAATACACAGATTTCATCCTCCTGACTGAAATTAATTTGAGAAGAAAGACCATGCCCCCAAAGCTGTGTATCACAAATAGTGGCTAAGGAAGGTTTAGAGACTCTCTTGTGACACCAACATGTGTCTTTAATTTTGACTTAGTGAGGCATTTTCTTGCTCTGAAACAGCCTGATTTTCTGCCTTGCCTGTATAATTCTCAGCCTGTCTGGAAAGGTGACAATTAATTTCATTTACTCTGTGGGCTCATGTACAGGAGCAGGGGCAGATCAGTTTGTTCAACGTATGTACTAAAGAGCTGTTAAGTGGCAATATCTCATAGTTGCCTCTGTGGCAGAGCAGTGAGAAATCACTGTGTCCAGAAAGACTGTGTGTGAGACCAGTTCCTCTGGGACACCCAGCTCAGCTTCAGGCTGTAGATTTATGAAATGAAATGCATTAGACATTACCGCCAGTGTCTTGTAAATCTTATGAAACATATTTGAGTCAGAAAACATTTATCTTCCATAAAACTTGTCAAGAGAATTGCATCTTGTCTAAACTTTAGCATTGCCCAAGGATAGAAACACTTAATATTTATAGCTCTGCCTCCTCTCTGTTTCTCATGCACATTCCTGTAGTAGAAACGTGTATACAATGGTTTGAAGTTTTCTCAGATTTTTTGTTTTAACTGGTAAATACAGAAAAGTGTACTGTGGATCTGAAAATATTCTGATAAAAATGTAGCCCTTTATTCCAAAATCAAAGGGCCTGGCATGACAGACAAGAAGTGTGCAGGTTTTTTCCCACTAGGTTTTACAGGGGGTATTTAATTTTTTTCTTTTTTAAATTTTGTCTGTACCATGAGTCACTCATATGCTTAAATTGTGATTTTTAATTAAAGTATTTTCTCACTAGAAACATTGTAAGCTGTAGTGGTGTAACTTTTTTGCTGTTTTGATCATGTAAAGATGGTGCAGCAGTAATTTCAAGTCCTTGTACTAGGGAGCTATGAACTGTTCAGATCCATTTGTTAAGCTCTTGAAACAAGTACTTGCTTAACTGTAGCTTTTTTCTCTAATTTTGTTGCAAAACACAAAGCTGGTCTAAAATGGGCTTTTTGAAACAATAGGGTGCTTTTTGGTGAATAATGCTGAAAAATGTTGTGGTGTAGACACCTGACCATGTGGGAGTTTTGCTAACGACCCTGAGTCATTTATACACAATGAGCATATCCAGTGACCTTGATTTGTCTTTTTTAAGTATACTGCAGTACTGCACGTATTTCATAAGCATTTTGCTTAGACAGCTGACTTAGTCAAATTGCTGTGGAAAGGGCTGATTTTAATCAAGAACAACACGAAACACTAGGAAAAATGAGGGGCTTAAAATAGAAAGTAGTATTATCAAGAAAGTGGATGATTCAGAAAACTTACAATGAGATGAGAAGCTGCCTGTTTCTAGATCACTAGTTCAAATAAAAATCCTCTGTGGTAACTTGTAAATCTTCTTGCCATCCTATATCTGTTTGATAACCTAAATTGATGGATCATTTTGATATCTGCTACTCAGTGGATACACCCATAAGGATGCATCCCTAACTTACATCTGTCCTTCACAGAACAGGGAAGCACCAAATAGTCCTGGATGCTGAGCTACTTCTTGCTCCTTTCATTTGCACTTCAGAAGGGGCTTACTGAATTGGTACTTACTCTGTGTCTATGTATTGTTTTAAAATTAACTGAATGATCCAGTGGTTGCGTTCATGCAATTGGAAGGTTTTGGGTATTTTTTTAGCAATGTTAACAGAATTTCACAATATTATAGTTTTTCTCAGAAGTTTGATTCCAGACTTTTGAATTTCCTCTCTTTCCTCTTTAAAAGACTTACTCAAAAATTAGCTTACGGGGAAAACAGATTTAATGAAGTTCATAATATAAAAATTCTGAAAGCATTTAAATAAATTAAAAGTTAGTTCAAAGTTTTCTAAGATTCTAGTTTGTTGATGTGTCATTATGAGAATTCAGCTGATGAATTCTTAAACTGTATCTGGGATAAAGTTTTTTGTGTAAAACTCATTGAAGTCCAATACAAAAATTTGCAAGCTAGTTCTTCATGAGTCTCTCTTACTTTGTGGTACAAAACATGGGCTATCACTATGAAAATCAAGTTTCTCTCTTCAAGGCATCTAGGAAAGCTCTGCATCTCACTGTTGGTTAGTCTGCAATAATACATATTGGAATTAACAAATTTATTTCTTTGAAGCTGAAGTAAATGATGATAATAACAGCATGGTGTGGTTTGTTCACAGGATCTGAAGCCTTTTATTCTCTTTAATCCTTAAGCATATTTGGAGTAGCATTATATTCTTAGATCTACATTTTAAACACTCTCTAGAAAGTTATCTATCAGCCATTTAAGAGTCCATTCTAACTTTTAGGTTAGAAGAAAGCAAAAGTGTTTCAAGCTGAAGATAGTAGATTCAGTAGATTTCTGTAGAAAATCTTTTAAAGAGAAGAATACATTTTATTTAAGATGCAGAACACCTCTAGTATTCAGGCTAAAATATTCAAGGGAATTGAGGGTACTCAATACTTGTCAGATCCAAGTTTGTGTGCCTCAAGGTCAACTTGGCCAGCACATCTGCTTTCACACCTATGTTCTTCTGGAGAGTAAAATGGGAGTTTGACATAGAGAGGGCGTCCAACAGGGAAATGTTGCCCAGTTTTCATAGAGCTGTTGCATCAGCCAGGACTTCAGAGAGAGGACAGTTTCTGCTGTGTCACAAATAATCCTGAACTGCCACCATTTTTGCCTGCCAGTCTCTCATTCTGATTCATAATGGAAAAGCAATATGAGCTATTTAGATAAAAATCGTTTGGGAAGCACGGTTCTGTTCCTGACTTTTGCTTTCACTTTTTCTTTGACTTCGATCTTCACCTTCTCATGTTCCCTTTTCCCCTACTTGATATGTTATTTGGTAAAGGGCTTTGAATTCAACACAAACAGCTAAATAGTAGCAGTCCTCACAACTTGTCTTAATCTTATACAGTGCAGAAAATAATCAATCACACCTGTGACAAAAGAAATATGATGTAAATGCCAATTTTGATTGATCTTCAGCACTTGGCTGGATAAAGAACTGGGGCAGGACAAGGGATATCATCATGGCCACCCCCCAATATATTACTGTGCCATTAGCAAACAAACCTCCCACGTTTTAGCTAATTCCCTGGTTACTCACCTGCTCCCAAAGTCTCTTTTCTCCAAGCCCAGTTTCAGATGCTCTCTCCCCTGCACGTCAAAGAGTTGTGTGCTTGCCACATCCTTAAGTCACTCATCACTAGTGCAAGCCACTAGTTTTCCCTCTGCTTTTTTACAGTTATCCCCTACAGCCTATCCCTCTTTCCTCCCAGTCTTACTCCACCTTTTGCACTCAGGTGAGACATTTCCTCTTTATTGCCTGCATACCAACTGAAAGATCACGCAGACACCAGGCTGAAGGTATGCTTGTTGCTGAGTAGCTGGTGCTTAGCACTCTGAGTAGCTGGTCACTAAGTATTTGCCACAGATCTTTTAGATCTTTGTCCTGGCTGACAGTATTTCTGCCTACATGCTGTCCTACCTCTCCCTAATAAGGGTTGTACCCTAAATCTAATAAATACTCAGTTTAAATCCGTTAGATGTCCTGCTGGTCTTGAAAATCTTTCTGTTCTCATTTCTTCTCAAAAAGGGATGAAAGACCACTACTTTCCTATATACAGTGAGAGAAGCAACTCTTTCATTGAGCTCTTTCCTTTAGTTTATTTATTTGCTTTTCTCTTTCTCAACAGCTCTGGTTTACACACAAGTGACAGTGTTACAAAAACAGGACCTGGGGGCCTTCCAGACATGAGACAAGTGCCAACTGTTGTGATCGAATGCGATGACAATAAAGAAAATGTGCCTCATGAAACTGACTATGAAGATTCTTCCTGCCTCTATCCAAGGCAGGAAGAGGAAGAAGAAGAAGATGAAGAGGAGGATAACTCATTATTTACAAGTAAGACTCATTCTATTTCTCCTTTCTCACTTATTTAATTTTAGCTCTGAATTCGCAATACACAAAGGAAACACAAGGCTTGTGTGTTTTCTTTCTTGGCTATGGCTTTTGCATCTCTCAGGACTTGACTACGTGGGGATGCTAATAAAAAATAACAAACAATATGAATTTATAGTGATTTTGCTAAAATACGTGAATCCTTGTCTCGTTAGCACTCAGACTAAATTCAAATGACAGGTTTGGGCTTGTATTGGTTCAATTACAAATTGGCTTTTGGATTCACTTTCCCAAATGCCCATGGTGAAGAGAAGCCCTGCCTTTGGCTTAAGTCAAGATCATCTCAATAGTTTCTTCAGGTGGATGAAATAAGTGCCACACAGAGAATCAGAGGTTTTATGTATAGTCAATGTTAAATTATTTTGGAATCATAAATGTGCATATGCTTTGAAAAGGGTCACAATCAGAGGATTGGGCTCAGATAAGAAGAGGTTAATCAATAGCCATATCACAATTACAGACTGGGAAAGGACCTGTGGCCTTCCTGACCTCTCTAAGGAAACCCAATTCCTGCCTCAGTGTGGCATCGTAGGACTGTCCCATGAAGACAAGATACAGTTCTTTATGTATGACAACTGCTTGTCATCCTAGGCAGTGAAGTTCCAGGCCCTTGCCTTTCTTTTCTTCTGAAAACTGGAAGCACTACAATCAAACAACAGCCCTTTTAAAACACACAGAAAGAAGATTCTGAACCAGGCATATTTCATCTCCTCAGAACCCCACCCTACCCTGCAAGTGAAATTAAGCAGTGTTTGCTCTCAAACTAAAAACAGAGCACAACTGCACTATCTCACACTCTCCTGACAAAGGCCAAAACTTCTCATGTGTTTGTGTCTCTCTGTGTCTTGTCTTCCTTGCTCAAACTGCTTTGGACACAAGCCTAAGGAAGTCAATCTGAGCCATAAAAGGCCACTGGGTTTAAGTGTCTTTGCCACTGTCACTGCCTGGGAAGCAGTCAGTGTGCATAGAGATTTGTGCTTATGATTGACTTTTGATTCCTTCTAGTGCTGGCTTGGATGTCTTGATATTACATTGCAAGAGAAATTCACATACCCCTCTCTTTTCACATGATATAGCTCTGCTGCCTGCTCACATTCTGAGGTTGTATTTTTCATTCCATTGTGTGGAAATACTGTGCTAGAGAAAGCTACAGATGTTACTAGCAATTCTGAAACAAGCCTTTCTCCATTCCCCTCTATGGAGCTATATATTAATTTCTATTTCCTGTATACCTACCAATTTCAGCTTTTCCTTATTATGATACGAATTGAGGTTAATTGAGGACATGAACTTAATGACACCCCTTTTCCCATAGTCCATACCAGTGTAAAGGAGAGCCTCATATCATCCCTTGGCTAGTAGTTCTTTGCCAGCTGCATGCTGTAATGAAATGATGACACCTCCTTTGGCAGAGCTTCTCCTCTTTCCCACAGGCCCCCTGGCAAGGAAGCTCTGTAGGAAGGACTCTTTAGCAATCAAACTAAGCAACAGGCCTTCCAAGCGAGAGCTGGAGGAAAAGAACATCCTCCCCATGCAGACTGATGAAGAGAGGCTCGAACTTAGGCAGCAGATTGGGACAAAGCTTACAAGGTAAGAAGCAAACATTTTTTTAACTCTTGCTTTTGGAAATATGTGGTGGGATGTAGTTTTTTCCTTAGTCTTTAAACATTTGAGATCTGTTTGGTTACCATGTTCAAGAGGAAAATCCATGGAAAGGAGAAAATGGTTCTATACGTTATTTCTGGTCCAGTAAACCTTCCCATGTAACTCCACATTTCATTTTCCAGGCATATGCTATGGGAACTTTGGTTAAGTATCAGCATGAGCTACGTGCATTTGGGGTTTTTTGGCACATCATTGGAAAATGTTCAGCTTTGATAACATTTCAGACTGTAGCTGCAGGTGCCATTTTATAAGCTGTTAGTTTGGCCAAAGGTCAGAGGTATAACTTTGTCTTCTGACAGAATCACTTGTGAGTAGCTGAGACTTTTCCTGGTGCAAAATAGGTTAAGTCCTTTGGTATTTGCCTTCATTGGGTCAGGTTGGACAGATATACCCTGTCTAGACACTTTCTTCTTCATAACAGTGTTACTCACCAGCTGTTCTGGTTTTCTGTATTGCATGGGATATAAAGGGGTGGCCATTAAATGTGGGGGATTTCTGACAAGAATTAGCAAACTGAGGTCGGACAGAACTGTCTCAGAACCTTCTATGTGCATGCTATAGTTTCTGTAATGGATTTAATCCTCTTACATTGTCAGCTTGGTGGTATGCAGAGCTGGTGAATGCTGTTAGTTGCTCTCCAGTGAGAAAACCACAAGGAGATGACCAGCCAGTTGTTGGGAATTTTCTTGCATATTTTCACTTTTTTATTTTGGGAGTGGGTGGACAAGGGGGAAACACTGCTACTATGTTATGGAGACAGGAAGAATAGGAGCTCCTGGTAAATACCACTTTCAGCATTTTATTTATTTTTCTTTCATGGTCTAGTTTATCACCTCTTTGGAATAAACTAACCACCAACTAATCTTTCCAACCTGTCTTTGAAAGTTTTTGTGCTGGATCGTGCTCAGTCTACTCCAAAACCTAATTCTTCAGTATTCATATTGAGGGGCTTCAGCAGACATGCCCAAAATACGTAAGATACTGCTGCACTGTTGCTGATACTGTGGTTTTTCAGTTCAGTCTTTATTCAGCTTTATTCCAACCTTGTTAGACTGTAGCTGCAATGGAGCTCTGGGTCCCAAAGCAAAGCACAGAACAGCAGGGTCTCAGTGCTTATATGGTTAAATTTGAACCCTTTTGAAGCCTGTGAAGAATTTAATTTTTTATCTCTAAGCGTATCTCACTGATTGACCTTGCAATGACATTGAACAGCATTTCCACTGTGTTGCCCATTTTCCTTAAATTACTTAGGTCTTTCTGGAGTTTTCCAACTATGGCTGATGAAAGAAAGTAGTGTCATTTACAAACACTGATTCTGCACAGCTCATGGTGTACCAGGTCTTTTTCATTATAAGTATTTTATTTTTCATCCCTTCCTGTCTAAGCCCCATATTCTCATAATGTTGTTTTTTGTTTCCCCAATTGTATCTCTGATAATCTGAATTTAATACCTTGAGCTATATTGCCTTATCTTGTCTTCTAATATAGCTAGGACTTAGGGACAATCACAGATAGTTCAAATAATTAAAACTGTGTATATATGAGTTCAAGAAATAGCTGAGCTTAATGAAACTGCTGTTTCATTCCTGCTTTATATCAGTGTAATGTCACTGAAAATGATAGAATTTCATAAGCTTTAACTAGAGTCGTATAGTTTCCAGTCTGACCTTTATAGTGTCCACTCTGACATTTACTAGTATTTACAACTGAGTATCTCATCCTTTCGAGTAGTGGAAAACAATCAAGAAATATGAGGAGAAAACAATTTTGCTCATATCTAATACGTGAGAAACTGCAGGCATTTCAGCAGCAAAAAGGAAAGGTGCTTGTCTTACCAATGCTTTATATCTAAATGTGATATATCCATGTGCACAAACTGATGCATATTAGATTAAAATAGAGCAAATATTTCAATTTGGACAGTATTTCCTTACTGTCCAGACTTTATTACTAAATCCATCCTTTGCTGTTGCTTGGTAATTGTCACATAGTGATGCAGATGCCAAGCAAAATTAAAGTAGAGAAGCATTTATAGTCCTTAGAGAAGATGCTAGATGTAGACTATAATTGCAGCTGGCAATTTTGGATATCAGAGGGATTTGTACTGCTCCACCAATGGTCCCCGAGGGTTTAAAATATCCAGCCAATCAAATCACATATGCTACTTACAGAAGTAAAAAATGTAGGATAAAAACTTCAGCATATAGTTATTGCCTGTAATGGATCAATTAATTTTCACCAAGAGGCTGATTAGGATACTTCAGTATTTATGCATAATCCTGACAGTATTTAGTTTGGAAGAGCTCATTGGCTGCCACATTTGGCAGACCAGAATTTAGTACTATAAAGAGAATGTCTTTTTCAAAGATGCCTCTATCCGAGCATATTGAGATTGGCCACTGACATATTGTGTGGGACCAAAATCATCCCAGGTGCAGTTTCTCCAGCCTTATTAGAGTTGCACTGGGAATCAGTTTGGCTCAGAAAGGTCTGTTCTGATCCTGTTTAAATGTAGCTTGGAACCTCTGAACCTCCTGTTATTCCCAGAAAATTGTTATGACTTTAGTGTTACATCAGCCAACTGGAAGAGAGGCTCCAGAGCAGAATTCACAGTTTCCCATACTGGGAGAATAATGCCCTGAATTACAACAGGCCAGTTGTAAGGGTGGGGCTGCAGGGACTGTATCTTATAGCAGGACCTGGCCCACTCCACACCCCAGTGTTTACTCTGCCATGAGACAAATTCTTTGTGCCTGTCATAGAAACACTTCACATGAATGTTGTGCTTCCCTGCTCTGTGTCCTGTATCACGGCTCAGCATGTGCAGACCCAAGCAAAAATGGAGCTTCTTGCCCAAGGTGGCAAAACATATCCTAGGAAAAGCAGGAGATTCCACATCATATGAATTCCAGCCACATGAACAGGCCACTGCAGCATAAACCATTTCTGAGAAGTCCTTACATAGCAATTATGGCGATTGATTACAGCAATTAATTAGATAGCCTCATTTTCTAACCAAACCAGAATGGATTGCTCCAAAATGTGACATTTCCTATGAAGCAAGGAGGAAAAAATAGTGAATTAAGATGCAGAACTTTCAGCTCAAAACCACATATGGCATGGGGATAGGAAATGGATGCTGGAGGCCATGTTCTTGGCTGCTAAAATCCTTTACAACTCCATTATCTTCTACTCTCAAATGCAAACCTTCTGTGCTAAGTAAATCTTTAAGTGGGTATGGTGGTTTGCGGGTTTTTTTGCCTGTTCAGCTTCTCCCAAACTCCTCCTCCATTTTATCCCTCTGGTGCTTGCACAGCTTCACAGCTACTCAAGAAGTGTACATGTGTGACAGTAGGACAGATAGGAGAACAGAAGAGAAAAAACAGCTCTCTGAAAGTTAATAGGGAGAGGGAGGAAAAAGGCAGATGTCTCTCTTCTGCCTGTCTCACTGGCTGTGTTGGACCTGCTGGGAAGCACAGATTCCCTGGTATTCCCGTTAGAGAAGCAGCCAGGAAGACTTGGATTTAGCTTTCAGTGACTGTCAGGGTGAGAGGAATGGGGCATATCCAGGCTGTAATGGTGACCTTGGAGGTTTTCCCTGGGAAAGGATAAAGGCCTGTCAGGAAGCCCTGGTGAAAAGGAGGGACAGCACTGATGAGTGATGGACAGCAGAGCTGCACCTCTCCCAGAGGGTGAAGGAATGTCCCCTGGTACTGAGACAGTGCTTCAGTGCCAGGCCTTGCACTTCTCTTTCACCACAGAATCATAGTGGTGCTCTTAAGAGACCACACAGACTTTCTCAATGAACTTAGTAAACGCAAACACGAGACTTTACAGAAACACCAGACTTTGCACTCTCTTGGAATGGGAAGACCTGGTTTCTTTGTGTGTCTTTCACAAAGTCTCCCCCATTCTCTGAGACAATATGGGTCCTTAGACCAACTGATCTGCCACACATCCTACAAGGGAGGCTTTCTAAAGCAATGAAGTATTTTTTAGTCTCTTAACCCACCAACTCTGGTGAAGGTGCTCATTAGCAATTTGATACAGGAGTATTAAAGCTGAGCTTTTAGTCCGCGGCTTTTCAAGGACACCATGTATTTATTTGTTTTCCCTGATTGTTTCCATCCTGGCTTCTCCCACCTGCTGGAATTGGATGATCTAATAACACAGAAAGTCTGGTAATCCAGTATGCTGTCATCATGTTGTTATTAATCGATGTCAAGTGAACTTCTTGATATTCACAGTATCATTACTGGTCAGCAAAATGTCTGTCTCATCAGCACACTCCTATCCACTGTCTGGAAGTCTGGAGACAGAGGAGGCACATAAAGGCTGTCCACTGACAGTAGTGCTTGTCAAGGGACTGCTACCCTTCACTGGAAGGCACCACAGGCAACACAGTAAGATTTTGCAATCCAGTAAGAGTTTGTGCTGTGCTGCTCCCAAAAGCTGTTAGTTGTAGGGATCATATTTATCATGCCCAATGTGAAAGCAAAGAGAGGTGGGGGAGCAGTCTTCTGCACATTAGCCAACTAGTAAAATGAGAAATAAATAAAGAAGAAAGTAACGAACTACCTATTGCCTCTTTCCTGACTTTGAGAGATGCTCTTCTGATTGCTCGACTGAATCCTATGTGTGTCACTATATATGTTCTGCTGGCTTTAAAGGAGTGAATTAGAGGCAAGTTCCTCTGCCAGATATACAGCAGTGCTCTGCATTGTTTTTTGTATAGCCCTAGATTTATTCACTACAATACCTTATGGGGTACTGTCCTTACACCAGCAAGTGGAAAATCGTAATCTGAAGCAATATAAATAGTATATTGCAAGGATCATGAGGCAATAGATCAGAGACATTGTCTGTGTGCATATGGCTGTAAATAAGTCCACCTGAGATTTGGACATTCACACCTGCTGGATGTGTTTTTATAGTCCCATTGGTGTTTTGGAAATAGTACTGAGTTATCTGTGACTGAGAAAGCGCAGCATGAGAAATCATAAAACTTTATGGAATGGCAGGTTTGACAGATGGTGGTCACCTACTACCTTGTTGAGAATGGTAATCTCCACATTCCCTAGTCAATACCACATCTTCCTCAGCTGTGCTGAAAAATGCTGCTTAGAAACTGAAATCCTGTGGTGGAATGAAGTTGGTGAATTCCCACAGGTATAAAAAATTGTCATTGATTTTTAAAGTGTCATGAGGCTGCTGCGAGGCTTTTGGACTTGTTCATATCAGATACTAGAAAGAAGAAGAAAGAAGAGTAGAAAAATTGAACCGTTTTAGAAGAGGATTGGACTGTCAGCATCACCATGAAAGTAACAAATATTAACAGTACTGAGGAAGAGTCAGTCTGCAAGGCTTGCAATGTCGTTGAAATGCACAGCAGTTCCTTCAGAGATCTGAGGGGATGGAACAGTTCGAAAAAATCATTTTTATTTACTAAAATTTAGGCTGTGAAGAGATTCAGCTTTTTGAAAGGGTTAATTCTTTCAGCAGCATTGCAGTCCCACTAGGGAAGGGTTTATTCAGCCAGAGGATGGCAGCATGATGGCCCCCGTTAAGCATGGCTGAATCTCCTCGTGGCTGCTCCCCATCCGGTGCTGTGGAGAGCATTTTGTGCCCTCTCTATCTCCGAGTCATTTAGGGATAAAAAGAATGGGCAGACAGCAGGATTAGGCTTTATTCAAAGACCTCATGTTGTTGGGTAACGTGAAATAATTTCTTCCTAATTACGTTTGACGTCTGCAATTCTCACACTTATTGTTAGCTTCCACTAATGAGAGGAAAGCAAGTGCCTAAAGCAAGAGCTCATCCCTGACGGCAGCACGCAGGCGCGGATGTGTGTGAAGCTTGCCTCTTCTCATGCAGGGTGCTGGGGATAAATCACACGGAAAATGGGATTGTGGTAAACAAGCTCATCTAAATCCTGGATTAGAGGGGACGATGCGACAGCACTAGATACATGAATGGGAGTGATGGAGAAAAACTGCAAAGGGCTGAGCCTCAGTTTTAGCTGCAATGGTACCTAGGGAGGGTGGCATTTTTTCACTTTTCACGAGGAAACTATTCATTTGCAGAAACCCCAAGGGAGCTATTGAAATTGCCCTTAGCATCAGGAGGAAGGCAGGAAAAGCAAGTAATTATGGGTGACGAGCTGAAACTGAGCTACTGTTACACATCTGGACTCAACCACTGGGAATAAATACTCTGAGCAGAACTGGTCTGGGTTCTGTGCATGGGTGCAGATGGAAGATGAGCATCCAAGGCTCTGGTCAGCCCTCTTTTCTGTGATCAGTGTCCTGGTGAGCTCTGCTCTGCTCAAAGGAAAGGTGGCTTTGTAGTGAAAAGACTCTGAGAAGGCTGCATCTTCTACCAGCTTTCCAACCTCAGGCAAGCGACTGAAAGAGATGCAGACACATGTTTGTTTGTTTGTTTGTTTGTTTGTTGAAGGTGTGTTAGGGTCTCAAAAAGTACATACTGCCTATGAACTTTGGAATGTTCCATTAGTTGACAAACTCGCACTGACAGCAGCATTTGTGTGCTTTCAAAAAACCACCCCAATACCAAGATCTCTTTAGACATCTGTCTTTCAGTAGGACAGGGATCCTCATTTCTGAGCACAGTTTGCACTTAACTCTTTGTATGAGGAATTTCCATGGCTAACGTCATCATTCATCACAGAAAAAGGTATGGGTAACATCATGATGCTATTACTGTTGTTTTGATGGTTGTTTTGCATTTCATGGCTAACAGCATGAGTTTGCTTTGTCTGAGTAATTTGCTTTGGCAAAAGGTCAGTGGAGCAATCAAGGGAAAGGGGACGTGACAGTGTCGCCACAAAACACATCACCTCTACACACTCCCTGGTTTGGGGGATGAACAGTGTCCTTAACCTTTGCAGCTCCACCTTGGGATGGGATGAAACCCTGCCCCCATCAGTTTTGCTCAGCTAGAGCCAGCAGATGTGTTGTTATTTATGGAAGCAAAGCCTTGCAGAGTAGATAGAGTCTGTCCTTGGGCAGATGTGTCTCTCCATGTTAGACGATGGAGTTGCAAACGTACGGAGACATTTTATTTATGCTACTATAAAGGAGGAGAAACCTTGTTCTGAGGAGAGGGATGATTTTAATGGTAGGCAGCAGGGAGTGGCATTTGAGGGCAAGGTCTCCCCAGAGGCACCTGTGTGACCAGTGAGGAAATGGAAAATGTTTTCATGGTGTCCAAAGTTCATTTCAATCAGAAACGTCAGCAGACCAGAGAGAGGAATTTGTTATTCCTGGGTTCTGTTGCTGTTCCTGTTTCAGCGCTCCTGGAAGCAGTCACACTGCCCGGTCATTGCAACATCTGGTTCTCCCATCCTTTCTCTGCAGAAGTTGAGGCAAAATGCGTTGATGGGGTTACAATTTCCCCTTCATGCTTCCCATATTCTTCAGCTCCCTGACACGCTCTGTATTTGAGGTCTAATTCAGGCTGTCAACAGCTGAGACAAATATATTAAATCTACCTTAATTTCCTTTGCAGTTTCAGTGGGGTGTGGTATTGTTCATTCTTTGCCCTGAACTGATTGCAGTTTTGCTTTTAGTTGACAAACTGCTGTTAGCTTTTATATAATAGGAAGCCACATTTCTCTGCTGGGCAAAATAATTCATGGTGATATAAATAAAGCTTGTGGCAGTTACAGAATAACATATTTTGGTAATAAAATAGTCTTATTTCTCCAGTAAGCAAGAGGCCACGTGGAGTCTGTGCAGTACTCGCTTTTGAGTAAAAGAATGGCGTTAACAGGTGAAACAAACACAAGCAAGGAAGTAGCTGCTTCAAAATGTTATGTCCTGGCTTTAAAAGGTGGTTTATTTGTTGGGTTTGTTTTCCCTTTTTGCCGGTTAATACTGACAAATTTAGGGCAGCTCCATTAAGGACTAGCTCATAGATTTCCACCTCTAAAAAATCTAACCATAAATCTTCACATTTTGTACCTCCTGATTGTAGGTAGTTAATCAGAAGCACAACAGTTGTTTAGCTTGGATGACCTTGTAATTTCTGTAAAGGAAACAAATCAAGTGGGAGTACAAGATAAAAGAAGCAGACTGGCAGGAATAGATTTCTCTTTATGGTCTGCTGATTGTAAAATGGAAAAATTGCTCTTTGAGCAAAATATTTAACCTCTCAGAAGTTACAGTTCGCATTTCCCCTCCAATTCAGTGTATTGTGACCTATTTAGAACACATGTGCAGGAGATTTAACAGAGGCAATCCTCATAAAATAGTCAAACATGTATTTAAAAGCTGATCCGAGTCAGGATTTAAGAACTGTGTTTATATATGTGGTCATATATGTTGCTTGTGGCTATTACAGTGAGTACAAGCAGAACTGCTAGAGGAGTAAGTCTGACTTGTGTGCATGGTCACCCATCTATATCCAGAAACTCATGTGCAGGCTATTGTATGTGAGTAAATAGAGGTGACTTTCTGAAGAGGAGTAAATAAGATTTAATGTTCGTGTTTGTTTTGTGTAGGACTAAGTGTCTTTTGGACAAATGTATTAAGAAAACAAATATCCTTACCATTACATCTGGGTCAATTATGTAATGTTAGAATTTTGCATGTTTTCTCTAAGATACAGTGTTAACAAAAGGATCACTTAGAGATGAATGGGGTCTTTTGTTGCATATGTGCAAAAAAGTTACAACTAGTCTTTTAGAGGAAGGTTTGGTGAGAATTATGTTCCTGTTTTAGTGCACTGGGATTCACAAGCACTGCACGGACCATATGTCGAAATTAAACGAAGTCCTTAGCCACAGACTTGACCGTGTGAAATTACCATTTTTGTTAATAGCTTTAGTGAAGAGGAAGTATTTTCATGTGTGGTAGACCACATCAATGTGTCTGTAAGTGTGCAGCCTGTAATATTCATTACTTGCCTTTCTGATAATAAATAACAAACCAGCAAACTACAGGGAAAGCACATTAGCACCAAGATTAATTCAGTATCCTGGTTCTTCACTGACATCCCTGGATTCAGGAGGCAGCAACACTACTGGTTAATGAATAATTAATAAAATAAGCATTCAATATATTGTATTTGTTCAATGAGCAAGCATCTATAATGTCAGGCTAGACTATTTATCCTGCAGAATATTGGAGTTTCTCAGCATGCTGGAAAAGTCTTCACAATTTCCTTTATTGCAGTAATCAAGACAGAATTGGTCTTCCTGCCTCCCTGCAATTGGCTGACTTTGATTTAAAATCCCTGCAGGCAGGGACCCTGACCTCAAACATCAGGGGCTGCAGAGGCTCCAGCCTGCTTCTTCAGTGGGGAGCAGGTGTGGCTCCTGCACCAGGGCCCTGGCTCTTCTACACACTCAGGGACATCAGTTACCCGACAGGGTGACAGATGGCAGCTTGGGTGCACCCAGACCCATTGGGGGAGCATGCAGATTCATGTCATCAGAAAATGGTTTGTGTTGGAAGGGACCTTAAAGACCATCTGATTTTAACTTCCCTGCCATAGGCCAGGGTGCTCACAGCCCCATCCAGCCTGACCTTGAACACTTCCAGGGATGGGCCATCCACGCTTTTCTGAAGAATTTGTTTCAGTGCCTCATGATCACCACAGTGAAGAATTTCTTCCTAATACCTTATATAAACCCTCCCTCTGTCAGTTTAAAGCCATTCCCCATTGTTCTGTGACAATGCCCTTATGAAAAGTCCCTCTCCATGTCTCTTGTGGGCCCCTTAAGGTCATGGAAGGCTGCTATATGTAAAGTGTGAGTAAACTCCCTCCTTGGGAGCCCCTCAGAGAAGGTACAGAGAAAGGTCTCTGTTCATTTGCCATGAAGGTATTTTCATAGCCCCATCAGCTGGCCCACTTCCAGTTAAACCTGCAAGCAGCATGGGAAGCAAGCTCCTTCAGCCTCTGGCTGCACTGGGAAGTTGGATTACCCAAACTGTGCTCCAATTCTGGCTTTCCCAGACCACCCTGAACCCCTATACAAGGACTTCTCTGCCCCAGGGAAGCTTTAATATCCAAGGTTCAGATATAAAAGAAAGAAGGCAGGCAGCTCCTCTGACAGGGAGGGGTTTGTTTGGAGCTACACATCAGTCCTGAATTGGAGAGCAGCTTCTCTGACAAGAGTTTGCCTTTGCATCTCCCAATCATAGGAATCCTCAACTGATCCCAAAACCTCCCTCTGCTACTTTCAGGGAAAGGAGTGGCTGATGTTCCAAAGCTAGAACATCCCTTGAGACTCTATCTTTTCCTGGTTAACAACTGAGTGTAAATGCCTGGTGTCCTTCACCCTCAGGTTGTGCCAGAGCCATTCACCCTTCCCTTGTCTGAGCAGACATAAAAGATAAGATAGAGAGACCTGGGCAATTGCAAGCATCATAGAGCTATGTGATATTCCACCATCTATTTCATCTTCCCCTTCAGACCAGACTAGTAAAGAAAATCTAATACTCTACTTCAGTTACAAGAGCTGACAATTTTGCAATGCACTGTTTAATGCCAGCAAAGGGCTCCATCATGTTCTTTAATGTGACATGACACATTAAAAAAGGCTCAGCAGTGGAAAGATACGATTTTTGCCTCTGAAAACCATCATATATGACACTTTTTTGGGAGGCACTTTTATTTCCTTTTGTCTTGACTCATTCTTCTTTTCAGGGTCTTTATTCTGTCTTATTTCTCATTGTATTTCAGTAATGCTAGTAGCCCCCACCACCCCACCTTGGTTTGAGATACTGTGCAGCACTTGGCTTCAGTCTGAAGGATTTTAGAGCAGATATCCAAACAGTGATGGGGAAATGCAAACTATCAGTGGAGGAATACCAGGCATGATGGCTCATTTGTCTCAGCATCCTTCCTGATATTTGCACGCTTGACTGCTTCAAATTTGATTCTCCCACCTGCCCATCACTGTACCTTGCCTTTCTCTCAGTTCTGTGCACTTGTCACTGGACATGACATGTTCTAATAATTAGGACATGTGTTAAAATCTTCCAGAGAGAAGTGCTGCCTCACTACTCAGCATAGAAGTGTAAATGAAAGGATAAACTTGACCCAGCATTACTGAAGATTCGGTGCCATCCTTATTTTCTTTAATATTTCTTTGATTTATCATGTCTACTGGGAGAAGTGCTCAAAGACAAAAAGGAAAGCAAATGTCACTCCCATATTCAAAGAGGAGTCAGGGAATTATAGGCTAGTTGACCTCACATTCATCACTGGGAAGGTGATGGAGCAGCTAATCCTGGAAACCATATTCAGGCACGTAAAGAACAAAAAAAGTCATCAGTAGTCAACATGGATTCACAAGGGCAAGTCATGCTTGATTAATGTGATGAACTTGTGAAATTACTAACCTGGTGGACAACCAGGGAGTAGTAGATAATGTCTGTGCAGATTTTAGTAAGACTTTCAACACTGTCTCCTGTAAAATTCCTCAGGTGCCCAAGAATGGGCCCAGCCATTCGGACTTTTCAATCCATTTATCCATCCAGTCCAGAAGATGGTGTTCAGTGGCACCGAGTGTAGTTGGACTCCAGTAAGTAGCAGTATAGCCCAAGGGGTCAGCACTGGGTCCAGTCCTCTTTAACAACCTTCATTAATGATCTAGATGATGAGCAGAACGTATCCTTAGCAAACCTGCTGGTGACACCAAACTGAGAGGTGTAGGTGATGCACTGCAGGATAGTGCTGCCATCCAGAGGGACCTTGACAAGCTGGAGAAATGGGCTGACAAAAATCTCATGAAGTTCATCAAAAGCAAGCGCTGATTGCTGCACCTAGGAAGGAACAACCCCATGCACCAGCATATGTTGGGAGCTACCCAGCTGGAGAGCAGCTTGGCAGAAAAGGATCTGGGGACTCTGATAGGCATGAAGTTGGACATCAGCCAGCAACTTGGTGGGGGGAAAAAATGGCTAATGGTATTCTGGGTTGCATTAGAAAAGGTACTGCCAGCAGACCAAGGGATGTGATCTTCCCCTCTACTGAGCACTGGTGGGACCACATCTGGAGTGCTGTGTCCAATTCCAGCTCAGAGTCACAGAATATTCTGAGCTAGAAGGGATCTGCAAGGATCATCAAAGCTCCTCTGTAGAAAAGAGATATGGACGTATGAGAGAGAGTCCAATGAAGGGCCACAAAGATGATGGAGATGATGAACTGGAGCATCCTCCCAGGGGAGAACGGCTGAGAGAGCTGGGACTGTTGAGCCTAGATAAGAAAAGGCTCAGGAGATCTTATCAGTGTGTATAAATACCTGAATGAAGGGTACAGTGGGGACAAAGCCAGGCTCTCCTCAGTGGGGCCCGGTGGCAGGACCAGAGGCAACAGGCACAAACAAAATAAGGAGGTTCCTTCTGAACATCAGTAACATTATTTCTACTCTGAGGGTGACCAAGCACTGCCACAGGTTGGCCAGGGGGGATTGTGAAATTTATCTCTGTGGAGATATTCAAAAGTCATTTGGACACAGTCCCAGCTCTAGGCAGCCCTGCTTGAGCAGAGGGGTTGGATCAGAGGGCTTCAGAGATCACTGTCAAACTCACCATTCTGTGATATCACAAGGTATCAAGAGAACCAACAATGTCAATGTGTATTAGCAACATGTTTGGTTTTGAAGTGTGTGACATTGTTGGCTGATTTTTTGTGTGTGTGTATGCCTTTGGCCAAATTCTGTCTTGGACTTCCCCAAGTCCTGATTCCCTTCACTCTCTGCAGCTTAAGCTTTCTATTAATATGTTTCATAAAGCTACTCTGCTGAAATGCTTGACTAATTTCTTCTGATTTGGGTTATTGCACAATGGCTGTGCCAGCACAATTTAGCCAGGTCACAAGCTTTGACAAATGCCTGTCTAGGACATGTAGGCTGTAAGAGTCTCTAGCTTACTTCAGTCCCAAGAGAGTGTGAGATTAGCTCTTGCAACCAAACTCCTTGTGTTCTGCTCAATGGAAAAAGTTACCAGGACTCGGTTTCTAAACAAGAATGTCTCACATGCTGCATTCACAAGGAAATAAACTCCAGACACTCAACTTCCTTCAACAAGCATTTCTCTCAGCCCTGTACTTCCCCATCCCCTCAGTCCATCTCTGACACAGCAAGAAAAAAAAATAACCCAAACAGTCCCAGTTTCCCTTCCAAGAGTTTTCAGTGTCCCTGCACCTTTGTATAGCTCTTTTCTCCTTTTCTAACTATCTGAAGTAAAACCTTAAGATTTGCCTTCAACACTTTCTGTCGGTGGGTGAATCCAGAGACAACAATCAGCAAATTATTGTTCTTCCTCACTTAGGGAAATTGGGAGCTTGGTCCTCTCACAAACATCCCAGACAGCCTGCAGTGGTGCTGCCTGTTATCTGTACAGCAGCAGGGATCACCAGTAATGCATTGTACAGTAGTGTTCTGGTGTCTCTAAAGAAGAAAACAGAGTGGAAGTGTGTATTTAATGCACACTTTGCTAAAAACACGGTTCAGATGGAGTTTGAAAAGCTGACAGAGTGTAGTAGTTGTGAGACATTCCCCCCACTTCTGTTCCTTAGCAGCTGGTGTTCATTAGCTGGTCTCAGCAGAGCTATGTTGTTAGTTATTAACATTAGATAATCTCCAGTCATGAGAGTAGGTTTACCACACAATAAACTATAGGGTACAGATGTAAATTCAGTGTGCCTGGAAAGCAAAACGCAAGTCTACATGGCTATGGCCACTGGGGCTGGAAGGGGGGCCTGGGAGGGTGTATTCTTTAACTTCAGCTCAATGTGGATGAATGAGAAATTGCATGTTTTAAACTAATAAAGTTGAGCAGAACTGGGAAGCAGGCACTGTGTCTGTTTGCCCAGGCCATTCTAGCCAGCATGTTTTAGTCCAATCTGCAGCCTCTCATAGCAGTAGGTGAAGATCCCAGCTTATGAACACTGTGCATCATCAGTAAATACTCAGAAAGGATTTTTGTCAAGGTGACTGTGGTGATTTCCTTTGATGCCTTTTTCCAAGCCCCCTGTCCTTGTCATCACTGCAGCTAGATATGCAGAAAACAAGTGTATGCCACAAAACCAGGACACTGAATGCCCAGCACAGAGGTATTTCAGTCTCGGCATTTGAGTGTGCCCTGCAGGGAAATCCGGGCTTCTCCTACGGCATGTTAGCGGCCATGAACAAACATACTGTGCTCGGCTTGAGTACGAAGTATTTTAAATATTAATTTTCTTCAGCCTTTCTGCCTGAATGCCAGCTGCAAAGCTATTCAGCAAGGAGCTCAAAAAACAGTCACCAGTGTAATGCAGTCTTTCTTTAGAGGGCAAACAATTGCAAAAAATGTGGACTTTGATTGCACCCTCATTGGAAATACCACAGGGAAGATATCTACAACACTTTTCCAGTGAGATTTAAGAAGTTAAGTGTCTGTAAAGGGGAAATGATTCTTTAGGTCAAAAGAGCCAGGAATAGTTTTCTCTCCCATTTTATTTAAGGAAGATGGAAGATGTCATTGGGCGTTCCCTCCCACTCTGTAGTTCAACATCCCCTCTAGTTAGGGAAAAAAATAATGTAAAGAATACTGGTATCACCCCAGCAACTAGATTGTGGTAATAAAGCAGGTTTTCACATTTAGTAGGGGCTGAACTGAGCTCTCAAAACTTCAGGAGAAAATGTAAAAAGCTGATGTCACACTATGCAGGGGACAAAGTGAAAGGCTGCAGCCTGCTCAGCGTAGCACAGAGGGTCTGAATGTCCCTCTGGAGCACCTTTGTTTCACAAGGGAGGGTTGTTTATTTTGAAGTTAAGCGTATTTGCCTGGAAATAGGATCTTTGTTACTTTGTAGATTATTGATTCCCACTGCTAATTCCCTATTTGATGTAATAAGCCTCTTTATAGCATTCCATTTGTTTTGCTGTGGAAATATGTACAAAGCAACAACACAAAAAAAGCTTATCACTTTGTAGTCTAAATTTAGCCTCCAGGTAATTATGTGTATCTCAGTAACTTCCACGGAAGAAAAGGCAGCTGGGACAAGAATTCTCCTGGGTAAAAAAATATTTTGTCATGCTTTTAGGCCACTAGATTTGAACCTAAAGGTGATGATATAATTGTGAAATAACCATATCTAATATCTTTTCAAAATAACAAATATACAGTTTCCTAAGGCTTTTTTTTTTTTTTATTTTAACCTGGGAAATAATTTCATTTGGTTTTGTTTTTAAAGATAGACATTTTTGCTCTCTTCTCTCTCTGGTGCTGCATGTTTTCATTGATGTTCCATGAGATGCTAGGATTTTTTTTTAAATTGCTTCTGACCTTTGCTAATGCATAGAGGCAGAAGTAGGCTCTGGCAGTGAAGGTGTTAAATACACACCAGCTGGGAATTTCTACAACGGGCAAATCTCTGGATAGGGTGGTGAAACGTGACATTCTCTAGGAAGATAAGAAATTATTGTGCAGTTGGTGATGCAGATACAAAAGGATTAATTAAGGTACCCCATTAAATAGTGAGGAATGACCAAGGCACCTGCACTGAAGTTTGCAATGCAGGTGTGGGGAGAGTTCTCCTTGTAATCCACCTCAGTAGATTCGTGCTTGGAGTCACTGTAGCAGTTATTGGAAGGAGAGCTGTGTCTACTGGACATGGCTGAAGAAGGGATTTTTTTGCATTTGATACTCAAATGGAACAAAATAATTAACAAGTGGGGAAATTGACTAAAAATGGCAAGTACAGGCATCATTAATTTTTTTATTACACACTGAAAACTAGCATTTCAAATCAGAATTAAATATTGTCTAGTACATTTTTAATGCTTTTTAAATTTTATTGTTTTTAAGAAAAGTGTGTCTAGTGAACTGGGTTTTTTCAGCTGAAACTACTAAGTTTGACCTCACTTTGCAGATAATTTATGACTTTCTAGAACTCAATTTTCCAGCAATTTTAGTTTGTCACTAACATTTCAGGCAGTCCTAATTCTTAATCTTCAAGTGAAAATTTTAGGCACAGCTATTTGCAAAAAATTACTGCTATTTAGCACCTGCCTTTCTTGAAATCTGGGGATCTGAAATACCACAATCTGGGGAATTGAAATCCCTCTCTCATAAAATAGTTAATTGCTCTTAAAGCTCTCAAATTTGTTTACTTCCAGGAATTTTCCACTTCAGTCAGTAACAAGACAAAGTATGGGCACCATACTATTTCCTATGCATCTTTTCTACTAGAAACTGAATTATTGTGGTTTTGAATTGCTAACACTGCCAGCTTCTGCTATAAAAGCTTTTATTTGGAGTTCTTATATTGTGGCTGTTCCAAGTCACTGAGTATTTTAGCTTTTGATTCATTTAGCAGAAAGGATGTGAGTTGCTTTTTTTGACATTACCAGTGTAAAGTGCCTTCTTGGAGATTAATTTTATTCCCATGCTATTGTTCATTTGCCTTTCTTCATGCTGGCACTGGTAAAATGTTCTACAACAAACTGATGTGGTCAGGGGGTATATGTGATACAGGCTGAGAGCTGGAGCTGTTTAGCCTGGAGAAGGCTCCATGGAGATCTAAGAGCAGCTTTACAGTGCCTAAAGGGGGTTCTCAAGAGAGATGGAGAGGGACTTCTTACAAGAGCATGTGAAAACGGGGGGAATGGCTTTACACTGAAAGACAGTGGATTTGGATTAAATATTAGCAAGAAATTATTTTCTGTGAGGTTAGTGATACACTAGAACAGGTTGCCCAGAGAAGCTGGGATTCTCTCATCCCTGGAAGTGTTCAAGGCCAGGTTGGATGGGGCTTTGAGCAACCTGATCTAGTTAAAGGTGTTCCTGCCCATGGCTGTGGGATTGAAACTAGATAATCATTAAGGTCCTTTCCAACCCAAACCATTCTATGGTAATTCCTCTCTCTGTACTTTGAGTGGTCTCTAGCTGCTGTAGTAACAGAGGAGACTTTATCAAATTGACTGTTTATATGTTGGGATTGACATCAGCAAGCTGGTGAAGCTCCTCACCTAGATTTCCTTCCTTAAAATGAGCAGCTTTTTACATTTTGGATTGAGATTTTCCATGATGGTCACAGATTACTTGGACTGGCAAGCAAAGCTGGTTTATTTGTTTATATGTTTAAAATGTCCCTGGCTTGATATTTTAGGGTTACAGTTGTGTAAGTGGATATATGAATAAGAAGATAAGATGCTGCTGCTTTTTTCATTAAACAAATTACATATTGGCAGTGCTAGAAGTGTGACATACCTGCTAATGCACAGGTCATGTCAGCCACTGTGGTCCATACATAAACACCATGCAGTCGCTCTCAGGCCCACAGGGGGTCTGATCCTCAAGCTAACTAAATATAAGGTTGATGGAGCCTCCATGATGTGCTTCAGCCCTCAAACCTTCTTCAGAACTACCAGCTGCTTCTCAGGACAGGCTGCATTTAAGTTTGTGGCAGCAGATTTCTCAGGAGAGGATCCTTAGAAGAGAGTGTTGTAGCAGGAAAGATCACTGGGGCTTTAGAAGGTGAAGAGCTTTGGGGAGTGGGGCTGTACTTTCATTGTCACCCCTCAACCTCCCTCCACGTTTTCTTTGCTGGTCCCACAGAACTTCTTGACACCTAAAGTATTGCTTTTGGTCTCCGTCCCAAGACCATGCCACATACACAGAGCAATAACTGCTTTATTCTTATATCAAATATGTTCCAAGCTTCCCTGAGCATCAGAAGCCAGGGTGAGGAAAATTCCAACAGAGAAGGGGATTCTGCTCTTCTGACTCATACTTGGAGATGGCTCTGCTTTTAAGAGTGTAACTTTTATTCATTGCTATAAGTATGTTTGTTCACAGAGACAAAATGATATTACAATAGAGAGATTTTAAAACAAACCATTCAATATGCCTATAGACAGCAACCATATCTGTTCAGCTCAGATTGATTACTTTTGATGCCATTTTACTCAAGTCATTCACAGATTGACCTTGAACTGTGAATTACAATCTCTGTATCTTTGTAAAATCGGCTTTTAATTCAATATTATCACATTTGGTGAAGCAAGTGTCTTCTCACAATGCTGTATAGACAACAGAAGGACAATCGCTAACATTTTAGAACATTTTTTTCTCTATTACAATGGGTCCTAACATCCATCTGTTTTTTCTGGCATGCTTTAGATTTTCAACCAGCATTTAGTACATTTTTCACTCTGGATTTCTAGTATTCAAAAATATCCATTTTTATTGTTCCAAAAATACTTTCCTGAATTAGCTACATAGTAAATTCCCTCTTCTAAAAAGATTGTTCTTTGTTTCCTACTGCAGTTTTGGGTATTTTGTTCTTGGGACTAGGGATAAGAGATTTGAGAAGTAATGCTGCAAAGCTTGTGTGATATAACTATCTTAATTCAGCCATGCCTTTTTTTTTTTTTAATCATTTAAACTTACATGATGGTATTTTATGTGAAAAGTCAGCATTTGGCTGAGAGCTCTGACATTAATGGAACAGCACAGTAATGAAACAGAGGAGGCTCCATTTTAGAGCTTGAGGTGTGAGGCATGGTCTTGCAATGTTCCACAAACCTGTAGGCATTTACCAGTTAGTATTATTGAACATGGGGCCAAAATCTGGATTTGTGTGTCTATGACTGCTTGGCATTATCTTTAGAAAAGAAATGAAATTTTCCTTGGGAAAATGTAGGTGTCTGCAATGTGGCAGTGGTCTAATGGAAGACTGATGACCTGGGTTATATCATTATTCACACTGTTTCTAGTCAGAGTTATAGGGCTATCTAGTTATTGCTTTATTTCTTTAAAAAAAACACAGAGTTCATGGCCCAAAATAAATCTGCTTTATTCGGGTATTTTAAAGAAATTTGTTCTATATATGATGAACAAGATTTTAACCTTATGCAAACATAATGAATTGCCAAAATCTACATTTTGAATATGATTCTCTTTTCCCAGAAGACCTACTCTGGGCAGAGAGTTCTTTCTCAGGAAGCTTGTAACTTTCCAAAGAATAAGTCAAAATCATAATAATTCAATCCCTTAATAAGCTGAACCAGAAAAAATGGCGTCATTTGAGCCATGACTCAAGAATAGATTCACATGATCTAAAGAATGGGAAAACAAATTGGTCAGTTGTAAGAGTTTTAAACAAAGAGCCAGCTTGGTTATATTTTTCACTATACACAGATGCTTGAGCAAGCAGAAAATTTGCTGATTAGTTTTCCCAAAAATCCTCACTGCAATCTAGACTAATCGTAGCTTTAAAGTCTATATTGAAGCTGTTTCTCAACACAAAATCAAGTCTGGGATAAGGATAATTTTGGGGGGTAGTAAATGACTGCTTAGAGCTTGAATTAAAGTCTGAATAATTTCAGTTGTAAATCTGATTTTCCTGTAGAGCCCAGCTGGAAACACAACTGCAGATGTGTTACGGGAAATATAATTTGTTTGGCTCACATTCCAGACTGTTCTCTATTTCTTGCAGTGCACTAATGCTGAGCAAAACCATTGCCTCTCTCCTCAGGGCTATGGGAGAGCTGTTGTAGCTGTTGTAGCTATCCTGGATCAAATGTCAAGGGAACACAATCAAAAGTCCAGGGAACACACTGAGATACCAAGGCAGAAGTAGTACCTTGGCAGCAAGGCACCGTCAGAAAGTTTGTCTTATATAACTGATACTTAGCAGTTTTTTAGGCTTTTACCAAAAGCAAACACCTCCTACCAAAATTGTCTAATTAGTTCTCTGCGAAACTGTCACAGTGGTGCTTCATCCATTTTCCTAGGGATGAACAGGCATCTCTGCCCACGTTGGTCTGCTTTAGTCACTGCCACAGGCTTCTTTATAGCTGCAGAAGCATCACCATCTCCCAGAGGCTGAATATTTTAAATCAACAGGGAAGTGGAGAGCAGTCATTACATGATAACTGAATCGTGGCAAATACTCCTTATGGTTTTACTGCCCTAATTTCTCAGGAAAAGGAGTCACAAAGTGTATTACCATGACTGATACCAGGAGACTTGTCACGCTTACCTGTGAGAGAGCTTAAAGAAAGTGGTAATCCTACAGAATAGCAAACCTCTTAATGGAGTCTAGTACAAGAATTTTATTGATATAAAACTGTTACACTTGCTTTTTTGGGTAGGGAGTTTCTATTTAATATGCCTTCAGTTTATTTACTCATTGATAAAAGTGTATTTAATCCCATTTTATAAATCCTGTTTAGGAGAATGATAGCCCTCTGTAGACTCTACAGTCTGGCTGGCAAAAGCTGGGCTGGCACTTCAGAGAAGGTGAACTTTCAGGCTTACAATGGTTTTTTGCTCATTGTGCAGTGATGTAAGGAAAGGATGTAGTTCATTCCTGCCCTCTGCTAACAGCTAACTGGTAGAAGCAAATACAGGAGTTTCTTCTCTTTTACTCTGAATTTTATGTACATGGTATGGGTTTGCAAAGAGCTCCTGACAGCATTTACTTCATCAATTCTGCTTTGCTATCAGAATTATTACTATTGGGAAAGGCGAGGTAAATTAAGACTCTTTACTCCCATTGGATTTTCCTCATGTGGAATTATTTCACTGATGTAAATCAGCACAGTTCCACTGGCTTCAGTCATGCTCATTTATGTCAACTAAAGAGCAATGTGACAAGTAGTTCTTTGTAGCAGCTGGCTTCGCATGTGCCCAGCTCAGATTTACTGCTCTGTTAGAGTAGTGTCTAGGGTAGTATGAGCCCAGTTGCAGCTGGTTAAAGATATTTGCACATACAGAATAAATTCAGGAGTTGCTCCAGAGGTTATGCTCCACTGTGCTCAGAAGTTATTTTACATCAGGGTGACTTAAGTCATGAGGAACATCTGTGTGAGCAGGACTTGGCTCAGAGATGCCTTGGGGATATTCTGGACATCTCTCTGTACTGCTGTGTGCCCTGCCATGTCCACCAATCCTGTTTGTGGGTCCCACACACCAGATGTCACCATTCAAGCACTGGAGAGCTGCTGAGTTCTGCCTTTTGTGTCTGCAAACACTCACAGTTAATAAGCCTGGCAAGTGTGTGGGGAATCATTTTCTGGCAAGCCCTGTATTATATCCAGCCATTTTACTTGCATATGACTCCACACTAGGCTCTTAAATTTTCTTGTCCTCTGGACAGAGGCAAAGATGAATTCCTGGTACATAGAAAACACATATCCCACATCATCCTGTTCACATAACAACAAGCTGGATGGCATGAGCCAGCTTTCTCTTGGGGCTCATCCACAGCAAAACTAGAGATCAAGGAGAGAAAACCCATGACTCCTCGTAGGGGACAGCTTAGGCAGCCAGGAGCATCTTGCTTCAGAGGTGCTGCCAGACAAAAGGGCTGCAAAAATCTGAGCCGAGGCCCCACAGCGGGTTGGCTGCTGTCCTGAGAGCCCTCGGGGAGTGGCCACACTGCAGAGCAGGGTAAGCATCACCGTGTACTTCATTTAAGTGTTTTGTCGTGCCCAAGGAGATGTTTTTCCTTTTATTGCTCCTTCAGAACACTGACACATAGAACAGAAACTTTTCATTCTGAGTTCTCAGTTTGCTGGGGAGGCTCTAAACAGTAGCATCCATCAGTGGAAATGCTGCCTTTCTTTCCTGTTGCTCCCTGAGGAGATACACCAGCACCAGCCAATATTTTAGATCTACAGCAATTTATTTTGCATGATTGTCGCTTCTGGCCTCAAACTCCTACTTATCCGCCATAATGTGACCAGCCCAGCCCAGAGCAAATTCAAAAAAACAAGGAAACAAACAAAAAATAAAAACACCCCACAAAAAAAGCCTCAGTATGCACTGTCCTTATGAGGAACTCCTCGGCTCTTACTGTCTAGCACAAGGAGTGTGATGCATTTGATCATGCAGAAAATTAATTTAGAAAATGAGTTTGCTGTCAAGTTTGTCTTTGTGAAAGTGAGAAAAGTTTTTATTTTTTTACTGACAATCTCATTTGGATATGATTTTTTCAGTGAAATCCTAGCAAGGATTTCCTTATGTCACCATAAATCTTAGGTAGGTTTCCTTTGTAGTAAAACCTTTGTCACAATGTATTTGCAAAACTGTTGTAATCGATATTGCAAAAATGGATGAAGTGTAAACCAAGCAATACATTGTAAAGCACAAATTATAAAAAACTTTCCTTTCCTTTTGAGTGCCTGAAGCATATTGCAAAACAGTATGGATGGCACAGTGAAGGTCAGGCATGTTCACACATGAGTATTTTAAATACAGAAAGTGCAGTTAGAGGTGGTTACTTGTTAAGGTCTGTCTTCCCTGTTCCTTGGTTAGACACCTGCACTCACTCAGTTTGATGAAACAGCCGGAATTACCTTTCTGATCAACAGCAGCACCACACACCTCACTCCATCCTTACAGTTTGCACAAGCAGATCCATTCTTTGCTGTGACACCAGGTTCCTTCCTCACCTCCATTTTCTCCCATTTATTCTGATTGTGCTGCTAATGAGACACCTTTTTCTTGACCTGTGGCCTCCTGACTGCCTCATGCAGCCCCTGTGATGTTAAATGAAATAAGGCACAGCAGCAAGCCAGCAATCAAACTACTGAAATCAACCTCTGCAAGCTAGGTGGGCTTCATTAACAGCTTTTTATTCTGGGCAGGACAGGAAGGAGGGAAGAAGAGGGGAGCTATCACCACTGATGTTTGCCAAGGTCAGAACTCTGTGCTGGTGATGGTGTACTGAAATTAAGTGTGAAAGAAAAAACTGTCTTTGCAGCCATAGTAATAAAGCAAGAGCTGCTTGCGTTTCTTGATTTACATTATCTGTAACTAGTATAAAGGTTTTCAAAGATTAACAGATGTTAACAGCTGCTCAACATCTGGCAAGCCTAGAAATTAGGTAGCAAGAAACAAGAGCTAAATGGTGCTGTTCTGAGGAGCTGGTGGAGGAGTTTGTAAAGCCCCAATAGTTTGGGGCCAGAAGTCACTGTAACAGCATGAGACAGAATTAAATTAAATGAGCAAGAGACCATGAAAAGAGAAATTGGAAGAGCTTGAAAGGGAAGGACTGTGGATGGGGCTGGGTTTATTTGAGGAGCTCATCAAGGAGGGACTTACAATGAAGGAGCAGGAGTAGGTTCAGTCAGTCCTGAAGGATGATGGAAATGAGAATGTAACAGCAGTTCATGAAGATGAAAGCAGACACAGGTACTGGAGGCCAAGAACCTCCATGGCTTCTATTCATGACTTTTTTCATCCTCCAGTGCTGCTTTACTACTTGCACTGTAAGGACTAATTAAGATTTTGTTCCACTACAAGAATACCTTAGCTTTTCCTACTGCCTAAATCACAGTATTAAAAATTCTTGGGATTATAAAACTCCAGAAGTGATTGATAATCCATGAATGAATCTATTCAAAGTGGCACAGCTTTTTCTACTGTGCATCCCTTAAAAGTGGCAGTCACCATTTAGGCAGTGGCACTCTGCAGACTGAAAAGGGTGGATAATGGGATCTACAAAGTAATTTGACTCTTGATGGGGAACCTGGGTATCCTTGGCTGGCTTTCACTAGGGGCCCTTCCAGACAGTACGGGGAAGAATCACATGGTCTGTAGGTCCTGAGCAGCACAGGAGTAGAGGGTGCATATATTACCAAGGGCATACTTGGAGGAAATCTCTGTCCTCTTGTGTGGAAGCAATGACACCATAACATTCAGTGAAAGCTTAGTTGAAGTGCATCTACTTCATGGCAGGTACCTCACTAAACACATGGAAGATGTTGCAAATAACTTCTGTAGGTAGATAAAACTTCTGCCTTCTGTTAGAAATGTCCTAGGGTAAACTGTTTGTGACAGAGCAGTTCTCTGAGTCCTTGAATCCCTGTTTTCTTGGAAACAGGAGGACTTTTGGGGAGGGTTTTTTTCTTTCTCCTTTTATTATGATACTTGTTTCTGTAGAAGCCATCCACATGCTGGATGGCTGGAGTTGATCCTGAACATCCCTCTGATGTATCTTCTTGAAAAGCATCATGGCATGGGGGATTAAAAACATTTAGAATACAGTTCCTGCAGACATATGTGGTGGGGCTAAAAGTGACAACCTTTTTTTTGCTTCTCATATGATGCTAGAAATGAAGTAGTTTTAATTGCTTCAGTCCTAAGGTGAAGTGTCCCATTAGCAACAGCTACTGTATCTTAAAGATGGTAAAAGCAAGCACTTGAATAGCACTTTCTGTCTTCAAAGTACTTTGCAGACATTCTTTACTTCTGAATTAAGGATCAATTTCTGTCTCTTGTAACACTTTTCTAATGAGAAAAATATTCAATCTGCCATGAGAAAGGGACGAAGCTCTTGACTCCAAATTCTGCACTGAAATAGGGTTATGTTCTGCTGGTTTGTTTTCATGGTGCAAAGTGCCCCCAAAGGACATATGGCTAGTATCACCTCTGCTGATGGAAATCTTCAGACTGTAAAATCAGATGCCTGTAAAGCTTCTGCCTTCAAACAGCTGTGTAGGAGGTGTGCTCCTGCCCAATGCTTGTGCTTCATTCAGTCCTGTGCTCTGCACACAATGTGAGGGGCAGGGGTCTTGAACTGGCACCCACATGAGCTCCTGGCTCTGGAGAAGGCTGGGGATGCATGTGCACCAGCAGCTTAGCCCTGTCGGACATCTCTCGTCCAGCCTTGCAGAGCCAGCTCCATTTCAGGGAGCTGCTGTGCCCAGGGTCGGGGGAACATTCATTATAGAAAAGGAAGCCATGCAGCATTCTTATCATTTCCTACCAGTGCCCAGTAACTCGCAGGGAAACTGGTCCAGTTGACAGAGACTGGAGCCCTCAAGTTGGAAATGTCTCTGAATGACCAAGTCTGAAGGAAGAGAAAGCTCTCATGTCATTGGTATCATTGACAAAACTCCCATTGACTTGGATAAGAGTATGAGGATGCCCAACAGTGCTGACTTCTGATGTCATCTCTCTGGTTTACTTTGCTTTGCAATGACCCTTTTGTGCTTGCTCTGTATTCTGAATATTCAGGTCATTCCTATGTACAGAGCCCCCATTTGTAATGAGATTGTGGGGTTTGTTGACCCTATTTATGTACCGGTTGACTAGCAAGTCACACTGATCCTTCAATATAGGATTTAATAAAAGCCACAAGAGGAGGAGAAGGGAAGTGAGTGTGATGAGGAGGAGGGCTGCTATTGTTCTGCCCTTAGTGCTGCCAAACAGTGCCTTGTTTTGTCTGTGTCTGTGTGTTCAAACGCTCTGTGAACAAACGGGGCGCAGTCAGGAGGCTGGCGAGAGGGCAGCGAGAGGGTTAGCTGGATCTCAGCTAGAAATACTTGTGCAAGTCAGGAAGCAGGCATGGAGGGAAGGAAATTAAGTGGAGACATCTGTGTGGCTTAGCTTTCAGCAGCTCTGCCTGGGGTAGGGGTGGGAGAGTCATGCCTGAGATGACATAACATATTTCGTCTTTCGTGGGATTGAAAGAGAGGAAACTGCGAAAGCGAAGCATGGTGTGTGTCACGCGTGGTCCAGGCATACCAAGTACATAATGGAGCAGTGTCAGTGTTTTGTGTTCTGCCTTTCACACCCGAAAGTAACTCTTCAAGGCAGAGAACTGAGGAGAATATGATATGGTCCAAAAACTGATCTTGGACTTCTTTCGCAGACGACTGAGCCAGAGGCCGACTGCTGAAGAATTGGAGCAGAGGAACATACTGAAACGTAAGTCCTGATTCTGCTGACATTTAACCTGAAGCCAGATAATTTGGGTTAGATTTCGTGTACATTTGGTATTTTTTATAAACATCAACTATTCTCTGTAAGCACCACTGATAATTATTAAAAATAATAAAGGGCATCATAAGTGCAAATAAGCGTGGAAGTCTGTAACAACATCTAGTTCTGCAGAAACAGTTCTTTAAAATCAGAGTCAGTAAATTTACAAGAATAAACAACCTATGGAGAAAAAACCCCAGATGTTGAATGACATTCCAAACAGGGGGTCAGTCATCCTGAAAAACCTCCTTTATGCAGCATTTATATAGATAAACATCCCATTGTAAGTTAGTAAAGACATTAGGGGATAGCTTGATTAGCTTTCCTATAAATCTTCACAGCAATCTATGCTAGCTGGAGCCTTTATTCAATTTTTTAAAGAATCCAACGTGACTCAGGGTTATTTCCCTGAAATGTTCCCCTGAAATTCTCCCTTTAAATCAGCCAAAAATTTTTGGTAGATCCTCAGCATGTGATATTTTAAAGGGATAAAATACCATTCAGAAATCCTGAACCAAGTCAGTAGATACATTGCCACTGACTTCAAGGGAAGCTGAACGGGATCCAACTTTCATAACCTCGTGAATGAACAGGAAGAAAATGACAGTTTCTTCACTTGCATGGAAATGTTTTGAATATTGAAAACAAAAAAGCTGTTCATCTAATTGTTTTGTTACTTTGGAAGCAGGAAAAAAAGTTCTTCCTCTTTTAAGTTAGTAAATGCATATTTCCAGGAAAATTTTCAAATATTACTACAGAAAAAAGTATTCTGACATGGTATCTTATACATAATGTCTCCTTAGTTGGTCCATAATTCACCTTATCTTGTTCAAATAACTGCATTGTGTGGAATCATAAAAACGTGGTAGCAGAAGATTAATTCTCTGAAAATCAGCAGAACTCATTTTTCAAATACTTCAAAACCAAATTCTTAGCAGATTAATGATAATGTTAATGCCTAGCAGGGTCTTTTCATCTGTTGATGTTATTACACGTGGCAGACAGAGAGGGAAAGACACCACTGTCAGTGCAAAGAGGAGAAATGACCGGGCAGCAGAGTGGTGTGGGCATGCCTGAGGCTGCTGGAAAAGCCATTTGTTTGGGACCGGCCCTCTCTTAATAACTGTGCTCCTACTGTCTACTCCTAACTCCAGTGACTGGCTGCTGGAGGAAGTCAGGGGCAGAACCTGGGGAAATATTTGGCACATCCAGCTGTGATTGTCTCACAGGGGCGTAGCAGAACATCTGGAGAAGGGGAGACCTGCGACGTGACTGATGCCAGGCTCAGGCACAGAGGGACAGAGGCCAATTCTCTGCAGCTCATGTTGTCATCCTGGGACCTATGAACAAACACATGTCAGGCACCACCTGGCACTGGTGCATGACCAGCAAACACTGCCCTGGCACTGGGGGAGGTGGGGTCTTGGGCACCTGCTTTGAACCAGCATCAGCAGAGAGCAGCATCTCCAATGCTGGGTGCCTTGAAAACATTCCTAAAGGACACAGAGTGCCCTAAAGATGTCTTACATTTCAGAGGAATTACCCCTTGAGTAACATCAGTTTCTTTTTTAGTTGAATAAACGCTCTTAAATGACATGGATGTTTGAAAATATTATGCTGAATCCAGAACCATATTGTATTTCCTAAATGGAATTTTTGTAGTTTGCTTTAGCACAAATCTGCCCCAAAACATGTGTGTCTTGGTAAACAAACAGCTTCCTAATTGCAGGAAAGAGTAATGTAGTATTTCCAAGGCATTCCAACTTTTGGTGAACCACAGCAGGGAAAAAAAAATTAAATCATTACATAATTTTAAAAAGAAAGCATAAATATTCTCTACCCTTAAACAAGGAAATACAAATATTTCTGATTTGTGCATCATTTTTTGTCATTCCTCTAGACTTCTGAGAAGGAGCATTATAATAAATACAATGGAATGTAGGGAAAGAGAGACATAGGAAGTGCTAATAAAAAGAGTGTGAATTCTCTGCATAAGCAGGTCAAGCAATTTGCAAAAGCCCAGCTTAGAGCACGCACAAACACAAAAGAAAACCTACCAAGCTCTCGAGCAGACTAAACAGGATTTTCCCTGCAGTTAAAGCTGAAATCTCTCTGATGAAAATGTCGGGTCTGGTACCATGATGTTCCTATTACACATATAACTGCATTACTGCCCATGCTGATGGGAAAAAAAAAGGCAAAATGTGGTTGGACAGCCAGTCTTTATGCATGAATTGAATGCTTCCTAGGTCTGTGCTACTGCAATAATTATGAGTTATCTTTACAAGGGCAAAGCATCCATTGCCAAATTCTGCTACTTGCTGATAGCAGCAGTGAAATCACAGCAGCCACAGCAAGGAAACAGAGCAGAGACAACTGGTTCTTGTAGGGTCCTTCACTGAAGTATACCCCATTCACTGACTCATGTTTAGGTCAAAGGCATATATTAGGAGGAGTCCAAGCCTGCAGGGTTAGTTTGAAGACTAAAGAACACTTTGCAGCTATACTTGCTGTCCAGTTGTATAAGGAAAGATGCCTCAATCCCATCATGCACCACCCCTGTGCCACTTCACAGATGGATAAAAGTAATCCAGTTGTCAGCCTGGCACATTCAGGGTTGCATAAATTCCTCACAAAAATGATGGTTAGGTGGGTTCTGAATGCCTCAAACTGTATTGGGGGACATTGCACACAGGCACAGAAATCAGGTGTGAAAATTGCACCTACATCCAACCGCTCATCCTGACACACAGGTTTAGAGAAACAGAGAATGTCCTGAACACATAAGATAAAAAAATAAAGCATCAGTTCTGTAGCTTCACGAGATTGGCATGACTTAACTTCAAAGAAATAGCTAAAACAAAGTCACTTTCTAGTTTGGAAAGAGAATGTATTCTATTTTCCAGCTTTTGCCTGCCTGAAGTCTTAAGCCTGCCTGGCTGTCTCTGAAAGTGGGTGGCTGGCCTGAGAGTGAGGAGAAGAGAAAAACATCAGATGCCAAGGACAAAAATTAATAGCCATTACTAAATTTTCTGCATAACTCCTTGGCTGCTTGCAGTTCTACCTCGACTCTGTGTGGGTTCTCTTTAGTGCTGTGTCTGAAGGCAGGCATTTGCAGGACCAACTCCTCCAAATTTGAGACACAAAGGGAAGGAAAAAATTACTGGAGGGTCAATTGCTAGAAGAGTATCCAGCCCAGTAGGGACAGAAACCGTTGAAAGAGGAAAATTACATTTATCAGTGTAGGTACTCCAGTGATTGCTTAAAAAGACAGTTGTGACTCCCTGCTGTCATGTTCATTTTAGTCCCCTACTGATTTCCTTCCTTCTGAATATATAAGCAGCATTTTTGGTAAAATGGCACTTAAAGATCAGAAGTGTGATGTGAAACATCGTAAGATCGACAGGTCCTTTGTCCACTTCAGTGGAGATTTCCCAGTCCTACTGAAGACAGTGAGCAGTTGTGATAGCACTGTCAGCTCTACTGTTCTGAGCAGTGAGAAACCTGGTTTCCAGCTTAGCCCTCCTCACCTGCTCAGAGGCTTCTGTGGTCTCTAAACCTTAGGTCTCATTTCTGTGTGGGGAAAGCCCCAGTTTTCTAGTGAGGGTGTTGGCTTGTGCTCTTCACAGCTGAAGAAGCCATGGCTGGTGGATTGTTACTGCAGCTCTGCAGCAGCTCCATCTGCAGGATCAGCAGAGAGGAATGTGGGATTCCCCCTTGAGTTTAGTGCAGTCAAAAGTTTAATGATTTAAATCAAGGCACCTATCCTCAGCTGCTCTTTGAAGTCCATAATGTCCCCTGCAGAGAGTTATTCCTGCCTGAGCTAGTCCTCGCTGAGCAAAAACTGGATCCCAGCAGGGGCACAGAGTACTTACTGGAAAAGTTGATGAGTTGTGTTTGCTCTCACCTGTTATGTGCCAGCATGATTGGAGGAGTAAAGAGCATTTCAGCCGCCAGTAAAGCAGTGAAGGCAGATCCTAACTGATCGAGAAGCTGAGTACCTGGAAACCTGAGATATTAGTGACTTTTGGTAAAAGTCAATGCAAGGACAGTTCATGACAGCCTGCTCCTAAGTTGAAGAAGAGTTAGTGTACTCAAATGTTACTGACCTCTTGAGGGAGAAGAGTTGAGGCATGCCTTGGTACGAGCTTGTAACACGTGATCTTTTGGCTAAATGTTAAAAGTTAATTGACCTAGGATGAGCTTTTATGCTCCAGTGTGATACTTCGAAGGCTCACAATGGAAGGACACACTCTCCTTAACTCTGCTCATGCCGTGAGAAGTTGCACAATTTGCCTGGCACTTCTGTTCCAAAGGGTTTTTTCTATTATCTCCAAAAGTAAGCTACGATAAGTTATTCTGCAGATGGAAAAAAAAAATGCACGTTTCTTTCAACTGTTGACCTTGCAGAATCCAGCCCTATCGTAGCTGAGCCCCCTGAGGCCACCAGGCCTGTGGGCAGGGAGATAACATTTTTTGAAGAGCTGGCTTGCTGCCCAGCACTTCTAGAAAGTGACACACCTGAAGAGGTGCCAACACAGGGAAAGGAAGGAAGCTGTAGATGTTTTATGAAACGTGTGAAGAAGCACAGTAGCTACAGATCGAGGACATTCACCAGCCCCAGGGGGACATACTGTGCATCAGAGAGGTCCTGAAACATTAATATACTGATGGAAAGGCTTATTTTGTTGCAAACTGTGCATGCCTGATGAGTCCACAGTCTGAGATCCTTGTAAATCTTTTACAGCCCGGAATGAGCAAGAGGAGCAGGAGGAAAAACGAGAGATTAAGAGAAGATTAACACGTAAGGTGAGAAGCAGCTTTGATCCTATTATGACACTACTGTAACTTCCTCCCTATTGCACAGTTGTTTGCCTTTTTCCTTCAGCACCATTTTCAAAAGTAGAGTGTGAAACAAGTCTTACAAAAAAAACTATTTAAAAGAAATCAGCAATGTTGCAGGGTGTAAGTCCACAGAGAACAAAGGAAACCACTTTGCAGGCTACTGCTGGTAACGTTTCAAACAGGAAAAGAGGGGAACTAGTCTTCATAAATGAAAGAGTTTTGAACAATGAAGGATAGAGATCAGCATTTACAAGGACCAATGCTTCTTGTAAATGTAATGGCTTCTATGACCATTACAGAGAGCAAAGTTAAATCTATGCTGATTTGAAAACTCCACCCAAAAAACCCTCATAAAACTGGAAGCTAAACATTTTCTGGAAAGAGAGGCTGTCAGTTGAAGCATTTAAAGTAAATAGAGACAAACATTTGCAGAAAAGCATATAGTGCAGAAAACAATCTTGTATTGGCAGGGAAGAACAAACAAAATAGCATTGCTTGATTCAAAAGTCATTTACTCTTGAAACTGAAGGACAGTCATTTCAGATGTACGCATTCCATTTTGCAGCTGGTGAAAATGTCTACGGATGCCCAAGCATACACAGTGAACAATCCATCCTGCTATTGTGGGTAAACTTTCTTACAGCACTGACATATTTCCTATCTCCAGAAGTAAAGAAAGCCCTCTAAAGACTCACATGCTTGTGAAGCAGCACCATTCCCTTTCTGTACAATTTTGAATGGGTTAGTTTTTTTGATCTATGTGATCACAGCTTTCATGGTATAAATAACAAGGAAAGGTCTTTAAGGTCTCTAATAATAACAAGGAAAGGTTACGTTCTGAGAACTGAATTGCTTTCTACCATGGTTAAAAATCTCATGCCTTATTCTCAGTTCATGTAAGTAGGTAGAATTCTTGGTCACCAGTGGGGGGATACTGCTGTTGTCTGCAAGAGCTAGAGAGCCATAATATTGTTTGTAAAACACATATTCCTCACCACGATGACAGGGATGATTTTGCATTCCCTCTTAGCACTGCCTGGAAGAAAAGATCCTAACTGCATTGCAGAGGTTTCATGGGATTGAGGCTCTGCGCAAAGGCTGGAAATAACATTTTACCAGGCTTTCAATTTCCCTGTACATTGAAGGGTAAACACGTGCAGGAATTCAGGGCAGAGCTTGATGCCATTTGAGGAGCAGCTGTAATAGATACAGAGCAAAGCTCCCCATACCCAGTGTGCCACCTAAGAAGTGAGGGCTTGCTGACAGAGCCGGCTCCATCACCACACGGTTCCCATCCTCCACTATCTTGCAGGAAAGATGCAGAGCACAGGAATCTTATCTCACAGGCAGAGGCCACAGCTCAGCTAGAGCACTCAGGTTGCCACTGCTTCACATCAGTGTCTGCTCCCTAAAACCTCAGCAGTTTTCTGGGAGAATTCTTCCTTTGTCTTGTTTCCACTTTTAACTAGGAATAACAGGGAAAGCAGCATCAGTCCGAGGCCCTGGCATTTGGTTCTTTGATGTTCCTGGTCACAAACCTTTTTAGTCTTTTTATTTTGCTTCCTTTCTAGTAAAGATTTTTCTCCCCCACATTTCTGAGGTTGATAGCAACATGATTTAACATTGTTTGATTTGGATCATCTTTTTAAACTGTTGTAAATTGTTCTAGTGACACATGTAATTTTAATGAAAGAACTGCAGGGCTGATCTAACAACAGATTTTTTTCTCACCTACCAAACATACCGTCATAAAAGCTCAGAAATCACTAGAGAAGTTAATAAAGTGTGCAAGTGTTTTAGATAACAACTAGAAATGCCAACCACTGAGTGAAACCTGCAAAAATAGTTGTTATTCCCCAGCTGTGTCTTTCATGAGCCTGTCCCAGATGTGTCGTTGTGTTTACAGCAGAGTGGCAAGCTCCTTCTGTCGGTTTGTACTGAAGTCTTAGTACCAGAGGATGTTAAACCTCAGATCAAGCTGAAGTTTAATTGAGCACAGCAAGTGTGTTGCCCAGCAGCCCTTTCTGTTTGCACTGAGTTTTCAAGCACACACATGACCGCAGGGTAAATTCAACATGAGGAAACTCTGCCATGTTGCCTCTTTTGTAATCGTGTGTAGCTGGGAATAAGGAAACTGGGTTCTGTAGAAGCCACTGATGAGACTTTTGACCTTGCACTAAGAAACTGCTACAGTCCCCAGTTTCTTTGGTGGCAACATTCCAAATCCAAGGGAAGAGCCCACTCCATCCATAAAAAAACTGTTCTTAAAATTCCATCAGCACTGACATTTTGTTACAGTGTTATGATGATAAGTTGTAACATGACATGCTGTAATGAGTAAGATTACCTTGCTAGGTATAGATGCCTTATTAAAGTCAGCAATAAATATCCGGTTGAATTCATCATCTGGACAGGCAATTTCTTAAAAAAAAAAATTAAAGAAATCAGGTGACCTATAGCAAGCTACCCCTTTTAGCACTTTCCATCCTCTCCAACTCATCTAGCTCCACATTAACTGGGGTGAGGAATAGCTACCATTCAAATAACAAAATGAAGGCACATGATGTTGGCTAAGTTTCTCAGCCTCGTGTCCCTCCTGCCCGAGGAAGCAGAGTGGGAACATGTTTGCCTGTCCCCTGAGATGCCCAGGCACCCCTGTCCTCTCTCTCCCTTCCCCTCAAGCCCACCAAGCACCTTTGGGCACACGAATGTCATTTGAGTGGAAGGACGTGTGGATTAGGAAAGTTTTTTCTCTGAGCACTGGTCTCGACCTGCAGCCCATTCAAAGAATTATTAATGTGCAGAAGCCCTCTGGAAGTGTTACAGATGGGTCACGTCCACAGGGAGATCTGGGCCCCCACGAATTACTACCAAGAAGGTGTCTTCTCTGAACCATGGCGAACTTGGCCGAGGACCAAGGCTATGAACACAAGCCTGAATGTCCCCTGAGGGCTTCCATTACAGAGAGAGAATCGTAGCCTGGATTAACAGAGCACTTTACAAATCACTTGCAAAGTGGAATAGAACTCTCCTTTTCCTACCTTCTCTTCTCTTAAATGGCACCATGCTTCCCAGCCCCCAGAGCTGTTTACTGCTTCCTATCCCCCCACTGCCAATAGCTCATTTTTCTCAGAGGTCTAGCTCCAAAAGGAAATCTCGCAGAGCTGTAGTACTGACTACCAAATTGAAGAGGTGTGGCTGTTTCTTAAAATCTGTACAATAATTTGAAATCTTCACTCCTGTTAACTTATTGCCCCAGTCCAATTTAAATGCTCCGTTCACTGGTGCCTCTCTGGGAATTATTTTCCCTGCTTGAAGATGTTCAAGCTTTTCTTTAAATGACCTCCGCTGGCTTGCATCAGCAAAGGCTGTTGAAAATAATGAACTCTTGAGAGAGGTGGGACTCATCAGAGAGAGGTGAGAGAGAGGCAGCAGGGAGGAGAAAGGTCAGAGAAGAAAAAAAAGTTAGTGGCTAATTTGGATAAGCTGCATTTATAGTCAGAGGGAAAGGTCTTCAGGGCATTTTCCTCACATCTTGCTCCTGTCTTTAATGCAGAAGGTGGGAAGCAAAGGAAGATGCTGCTGGTTAGGGTTTGTAATTTTTCAGCTTGTTTTCTTCTTTAAATAACAACTATAACATTTTAATGAGGTAACAGAGCAGGCAATGATGACGTGCTAACATAAGCTTCCTTGTGACTGAAGTAAGGCAAACTCAGCATTTTGCATTTGACTAAATCCAAGACCAGACTGGCAAGAGTAAGTCCCTCTCCCCTTTGAGGGTGAGGGTGCTTGGGTTTGCCTCATTTCCCATGCCATGGACAAAGGCGGGTGTGCTAGACCTTCGCTTTCAAACTGCCTTAGTATCAAAGCCTGGAAAATGTCCATTTGTATCTACAGCACTCCAGAATATACAGAAGAAAATTTGACCTCCTGTGACAAGGCGTGAGAGGTCCTGTCCTCATTTACTGCTCTTGCATTAATACAATTCCATTTATTTGAAAAGGGAATTTTACCCTGGTGCAGACTCAAATAATGAGTCACTCACCATAGAATTACCCTGCTCCCTCAGCTCCCAAATCTTCACAGATAGGTAAATAGAAATGTAAATGCCCAGGTAGTGCACACACAAAGAGTCCAGACACACTCATGTACATACGTCCCTTTTACATGAACAGAAGTAAACTTAAAAGGGTCCAGCTCAGTAAGAACTCCTTCTCCCTGCCTGGAGCACCACACCTTGTGCAGACAATTGCATTGTGCCCTTGGCCATGTCCTTGTCCTGTAATTTTTGAATGTTCCCTATTCTTTCTGCCTGTTAGGAGAGCTCATTCTCAGGTGTTGCTCGATAAGGACTCTGTAGCATTAAGCAATTTAGACCCAAGAGACCACAGCTCACAGGTCATAAAAATAAACTGCAAGGTGAGATTTCAGATGAGCTGTGCCCTCAGTGTGGACACATTGAACTGACACCTGCAGTGGGGCTGCTTACAGTCTGTCCTGCAAAGCTGCTTCCCCAGCTAGTCAAGAGTTACGGGAACTCTGAGCAGCCCAAACATGCTGCAAGACTCTCACACCTAGAAGGTCACAAGACATCTCTGCAATGGTATGAGAAGAAGGCAGGGAAATTTGTTAACCATTCAAATAATGTAGCTTAAATTAATGGCTTTTAGAAAATGACTTAGCGTGGTTCTCTCTCTCATTACACTTAGCATGATCAGATTGGCACTTTGGTTTAATGTACTGAATATATTTTGTGTGCATATAGTTATATATGGAAATATATGTAGATTTATGGCTACACATGAACTATGTGATACCAGCCATGGATTTCAGGACTCTCTCGCAGCCAGAGCACTGGCACAAGAGTCAGTGCATCTTTTTTCCATCCTCATTCCCGTTCTCCTGAGCATCTCATAGGCAGGACATTAGTGCAGCTCTGCAGACTCTCAGCATGAGGTATTTGAACCCAGTTTGTGTGTGCATGCTCAGGGATGCTGGTATAAGGAGAGCAGCCACTGCTGCCTCCCATCACAATCATCTTTTCTAAATAGAGAAGAGAAAGACAACCAGCCGTGCCGAAAACAAGCACGCAGGTTTACACAGCCAGATGCAGGATAGGGCGGTGGAGCTCCACCCAAGTGCTGAAGAAAGGAGGGATTTTTCACCCTTCACTTCATATCCTGGCTGTTTTAACTCATAATTCTCCCTAGAAGATTAAATGCAGGGAACTGAGATACTTAATTTGGAAGAAAGGTGGATTCAGGGGCGTAAATAATGCTGCGGAATAGAATCTCAAGCATTTTATTAAATATTTACACCTTTCACCCTTCACAAGGGTAAAGTATTTCAAACACATCTATTTCTAGTGAGTAGGAAGAGCATGATACACTGTGTAGGATATTATTATCAGGATATTTTTTTTCCTGATGTATCCTGGTTACAAATGTTCTACTCTAACACTGAAACTTTTCAGCTAATCTACAACCACATGCACACATTTATGTAGCACCTTCAGAAACGATTGTGTAATTGCTTTTGACATTCACCAGCATGTTGTGCATCCAAGGAGAATTGATCCCTGAAAGCCAGCTCCTGTCCCTGTCCATGTAACTGGCTGTGTGACACGTGGGCTATCAGCACACTAATTTAAGAGGAGTTTTTCACTGTAGCTGCTGTGGAATTTAAAATAAGTGCTTGAAACAATGAAGATGCTTTCCTGACATGATACAATCCACCATTGCTTTTGGCTTGTAGCATGCAGAATAAACTTTTAAAAGTCAAACATGCTGTGATACAAACCACAGCTGTCAATAGATGCAGTTAAAAGTTCAATAAGCACTAATCATCCTGCCTGCCTTTTCTGAAGGTAAGGACTGGTCTGCAGAATATCGGAATGGTAAACAAAGTTGTTTTTCACCTTTTGCATGTAATTCAGGGCAGGAGCCACTCCATGCCTTGGCCTGACTCCTCTCAGGCAGTGCAAAAGTACAGGCAACAGCAGCAAAAGGCTGGAAAGTGCACATTATTTAAGAGTTGTGTTGTGGTCTTTGTCTCTTCCTGGGACACCAGTGCACTAGGAGATTTTCTTGCCTTACATCTCATTTCTGCCAAGGGTGATCAACCTCAGCTGGGAATCAGCAGCCACAGCAGCTTCCCGAACAACAGTGGGCTGCTCTGGCAGCAAGGTGAGACAATATTTAAGGTGTCATAACAAGAGGGTATTTCCCAGGTAGCAATTTTATGAAAGGCAAATAAAAACAAAGAACTGGGAATGTCCGAACACTCTTATTACCATAATGGTGGTTGCAGTAAAATAAATCCCCAGGCAGCACTCTGTAGGGAAATAGCAAAGTCCTGATGTCTTTTTCTACACCTTCCTCAAACCTGCAGCTGAGTCAAAGGCCCACAGTAGAAGAGCTACGTGAGAGGAAGATCCTCATCCGCTTCAGTGACTACGTGGAAGTGGCAGATGCGCAGGACTACGACAGGAGGGCGGACAAACCCTGGACACGACTCACAGCCGCCGACAAAGTAAGTGGAGCAACTCTGGGAGAGCCATGGCCTAAACACCCACAGTATGTCATGGCAAACAGCATCCCCTGGGTCCCACAGATCCCACGGCTGTCAAGGAATAAACATCCACCTGACATCCCTTCCCAACACACCTGTGTTTTTTTCCCATTCACGATGTTTGTTTATTTTGTTTGAAGCATAAATCTTTGGCAAGAAGGTTCCTATACACATGGAAACCAGGAGAGGGAAGGAATCCCAAGTCCCTTGAGAAAAGGTCTTGATGGCAGCCCTGTTATTTGTTAGTTGGTTTTGGTCTTACCACATTATGCTGCCAGGGGAGAGCTCTGGCAAGACTTAGCAGAGCAGTGAGACAGAAGCGTGTACCAGAATAGCTGTGGCAGGACACGACAGGCTTGGGTATGAAAATGCCAGCAGGTCAATTTGGCAAAAACCCCCATCCCTCCAAAGCCAGATCACTTCTCTCTTGTGGGTTACAACAGGGGTCTTTGCTCAGGATTTCTGCCACAGGGTACTTTAAGCGCTGAACTGAAATCACACAAAACCTGCAGATGAAGAAAAAGACACACGTTTGATATTGATGGCACTGCCCTCTGAGCACTGGTGGAACTTCCAGTAAATAGTGTCTCTTGTGTTGGCATTGATGGCAGAGGGATTAAATTGCTGGCAAATTATATCAGTCACATGCTGAGGGTCTTAAGAGGCCCTCAGGAAAAGTATTTAAAAGATTTTATGATCATTGTAAGAAGCAAGGACTATGAGGCTCAGTGATTCAGTCATGAATCTTGTAGTCACTCTATGATGCCCTTTTAATTTTAAAGACTTTCAGATACTTGAATTCAAGTCTTGACTATTTCTTTGCCATGGAACTCATTCATTCAGCAATGGAGAGCATGATATCCAATGTTTAGAGCATTAGCAGAATTTCTAGCCACACCACTTATCTATGGTGCTCTTGGTTTTATTCACAAAGGACAGCCTGTTATACTTGTATAATTCAGCTAAAGGACTTGTATAGGTCTGTGACGTTCTCCTCCTTGATAGAGGGATTTTTTCAGTTCAGCTTTGGCTAAGTTAATGTAGCATAAACTGATCTGAAAAAAAAAAGAAAAACTTCCTCAGGACTGTCCACAGACCATAATATACTGGGTTAAATTAACTTTTCTCTTTTTACCTCACCATGTTTGACAAGATATTAGTCAACTGACTTAGCTTTATTCTCTTAGTTGTTTGATGAGGGAGGGGATAAATCTCCCAACTAGTTCTACAGCCTTTGAGAGATCTCTGGGATGCAAGGCATGGAGAAGCTTCAGCTGGGCATGGAGATTTGATCTTTCATCCTATGCCTCTGAAAAGAACAAGCATTAAATACCACTATAAAATGTAACCTAGTAAAGAGTTTAGTATTAAGGAAGAGTACTTTGGTGTCACTTTTTCTTTTTTTATAGTGCATGTACAAGTTCAGTAGTCAGAGAAAAGGGTTAAGTCCTTCAAATTAACCTTTTCTCAGCAAAGCACCATCAGAAGAAGAGATGTTTGTCATTCTAATATTAATGCCCTTTATGGCATAATTAAGCAGATAGATTGGTTTTTGTTTGGGTCCTGTGGGCAGTATTCTGATTTCTACCATCCAGAAATGATGACTGGTGACCTGCTTTTCCTCAACACTATGTCCACTGTTGGAAAAAACAGCCAGACAAATTGAAACAAAGCTACATCATCCTAGATAGGATTATTTTCTTCCAGAGCTGTGATTCAAGAGCTGTCTGCACTGGTCAGCACAGACTAGATTTATTGCAAAAACCGATTTTAGCAATGGGCTTTTCTGTTGGCCAGTAAATCTTGCTCTCTGTGCTGGGTGGAGGGAACTGCCTTCAGTCAGAGTTTCTTTTTAGCAGGACTAATTCTTAGGGGAAGGAAAAGGGCATTTTTGCATCTCTGCAACAGATGAGGGGTGGAGAGGGGAATAGCTCTCAGTCCCTATGGGAGTCAGCTGCCCCTGTGGCCTCCGTCACAGTCACTTCAGTAGCAGATTGGTCTGCTGGAGCTGCTGCATAGCCATCACTCTGTCGTGATGGATGAGGCAGTGCCTGGCAGGCACTTCTAAGGGAAATAAGAAACCAAAGCTGTGGAGAAGGCACAGAAAGAGCCTTTTCTGTACAAAAACACTTGCAAAATCCATCACTTAGGGTTTGTCAAAGCAAAGGCAGTTCCTGACTGGAGCAGTGGCTGTTGAAAAAGTCCTGGTTTGGGCTAGTTCTACTCATACTGGTTTAGATTTCCTCCACTGAGAAAAATTCCTGACAGACACGAGTACTACTTACTGGAGCACCCCGTTTCCACTTCTGATGCTGATGTTTTCAGCATCACACAGAAAGGCAGTGCACACACCTCAGACCCCAGGGAGCATTTGGCCATAGCAGACACCTTGCACGTCCCCTCCAAATGCTCACAAAAAAAAAATGCTCACTCATGAGCAACAAATACCACAGAGCTGTCACAGGTCCTGACTCTTGGGACTTGAGCCATTTCTGCTCAGTACCATCTCTACCATGCAGCTGAGTTCCTCCAAGTCACCCCCTCTGTTTTTTTTATTCTTCAATAGTTCTCCTCCTGCCAGTGCCCTCTGGTTGTTTTTTCCTTCACAGACAAGCCACAGAAGCTGAATACCACCACACCATGGCAGGTTTTCTGCTGGGTTAAGCTGTCCAGTCATCTCAAGATGGAGGAGGGAGGAGCAAGGCAGAGAGGCACAGCCCAAGGCAGAGTAGAGGGCAGGGAGCCAGGTATCCCTCTTTCCTTCCCAAGTTCAGTCACTTTAGGTAATTTCACCTAAATTCAGGCAATTCAGGACCAATAAAGGCAGACTTGTCTCAAACACAAGTCTGTCAGGATCTGGGCCCAGTCTAGTCACAGTCCAGCTCTGGAACAGATCAGTGTTTCACAAACTGTGGTGCACCTTTTTTTTTCATGCTTTCGCTACTTTGGATTTTGTACATGTAAATGTTTACATAATAAGCCAGAATTGGGTTCTGTACCTGCATTGTCTGTGTTATGTTTTCAAATTGAGCCATTCCACCAAAGCATTTCTCTGTTCCCTTTATGTGATTTAGAACATGCTTATCTCTGTTCCTTTTCACATTTTGAAGTCTTTATGTTTGTCTCTCTGATAATGTTACCTTTCTGCTTTACTTTTAATGTACGGTTTGGAGAACAAAGTGAATTTATTTTGATCTCTCTCATTTAAACATTTATGAGTTTCTTTGTCCTTTGCAGGCAGCCATTCGAAAAGAGCTTAATGAATTTAAAAGCTCTGAAATGGAAGTTCATGAATTAAGTAGGCATCTAACAAGGTAAGATGAGAGATTAATTTTTTAAGACTATAAATGAATACTGTTGTTTTCAAAAAAAAAGAAACAAAACCAGCAGCTGTTTCTCCAACATGCACTGAACACACCATGAGGTCTAGACAACATTTAGAATTACAGGCTGTAAAAGCAACTGACACAGACGAACACATGCTGCCCCATTATGTGGTGTTATGCAGGCATGTGCTGTTTAATGAAGTATAACCTCTTTTTTTTTTTTTTTAATCATCATGCTGCATATCTGTTCTTCTGAGATCAAAAGTTAAAAAAAGAGTTTAGAAGGAGGACATCTTCAGAAGGAGACAGGGAACCCTTGTAGAGCACGTAGCAAAGTCTGAATGAGCACACACTAAGCCCTGCTGTGTGTAGAGCTGTTCCACACCAGGCAGATCCCACCCACAGATCTCTCAGTCTTGTCCTCCACATCCACACTGTAAGAGAGGCACTATTATTTACACCTTGGGCTTCTTTTTAGTTTTAAAGGTAGACACTGAATGAATTATCCATGAGCCCAAATCAACTCCTTCCTCTCTGACAGGCTAGGGCTGAAGTCAGGCCTTTGCAAATCAACACTTTAGACTTCAAAGATAAGTATTGGGTACTGAAGACAAGTGACAGTGAGATCTGATGCAGAACTGGAGCTGCCCTTGTATTAATGCGTTCATCAGTTCAGAGCTCATGAAAAATGCAGGCGGTACTTTTAGGAAAAATACAGAAAAGCTTAAGGCAAAATTAATTTTGTATTAGGGGATTTTGATGTGTATAAATTAATAATTATATTAAAATTCACCACATGTATTATGCATTTGTTACCTTGCAGAAACGATCTCCCTTCTCCACCCTAGCATGTGCTAGGCTGGTTGCACTGGGGTTTGTAGTGATGGAGTGCTGCTAGAGACAAGCCAGCTGCTCCTGAGCCACAAGGTCTGGGAGAAGCCTTAGGATGTACAACTGGCCTAAATCTGTTGACCACAGTGACTGAGCCTTTGAGGGACATTTGGCTCCTCCACGGCAAGATGACAAATGTAGAAAGGACAAGGCTGTTTTAAAGGGGGTGTTGCTATAAGTAGTCAAGCTCCGTTGAGAGCTCCACTTAATTCCATGAAGCCTTTAGCATCCCACAACATACACACTGGTTTAGTTTTCCAGAAGTCTCTCTGACTGCTTGGCTTCCACAGGTTTCTGCCCAGTATTTTCCTTCTCTTCCAGTGTTGGAGTGAGCAGTGACCCTTTAAAGTTTGCATCTGAAAGCCACTGAGCAGCTTGGACTCAGTAAGTCTGGGCCAGGCATACAGAGAGCCACAGCTCACATAACAGACACTGGAATAAGGGTTTGCCTGAAGAACAGCAGGGCTTACTGGTTCAACAAGTGGCTTTGGGAAATATGCACTTGAAGGAAGCATGCTTAAACAAAAGAGAGTAATTCCTTTAAATAAACTTAGATAAATCACCATTATAAAGTCATTAGCAAGGTAATGAGCTCTTCATGTCATTAAGCAGTGGCAAGAGCAAAGAATGTGAGTGTCACTTTACTAGTGGGACACATTAATTAATTCATAATGGAGTGAAAAATCAAATCTTAAAAAACGTGCGTTTGCAGATCTGAGAAACCCAGGCCTTCTGACACAGGGTGCCTTGCAGGAAGGGTGGCCACTTTAGCTCCATTTGTCTCTTTAGCCTCCAACATTAAAGAATAATCATGGTTAAACTGTATGTAAATCTTTCTGGCAGAATAGCATAAGGTTTTTCTTACCAGACAACTATTGTGGAGTCAGGCCTTGTATGGCCTGGAAGAAGGTGAGCGGGTCTGCTGTCACCCACTCAGGGATCCCATAGGATGGACCCGAAGTGTATGAATGTGTCTGGTAGATTTTGGTGCAAACAGCTTTTGCCTATGAACTGTGAGTCTGGCAAGAGCCAAGGAAGTGTGAGTGTCTGTCTGTTTTGGGTCTTCTTTCTAGCATGGCTGATATCAATGCTGCAGGAATTGAACTGCCTAATGGTGTCACTGTAGCAATTAGTTCTCCTAATTCTTTTTATGTGCAATGTACATGTGAGGATATGATCTTACTGTTTCTCTTTTTTTTTTCCCTTGGGTTTTAGGTTTCATAGACCGTAGCAGATCAATCCTACCTGACTACTATGCCATCTTCAAAACATAACTAAAAGGAACCATAAGTGCTGGTATTATTCACTTCCCTGTTACGTACAATGTAAATCTTCCGGACTGCCTTTTTAAAAAAAAAAAAAAAGTAGAAAAATAAATATTAAAAAAAGGAGAATTGTATTTACATGTGCAGCATCATCAGACCTGCTGGTTCAAGCTTCAGTAAGAGAAAATACCCCTGGTGGGAAATCGTGCCAAGACTTGGCAACTATGTATAGGACTTTCCCGGCATGTGGATTTGCCATACATGTTCAAGCCCAGCTGGTGGTGTAACCATTGTTGTCTTCAGGCACCCCTCATCCTGACAAGCCTCTGTCATCAACCCTAGAGAGCCCTGAGATGGTGTTCAGGGAATCACTTGGCATGGGTGAAGTCTCCAAAAGAAGAGCCCCTATGGCACTAAAGCACTTACACCAAACACTCCTTTCAAGCTGAGAGCACCTTATGAGGACGATGAAGGAGCAAAACTCTTCATGAGCCAGCCCATCTGTGAATATCATCTCACTAGAGAGGCATTTCTTTCCCTGGAGAAGTTTACAGCCAGTCAGTAGACATTGTTCAGCTTCCAAGCAGAAAAAGGTATCACCTCTGAAGAACAGGACTCCCTATTGAAGGCTGCTTCAATTCTAGCAACTGTTTGTTTTCCATCTCTTTCAAGTATAATTTTCTAAACCCAGTTGTGAGCCCATTAGCAGTAAGTGACAAGAACACTGAGGACCAGCAAGCAAACACTCATCTCTTCATGGTCACTGCATGGCATCTGCTTCGCTTGTAGTTTGTCTTACACCCAAACCTCATGACTGTGTGAGAGCCAACATGTCCCCAGCAGCAGGAAAGGCTGGGATTGCCCTCTGGCTCTGCAGGGAGGGCTGGAGGTTTCATGAAGGATGTCTATTGCCTCTGTATCAGGTGTCTCAAGAATTGATCCTAAACTCACACTAAGCAAAGCATGACAAAGTGTGTTACCTGGCCTAACAAAAGGAGTCTGGGGCATTCTTATGGATGGTGGGACTTGTCACTGGTACCCACAGCTGAGGCCTAAGGACAGCAATTCAGAGGTGTTCTGAATTTATTGGTTCTAATTTTGGTTTTAATTTATTTTTATTATAGTGGTTTAACACACAGACTGACCAAGCAGAGCTCAGAGAGCTGGTCACTCTGGGCCTGGTTTACTTGCCAACTTAAGTGTGTGCTCTACAGTAAGGAAGCACACACAGCCTCACTGCTTTCAAGAATATGTCTGACAAGCTGATTTGAACCTGAACACAGAATCACAGAATCACTAGGGTGGAAGAGACCTTCAAGATCATCGAGTCCAACCCATGCCCTAACACCTCAACTAAACACAATTAAGTGCTTTTCTGAACTTAGGCAATCACCTTCCAGAATTAAGTCCTTAACTAGTATAATGCAAGCAAGTTGGGGCAGACATTATCAAGATTCCTTTTGAGCTCTTACAAGACACTATTATACCATGTTTTGGGACAGTGGCTGAAAGCACTGTAGTAACATTACTATAAGAAGTTCCAGATTATTATTTCAGGACACCTTTTCTTCCACAATAGCTATTTTCCTCTGACAGTTTGAACAGAGAGGCCAAAGTTTTTTACTACAGAATAGTTATTTCTGTTATTCTTTTACTAATTTTTCCTTTCTCACTGTCTTCCATGTATCTATCCTCTCTTCTGTGCTCCCTGTCCAGCTCCCCCGTTCCATGCTAACATCACCTTTCACTGACTGCAGGCCGAGAAGCCTCTCAAACTTGATCATTTAATGGCCAGTGCTGTGTAGTGCCAACACTCCTGCCTCTTCTCAGGCTTCACCTCACTCCTCTGGGTGCAGGAGCACAGCCAAAGGACCTGCCTGTAGCCCATGGAGTGGCTCTAGCACCCAGCCTGCCCCAATGGCCTGGGCAGCGAGGGTAACACCCTCCCTCTGCGCTCGGTGGTGGCACTCAGTGCCTCGCAGATTGGCTCCCCATCAGAGAGAAGCAAAAGCTTTTCATTCTCATCCATGGCCATCCTTGCAATGCTGTGGAGTATTAGCTATTTAATTAGGATTGGCTATTGTAGAAGGGAACATCAAAGGAAAGTAAAAACCAGGTGGTTTCTGGTGCTTCCCGGACTGGGTGATGATTTCTGGGAAAACACACCGTGATCCCTGCATCACCAGATCACACTTGCTTTAGATAGAAGCTCATCAGTAGTGAAAGCCTTCAATGTGCAATGTTATCAGCTCAGTGCAGCAGAGGCAGAGAACACTTACTGTACCATCCAGGAAGACACTGCTTTGAGGTTATCTTCATGAAAACCTCAATTCGTGTTTATAAATTCACTCACATACATATGCACACAAGTTACAAAACTGCATCACAGCTTTAAAACAAGGGAAAAAAAGCCTTTATGCTTTTGCCTGCACAGATGCTGCATTAGCAAAGGGCTCTGCAAGAGAGCTGTTCTGAAGAACAACAAATCCTTGTGTTCCCAGCTTAGATCTCACACCTGCCCTGATATCACTAGCTTAGAGGATCACTGTGAAATGGAAGGGATGCCATTTAAGGAGCAGTGGTGACAGGAATCACAGCACTTGGTAGGCTAGTGGGAGGGAAAGGTGAGGGTTTGTTTCATTTTTATTAATAATATTAGGAGGAGGGAGGTGGAAGTCACAGGCTGCTGCTGTCTGTCCATTGCAGTGCTGAAGTCTCCAGGCGACTGATCAGTCTGGACACTGCCACTGTCCCTCACGGGCACAGCCCCAGCAGTGCCCACACTGCCAGTCTGGTGCCCAAAATAAACTCTTGAGTGCTGGCTGAGACACATAACAGCCAAGTCCTGGGTGATAGCCCAGCATTCCCCAGCATCTTCATCTGGATGAGCCCATGGCAGGTCCCTGCTGATCCCTCAGTAAGCTGCCACACTCAGCCTTGCTCCATGATTTGTGCTGTCCCCAGGGCAGCTCCATGCCACCTTCCTTTTTTTTTTTTTCCTTATTTCTTTGAGGTTTTTACATAACTCCTGGCTGAGCAGACACCAGCACAGAAGTGGAAGAATTGCAATATTTCTCCCCAGTTGGAAACAGAGCTTATTCCTGAAAAGGGGGAAGGGGAGGAGAAAGAAGCCATACAAGGTGTTTGGCACTGCAGTATCACCAAAATGACACTTCATCTGCTTTTAGCTTCAGTGGGTCTGGGTAGTTTGCAAAGTAAACCTTTGTCAAGGTGTTCCACAGCAGCCTTTCAGGGCCTGAACAGGGCACCACATCCTTGGTGTGCACATCCACCTCTGGCATCCCTGGGAAGTTGTACACAGACTGGGGAACAGCTGGTCCCTTTTTTTATAAATCTGGTTTCTTGAGAATTGTTTTTTCATCTGTGAAAGCCATCTCTACCATGGCAAAGGAGCTGTGATTCTGTTGGCAGTAAAAAAAAAAAAAACAACAAACAGTCATGACTTCTCTCCTTAGACCTGGATTATGTGTAGGACACAATGGTGGCATTCCTGCTAAGACTCTGTTGGCAGAATCATCCTCATTCTGGTTGAAAGGAGATTAATAGTGGTAATAAAGAAATCACATCAGATTTAGAGAACGGAAAAATCAACACAGAACAAAAAATTACTATTTCAGTCATCCAGCTCCAGAGATAATAATCTAGAGTCAAAGACTAGAAGCATTTTTGGTGTAATCCAAATTTTTGGTGTAAACCAAATTCTGCATACTTAAAGTGTGCAAGTATTCTGACATCTGTTCAGCAGCCTGCAGAATAATGAAGTAGAAATGGGGACTAAGGGATGACAGGGGAGGTGGTGGGGATTGAAAAAGCAGTTCCAAAACATCTAGACAAAATAAGTTTTGATTGTTGGGGGAATGGTGTGATGGTGAGGAAGCCCAATAGTGGCATCACCCCTCTACCCACACCTTCACCAGCAGAGGGTTGCAGGGACCTGGTGGCACCATTCTGACTCAGAAGGAATGTGGGCATTGTGGCTTTTGCCCACCCTACACCCCACTGCGTGGGTACTTGCAGGCTGAAGAAGTTTCAGGCTGCAAGTTTGCTGGAAAGGGACTCGGGCCAACTTTTGTGTCTAGGCAATTCCTAATAAACACTCTGGGCATTATCAGAAGAGAAGGAAGAGGCAGAGGAAAGAACATAATAGACTTTTAGCTATTTTATGTTAACTGAAATAATTTAGTGAGCCCATTACACAAATATATCTCATCCTAATACATGTAAAACCACTGTATCCTGTCAACACTGCAACTACTCACCAAATTCACCCTTCGTTATTTCTACAGCACCACCCGTGCAGTGCAAACACTATAAACCAAGAGAGGGGGAGCACTTCCAACATGCCTAGTGAAGCTTGCACTCATAAAAATAGTTGGGCAAGGTGGAAACCCATAGTTATACATAAATGGGGGCTCCCTAACGTGCCTGCAAATAAAATAACTTTGTATAAATAGCCATGAGAGATGACTAGGCTAATAAAAAAATCAGGAAAGAAAAAGGGGACAAATTATTTTTCCCAGGTGTTCAGTCTGCTCGAGATTGGAACAACTTCTGTAAACAAAGAGGAGGTGACGGGCACATTTCCTGCATTCCTGTGTGTCCCAGTTACTCCTGCACCAGTTGCATTTTCCAGTTGATATCCAAGTGTATGTATATAGTTTGTCTTTGTATAGGAGTGAGTGTGGTGGCTGTCAATCGTGATCTTCCAGTATTGTAATTTAACAGATTATGGCTGTATGAAAATGATGTAAATAACTAGAAAAAATTAAACTGGATCTCTATGTCCTAGTTTTTGTACATACTGAAACTGCATGGTATTTAAATTATTGTTTGTCTCTGATGTATGCAGTTTCTTAAAAAAAATTAATTTAAAAAAAAAGCTTTCTGGTGCCTGTGTATTTTATCCCCCTCTGCCCCAGTGACTGACAGTGTAACACACAGAGGCAGTCAAGGATACCAGCCAGGTTCACCCACACCTCCGTGGGAGCAAAGCAGGACATGGAGACTTCCCAGAGCAGATGGGTGGGACAGATCAGATGAGCCCCAAGCGCCGTGGCTGGGCTGGTGCAGCTCAGCAAGGAAGTATGAGTGGTACCTCAGCTGCTGAAGGGGTACCTGGCACCACCCTAGTGAAGAGCAAATCCAGCAGTCTGCACTAGACACACACAGGCATCCAAAAACCCCACACCAAACCCCATCTGTCACCACACCGCTGGTGCAGGCTGTGCTCTGCCAGGGCCAGCTGCCAGAGTCAATGTGCAGCCACCAAGCAGCACCAGCAAGTGCTGCTGCCCTTCAGCAGAGGGGCCATTCCTGCACATGCATATCATGTATTCCTATTTTTCACCCTTCTTCCCCAAGTATCTTCAGTGGGTGACAAGTTGAAGCCTCTATGTGGTGAAAAGAGGAGGAAAAGCTTTCACAAGAAAAACTACATACCTTCAAACAGGCTCACTGGTCTCCTGCAAGGGTGACAGCTCTGCTGAGGCTCTTCAGTGTTTGGAACTGATGGTGCAAACATTCTGACCCTGAGGAGACGAGTGACACCCAGCATCCTCACTCTAAGTGGCAGGTGGGACCAGCTCCCCTCCCTTGACACACAGAGGCTTCCAATTACACAAAAATTAAAGATCCAGCTACTTTAACTGACCCAATTCTGTTCCTTTCCCTTGCTGATAGGGAAACACAACATGATCAAAATTCTGGTATTGGGCTTTTTTTGGTTTGCTTCCATCTGGGCGATTTTTCACCTACCTCACTATCCTTGTTTGTGTGTGTTGGTATGCATTTCCAGTCTGACAGCCAAGGAGTTTGTGGCTATCCTGTGAGATGTGGATAAATAAGCAAAATTGTAGGCTGTGACTAAAGGTCTCCTTCCTCCACATCGAGCTATGGCTTCCATAGCAGCAGTATGTAGTGATTTGGTTACATATGGTAATTTCTGTGTGCTTTAACAAGAAAATTATTGGTGAGAATACATTCTACAGGGAATGTAAGAACACAGTCCAATCTCTTGCACTGAGACCTCTACAAAAGAGATGGGTTATGTTTTAGTAGAAGCATTTCGTAAAACCAGTCTAAAGTGAAGGGATGTGTGTCTTCAGTGAAGTCCATGTAATTACTGGCAATCAAATTGCAATCCAATGCCACCTGTAGGCAGGAAATGGAGGAGGCTGGGAAAAATTCAATTCTCATTTAACAGACACACCTGCACAAACACACTGCTGCTTGGCAGTGCCTGGCTAAGAGCTCAGTGCCACTAGCACAGGTGTAGGGCTGGATTGCTTTGTCATCATCTTCCTCACCTTCACTTCTCCCCTTTGCTTCTTGGATCCAGGTTGCGAGACAGCCAAGCCCAAAAACAACAGCGTGGCCATGCCCTGATCACACAGTCGAGCTGGTCTGTGTGGGACAAAGCAGCTGCCCTGCTCCTGAGCACTGGGAGCTTCTGGTGCAGCTGTCAGGGCAAGGTGCAGGCAGTGCAACAGCACCCTCAGGCCACACGGGCCAGCACTGCCTTCGAATGGTAAAAAGCTACTTACAGAACTCTTCCCTGAGTGGCAGAATGAACAAAAGCTTGGCTTTTAGGTAAATTTGTGCCACAGGAGCTGTGGTGTTCAGAAGCACATCTTAGGCTGAAGCTGTCCCATGTGGAGGTGACAGCTATCTCCTGTCCACAGAGCTCTGCTCTTTATCACTGTTACTTTATGAGCCCTTGAATTACACTGTGTTTCAGTTACATTTGTCTCCATGCTCTCCTGCTTTTCTTTCCATGCAGTCAGGCCCCTTAATAAAATCCAAACCACTCATCACTTTTCAAGTATCATCCTCTGACATCTGCCATTACTTTGCTTATCTGGAGTTTCCATCACATTTGGACATCAGCTGGAAAAGAATGGGTGTGTGCAGCACGGGAGAGCACAAACATGTGGCACCACTCCAAACCCCTCTGGAGAGAAAGAATGGCTTGAGGGGAGAACTGGATAAAATTAAGCTTATTTTTCTTGTTTGCAAAGCCCATGAAGATATTTGGCAGAGTGAAGCTTGAGGGGGAGAGCTTTCACTATGCAAAGTGAATGGTTCAGTGCTGTCTCTGGGGGGAAAAAAAGCATAAAGGAAAAACAAAAACAACAACCCAACTTGGTGGGTTCTAAATGAACAAGCAAGTATGCAGCAAGCAGTTACATACTCAGCCAGTCAAGGAGAAATTATGTAAATAAAGAAAAAATACCTCATTTTCAAGCTTCTCAGAAAAAATGAACATCAGGTAACTTGTTATGCTCCTGCTGGGTGACATAGAGGTTAACAGAAAACAAATAGCAAGGATAAGGCCTTCGTCACCTTACTTAGCCAAAGATTTCAGTTGGAAGCTCAGCTATGTGCAACATCAAAACATTCTGTCTTAGGTCCATAGTAGATAAATGAACAAACTTGGACTTCCCATTAGAAGTGCCAAGTTGACACCACATCTACTGCACTGGTTTAGTTCAAGAGGTCCAAGAATGCTCACCACCAACCCCAGGCTGGTGACAATGTCTGGAGAGACAGACCCAGGCTTCCCTAACATGCTTGGTCCTGGGCAACCAGCTCTAGGTATCCCTGCTTGGGCAGGGGGTCAGACCACGTGGATTCCAGGGGTCTCTGCCAATTTCAGCCTTTCTGTGGTTCTGTGTAAAAGTTGATCTCTCTCTTCTGTGCGGCTCCAGGCCTGCCTGTTGATAGAGAAAGGCTTCTTTAAATTAAAAAAAAAGACTTCTGGAGTCTTCAGTCAAACAGTAATTGGAGGAACACTCACTGGTAAGCCTGGAAGCAGTAACACTGACTGGCATTTCTAATCCTGATTCAGTGCACCCCTCTTCACAGAATATGAGTTATTGATTCCCTTTCAGGACTGAAACAGCTGAACACCTTTGGTATCATTGCTGCTTGTTTTTAAATGACCGAGTAATCGGCCATGTAAAGGCCCCTGTAAGGAACTCGCATCTTTGGGGTTGTGTGAACTGGCTGTGCAGCCCGGGGGAATCCTTCACACAGGCGATCACCAGACCACACCCATGGCTGTTATTTGAAACACTTGTGCACTGCATGTTACAGAATGTTGTTCTGTTGTTAACAGAACTTGTGTCTTTCCTGTGCACCTTGCCCAGTTCTCGTGCCTGCACTAGGAAAAGTGAACTCCGCGGATTACACCACAGTGCAGGCACAACAACGGATTCCAAAGCAGACACAAACACGCTCTTCCTGAACTGGCTGAACTTGGGCATTCCAGCAACACCAACAGCAAAGTCTCGGCATCCAGCAGAGATCATCTCCCCAGGATTTTAGGGGTAACCCCAGCCAAGTCCCAGGCTTCCCCACTTAATGTGCTGCAAGGTAAACCTGACCCAGTTTAAAACGAAAGTTTCTAAAGCGTTTCAAGTCTGCACAACACTGAGTGCAAGTTAAATACACTCTCTCAAGTGCAATGAGCATCCTTGGCACTCAGTACACTGAGCACCAATTTGAGTAAAGTAACAGTTAAGCAACACATTTTTATGTACAATTCCCTGGTCTATGCAAGAGGTAGAAACAGAATTTTACATTTTCATAAAAAAGATCAGTTCCCCAGTAAATCTCTATGGCTAATCACTCTATTTTTACTTACATCATGAATTACATTTCTGCATTGAATTAATTTTGAAATTTAAACCAAACAAGAATCGAATTACAACAGCTTCAAGCCAAGCACTCAGCAGAGGCACTGGTTATTACTGGGCTGTAATTCTGAACTATATTGGCTCATCCAACTGATTTTCTCCATAGCTGCAGAGATCCACTTCTCTAGAATATCTTCCATGAAGAACTAAGGAGATACAGCCATAGAGAGCTGCCTGACAGATAAAAAGAAAGTATTTTAAAACACCAGAAAAGGATGTCACTCCTGCTCATTGTGATGAGCAGATTTGGGAAACTTCATTTATCTGAACATTTACAGTGTTAAAAGAGTACAATTACATTTCTAGCAAAAGCATGCTTGTTCACCACCCGGTAGGCTGACATACATTCAGTAAATTCACTGTAAAAACACCTCCAAGTAGTAACTAGTTATATCAAGTATAAGATGGCATACTGAAACATTTTTTAATTACAAGTAAATCTATTTACCTTGCTTCAAGAGTTAGGTTTACTTCTGCAAAAGCAAGAGAGCACACTGTGCCATCAAATTACTGTAGCTAGATGAAAAAGTAACACTTCAGACATCATCAGCCCACCACTAAGTATCTTCCTTCCATCTGTATTTATTCAAAAATATTTACATATTGGTCACCATGCTTTGCTAGCATCTTTACACAAAAGGGTTAATGAAGAACATCACACTAGTATGGGGGAAGGGCGGTAAACTGTCTTTTCAAATGTCTTTTTTTTTTCCACACAAGTGTCTCACAAGCCAAGAGAGGTCTCAGACTGAGTGTGCCGGAGTCCCGCAGTGCGTGCGCCACAGATCCACAGCTTTGCTGACAATGGCGTCGGTGTTGTCCTGAGGAATCTGCAAAAGATCGGGGCAAGGCGTCTGCTCAGAGCACTTCATTCTGATTGTTTTGTTTAAAATGAAGATTTCGAATTTCCAGTTCAGATTTTATCTCCTCATAAAAAAGAAAACAAAACTAGAATCCCACCTCCCTGTCGTCTCATCCCACCATCCCTCAGTCCTGCACACACCATATTTGTTGGGGGTTGAATGCTTCGCTTTTCTTTCTGTGGAATTTCTCCCATTGTTATGCTAAGTAATTGTGGCTACACCTTAAAACGACAGATAATGTTCTCTCGTAGGGGGGTGGCTGGAGGGGGAGGGGGGGGGAACCGGAAAAGGAAAGGTGGGATAGGGGGGTCTGGAGCAGGGGACTCTCGCTCGCTTGGCTCCTGGAGTGGGAAGACCACCTGGGCTCTGCTCTGGCATCTTCCCCTGTCATCCCAGCGCTGAGATCCACGCTCCCTGCCTTTGGACATCGCTCCGCTGCTCTCCCAGCTCACCCTACTACCTCCGGACACTCTGCTGAGCACCACGACCGACACCGTGAGGGGGGAGTAACTTTCCCCATCCCCTCTCTCCCCTGGGCCGCGGCCGCCATCACCCAGCCCTCTTCAACTGCGCGGGACCTGCCCTGCCCCCACAGCACCGGTAACAGCACAGGGAGACGGCCTGCGGCCAGAAGGGACTGGAGCGGAGCTAGACTGTTTCTGTTGCCAATTTTTATAGCTGTTGTTGTTTTTTCTGCTTTGTTAAATACCAGTAAAGAACTGTTATTCTCATCCCCATATCTCCTGCCTGAAGGTGTCTGAATTGGACCTAAAATAATTAAAAGGGAGGGGGATTGCACTCTACATCGCAGAAAAGGGGCTCCTGCCTTTCCTTAGACCATACCTGTCTTTCAAACCGAGACAGATTTTGGCGCCCGGAACGTGGGGCATTGCCTGAGGGCATTGAGAGAGGGGTAGAAAAGGGGATAACAGTTCTTAAATTACCCAAGCTTGTGGTAGGTGACACCATGCTGTCCAGCTTACCCTGGATTGGCCTCCATGTGGTCACTGCTATATCTCTCCCATTTGCAAGCCCTTTTTTAAACATGAGTTTCATAACCAAGGTTACTGTGGCTATTATCCAGTTTATTATGTGGGTTGATCAGTTGAGGAATTCATGGATTTTTAATTTTCTCTGGAAGATGGCCACATGGATTCAGAGCTATCACACTCTAAGTGTGTGTTTCTGGGGCTACTTCAATAATGGTACTTACTGTGAGGAAGTGGCAGCAGGTGAAATTTTTTCTCAACCCATCACAGGGTTTTTGAAGTTCACCCCACCAGTCTTCAAGGGGTTCCAATCCACTTTAAATGCTAATGACATTATATTGTGGCTAGTGTTGCTTATATCCCTGTTAAACCTGTTCTATCTAACATTCAGAGATAAGGGGAGATTGACTTGGATAACAACCCTGATACCTACCCCAGGGATTAGTGATGTTACCCCAGAGCCTGATCCTGTCCCAGAGACTAGGGAGGTTACCCCAGAACCTGATCTTGTCCCAGAGACTAGGGAGGTTACCCCAGAGCCTGATCCTGTCCCAGAGACTAGGGATATTACCCCAGAGTTTGACCCTGCTCCACAGCCCACCTCGGAAAGGAACCACCCAGAATGGGTGGGGGTGCTAGCAAAGGAGATACGTGAGATGGGCCAGATGCTGAAGGAGTACCTCTCCCCAGCTGGTGAGAAACCCTCCCCCTGCCTTAAAGAGGGAGACTCTGGTGGTGCAGCAGTGGGACCCACAGATGTTACATCTGTCCAGGTTCCAGCTGAACTGCAAGGGCACTCACAGCCAGCAGCAGTTGCCCCTGTGGAAACTAGGAAGTCTAAGATGAAAACAAGGCACCTAGATAATAAGGGTCAGGAAGGGGGCCCCTCACAACCAGCAGGGGAGCCAGAAGTTGAGATCATCACCGAGTCCCTGTCATACGAGAGTCTCCGTAACCTGCGAAAAGACATTGTACGACGGGGCCGTGAGGCTTTTACAACCTGGTTACTGCGGGTCTGGGACCTTATGGGTACAGGTGTGCAACTGGATGGTACTGAGGCAAGGAATTTGGGAGCCTTGACCCAGGACTCAGGTGTGGACCAGGTATTTGTAAGGGAGACAGGTCTCCTTTCCCTCTGGGAGCGACTTTTAATGAGTGTGAGAGAGAGATTTGTCCACAGGGAAAGAATGCAGGAGTACCACCAGAGAACACGTTGGAATACCCTTGAGGAAGGGATCCAAAAGCTGAGAGAAGTGGCAGTACTGGAGGTGCTCTTTGGGAGGGATGGACAGCATGACAATGACCCTGACAAGGTCAGGTGCACAGGGCAGATGTTGTGGAATCTGGCAAACCTGGGCCCATCTCAATATACCCCCTTTATTGCAATGATTGATGCTGATACCAACCAAGTGACAGTGGGTTCTGTTGCCAACAGGCTCAGGAATTATCAGAGTATGATGGCTGGCCCAGTGCAGGCTCATGTCTCTGCTGTGGCTAAGGACCTCAGAGAGGAGTTTAAGGAGGAGATGAAGGAGATAAGGGAAGAGGTGAGGAAGATCAGTGCAGCACCAGTGAGAGTCATGGACCCCAAAAGTAGAGCCCAACGCCCCCCAGCTAGGGAGAGAGGGTACACCCCACGTGCTGACCTGTGGTTTTTTCTACGTGACCACGGGGAAGACATGAGAAGGTAGGATGGGAAACCCACTTCTGTCCTGGCAGCACGGGTGCGCCAAATCAGGGAGGGGAACACCAACAGAGGGAACTCCACTAAAGTGAGGGTAGCCTCAGCCTCCCATGGAGGTGCAGGGTATTACAGAAAGGAGGATGATCTGTCAGATCCCCTTGAAGGAACCTCCAGTATGTATGCCCAGGAAAGAAATAATAACCAGGGCTAGAGGGGCCCTGCCTCTAGCCAGGGAGAGGCACGTGAAAACCGGATCTTTTGGACGGTGTGGATCCGATGGCCTGGCACATCAGAGCCACAGGAACACAGAGCATTGGTTGACACTGGTTCACAATGTACATTAATACCATCAGGACATGTCGGAAAGGAACCTGTTTCAATTGCTGGGGTTACAGGGGGATCTCAGGAATTGACTCTGCTTGGAGGCTGAGGTGAGCCTGACTGGGAAAGAGTGGCAGAAACATCCAATTGTGACTGGCCCAGAGGCACCATGTATCCTAGGCATAGACTTCCTCAGGAATGGCTATTACAAAGACCCAAAGGGACTCAGGTGGGCTTTTGGAATAGCTGCTGTGGCAGCAGAGGGCATTAAGCAGTTGAACACCCTGCCTGGGCTATCAGAAAACCCATCTGCAGTGGGACTCCTCAGGGTGAAAGAGCAACAGGTGCCAATTGCTACCTCAACAGTGCACCGCCGGCAGTACCGGACGAATCGAGATGCCGTGATCCCCATCCACAAGATGATCCGTGAGCTGGAGAGCCAAGGGGTGGTCAGCAAAACCCACTCACCCTTCAACAGCCCCATCTGGCCTGTGCGTAAATCGGAAGGAGAATGGAGATTGACAGTGGACTATCGTGCACTGAATGAGGTGACTCCACCGCTGAGCGCTGCCGTGCCGGACATGCTGGAACTGCAGTACGAGCTGGAGTCCAAGGCAGCAAAGTGGTACGCCACCATTGACATCGCCAATGCATTCTTCTCCATTCCTCTGGCAGCAGAGTGCAGGCCTCAGTTCGCTTTCACCTGGAGGGGTGTGCAATACATGTAGAACCGACTGCCCCAGGGGTGGAAACACAGCCCCACCATCTGTCATGGGCTGATCCAGGCTACACTGGAGAAGGGTGGAGCTCCAGAACATCTGCAGTACATTGATGACATCATTGTGGGGGGGGATACGGCAATGGAAGTATTTCAGAAAGGAGAAAAGATCATTGAGATTCTGCTGGGAGCCGGCTTCGCCATTAAAAAGAGCAAAGTCAAAGGGCCTGCCCAAGAGATCCAGTTCCTGGGAGTAAAGTGGCAAGATGGACGGCGCCAGATCCCCAGTGAGGTCATCAATAAGATCACTGCAATGTCTCCACCAACCAACAAGAAGGAAACACAAGCCTTCCTAGGTGCCATAGGCTTTTGGAGAATGCACATTCCTGAGTACAGCCAGATTGTAAGCCCTCTTTACCTGGTCACCCGCAAGAAGAACGATTTCCACTGGGGCCCTGAGCAGCAGCAAGCCTTTGCCCAGATCAAGCAGAAGATTGCTCATGCAGTAGCCCTTGGCCCAGTCAGGACGGGACCAGATGTGAAGAACGTGCTCTACTCTGCAGCCGGGAACCATGGTCTGTCCTGGAGCCTTTGGCAGAAGGTGCCTGGTGAGATGCGAGGCAGACCACTGGGGTTCTGGAGTCGAAGCTACAGAAGGTCCGAGGCCAACTACACTCCGACGGAGAGGGAGATCTTGGCCGCCTATGAAGGGGTCCAAGCAGCCTCAGAGGTGGTTGGCACAGAAACACAACTCCTCCTGGCACCCCGACTGCCAGTGCTGGGCTGGATGTTTAAAGGAAAGGTTCCCTCAACCCACCATGCCACTGACGCCACATGGAGTAAATGGATTGCCCTCATCACACAACGTGCCCGTATTGGAAACCCGAATCGCCCTGGGATTTTGGAGATAATTACCAACTGGCCGGAAGGGGAAGACTTTGGCCTTGCCGACGAAGAGGAACAGGAACAGGTGACCCGGGCCGAAAAAGCCCCACCATATAACCAACTGCCAGCAGAGGAAACACGCTATGCTCTTTTCACTGATGGTTCCTGCCGCATCGTGGGGATGAACTGGAAGTGGAAAGCAGCTGTATGGAGCCCCACACGACAGGTTGCACAAGCTACCGAAGGAGAAGGTGGATCGAGTCAACTTGCTGAACTCAAAGCTGTTCAGCTGGCCCTGGACATTGCTGAAAGAGAGAAGTAGCCAAAACTCTACCTTTACACTGATTCATGGATGGTAGCCAATGCTCTGTGAGGATGGCTGGAAAGGTGGAAAAAGGCTAACTGGCAATGTAGGGGAAAACCAATCTGGGCTGCCAATGAATGGAAAGACATTGCCACCCGGGTAGAGAAGTTGCCTGTGAAAGTCCGTCACGTAGATGCCCATGTCCCCAAGAGTCGGGCTAATGAGGAACACCGACACAATGAGCAGGTAGATCAGGCTGCACAGATAGAGGTGTCGCAGATAGATTTAGACTGGCAGCACAAGGGAGAGTTGTTCCTGGCTCGATGGGCCCATGATGCCTCAGGTCATCAGGGCAGAGATGCCACATATAAGTGGGCACGAGACCGAGGGGTGGATCTAACCATGGACAGTATTTCTCAAGTTATCCATGACTGTGAGACATGCGCTGCCATCAAGCAAGCCAAGCGGGTGAAGCCCCTCTGGTATGGGGGGCGATGGTCCAAATATAAGTATGGAGAGGCCTGGCAGATTGACTACATCACACTGCCTCAAACCCGCCAGGGCAAGCGCTATGTACTGACCATGGTGGAAGCCACCACTGGATGGTTGGAGACCTACCCTGTGCCTCATGCCACCGCTCGGAACACCATCCTGGGCCTGGAAAAACAAGTTCTTTGGAGGCATGGTACCCCTGAAAGAATTGAGTCAGACAATGGGACTCATTTCAAGAACAGCCTTATAAACACCTGGGCTAGAGAACACGGCATTGAGTGGGTGTACCATATCCCCTACCATGCACCAGCTGCAGGGAAAGTTGAACGGTGCAATGGCCTGCTTAAAACCACCTTGAAGGCACTGGGTGGGGGAACTTTCAAGAACTGGGAGATTAATCTACCAAAGGCCACCTGGTTAGTGAACACCCGAGGTTCCACTAACCGAGCAGGCCCTGCCCAATCTGAGCCCTTGGGAATATCGAATGGAGATAAGGTTCCAGTGGTACACATGAGAAGTATGCTAGGAAAAAACTGTTTGGGTGAATCCTGCCTCCAGCAAAGACAATCCCATCCATGGAGTTGTATTCGCTCAAGGACCAGGTTGCACCTGGTGGGTGATGCAAAAGAATGGAGAAACCAGATGCATACCCCAAGGAGACCTTGTTTTAGGGTAAAATACCTATAGTACTGTGCCTATGTCTCTAACTGCATGTATGTATATATAATGTAACAGTTTAATTTGATATAGCATATTAGTATGGGAGAAATTCAGGGGTGGATAATGTTGGGGGTTGAATGCTTCGCTTTTCTTTCTGTGGAATTTCTCCCATTGTTATGCTAAGTAATTGTGGCTACACCTTAAAACGACAGATAATGTTCTCTCGTAGGGGGGTGGCTGGAGGGGGAGGGGGGGGGAACCGGAAAAGGAAAGGTGGGATAGGGGGGTCTGGAGCGGGGGACTCTCGCTCGCTTGGCTCCTGGAGTGGGAAGACAACCTGGGCTCTGCTCTGGCATCTTCCCCTGTCATCCCAGCGCTGAGATCCACGCTCCCTGCCTTTGGACATCGCTCCGCTGCTCTCCCAGCTCACCCTACTACCTCCGGACACTCTGCTGAGCACCACGACCGACACCGTGAGGGGGGAGTAACTTTCCCCATCCCCTCTCTCCCCTGGGCCGCGGCCGCCATCACCCAGCCCTCTTCAACTGCGCGGGACCTGCCCTGCCCCCACAGCACCGGTAACAGCACAGGGAGACGGCCTGCGGCCAGAAGGGACTGGAGCGGAGCTAGACTGTTTCTGTTGCCAATTTTTATAGCTGTTGTTGTTTTTTCTGCTTTGTTAAATACCAGTAAAGAACTGTTATTCTCATCCCCATATCTCCTGCCTGAAAGTGTCTGAATTGGACCTAAAATAATTAAAAGGGAGGGGGGTTGCACTCTACATCGCAGAAAAGGGGCTCCTGCCTTTCCTTAGACCATACCTGTCTTTCAAACCGAGACAATATTACATCCAGGTTTTGGACAAAAAGCTTTTATTTCCAAACCACTGCAGGCATCTCACACTTCACACATCCCTGATACCAGGCACGACTCACACTGCCTATCCATGACCACAAACTGTATCTCATGTAACTCACCTGGGTTACACTGGGACCCTACAGCCCTGCCAACATGGCTCGTTACTACGCAGGGTCAGGTTCATGATCCTATCCTCACATGAACAGAAAACTCATCTTGAGTCTACACATTTGCACTCAGGCAAGACGCAAAAAAAAGGTGCTAGAAACCAACCCTTCTAAGAAGCCTCCAGAAAAATTAAACCTAACCTGACCTGCACTTACTTTCACAGAAAAACTCTTTAGTATCACAAGGAATGTTAATTCTGTACAAACATAAATAATACAATCCCCAAGCCTAAAAATCACTTCATTCTATGGAAGCCTTAACTCCTGATAGAAAAAGTTATTATTCTCATTGCTGAACATTCTCCCTTCACCTTGGTACTGCTACACTCTTCTCAGTAATGTAATAGTATCTTTTGGTACATCTGCAGCAGGCAAGCGATGCAGGCTGAAACAGTTATAGGCTACAAAAGGTAATGCAAAGCATAATTAGAGTACTTACGTTTTCCAAAAACTGTGTGATCTTTTCTGCAGAATTCAGTGCTATTATCTTCATTTTAAAGGTTAATAATATCTCCACAGCAACAAATACAAGAATCTTGCAGGATCCACTTATAACTTTGTCCCAAACTCTGCAAGAAAACAAAAAGGAATCATTAAGTATTATTGCAGTGTTTACCTGCTTATTTCTCTGCTAGAACAACCTTTGTACAACCATCTCTATCCGGATTATTTTTCTAAATTACAACAATGTATTGAATTATTTGGGTCAGGAAAAATAGAAGACATTTTATCAACTCCTCAATCTGTACGGGCAGAGGGATGGCAAGCAGTAATTGCTCTATATGGTATGTATATTGCTCTGATATGGTGTGTTGTTGTTTAGAAATTGAACTGTTTACAAGCTCAAATGCAAAAAGAAAATCTTGGCTTAATAGCCTAGACTGTAACAATATTCTACTGGACTACACAGCTACCAGTATGTGGTAAAGATGAGAATTTTTCCTCGTGCAAAAAAAAAAATTAACATCATTAGCATGCCTCACAAAGATACCCTTCAATCAGCTAAGTTGCTAAAAATTCAAAAGGATGTAATACTGAACTACTGCATCTCAAGCATGTAAATATTCCAGGTCATTGCTGTATGAGATACAAATATGACCTATCAGCAGGATATAGTCCATGATGTTTAAAACAGGCACAAGGAATAACTATAAAGTCTTCCAATCCATTCCACTGTGAACAGACACTCCCAGAAATATCTAAGCACTCCTACCTCTCATAAAACTGCATCTGGACCTCACTGTTTTAAGAAAACCTGAAGAGCAGATGTCCAAAGGCTTCAGCAACAGAACTTGGATGAATATTAAAATGGATCATCACTACCAAAACTGCCTGCAACAATCTGAAATCATCCTTCATCCAGAAGTTCTCTCTGAGGCCCAGCTCAAGAGACTTGGGATAAAAGATGACAAAACAGTGTGAAACCATCTGTTGGATGGCAGCTTTTATGGGCTCATGTTATTTTTAGTTTCTGAATTTTAAGAGCTCAATCAGAAAGAGTTTCTGAGGATTACAGTTCTTGCTCCTTCTGGGCACTTGTTCAAGGTATTTCTCCTTCCAGATAAAAACACGGGGGAACAAAGATCACACACTATCCTCCGAAATTTCTGAATATAGTAAAGCCAACTGAAAAATATCTTCTCCAGCCCATCTACAAATTTGGATCTGTGGGTGTGCTCATTCCAGAGACAACTCAATTTTTGTATGACTTCTCTCAGAAGAATTTGCCCATCAGCCCTGAGTACCAGGAGAACAAAATGCAGGCACGACATGAACTTTGACAGCTGAACTGAAGTGTAGGATCACACTTTTACACAAGGAATTAAGAGAGGAGTGCCCAGCCAAGAGCCGTTGAGATGATGAAGGGACCCCTATGAGGAAAGGTGAGAGAGCTTGGACTGCTCAGCCTGGAAAAGAGAGGGACTTGGGGAAGCTCATCAATGTAAACAAGTACTGGAAGGGACAGTGCAAAAAGGGTGGAGCCAGGCACTTTCCAATTATGCCCAGTGAAGGGATCTGAGGCAACAGGCACAAACTCAAACACAGGCCTAGATTTTAACTTATAACAAAGAAAGGAGAAAAACAAATGTGTAAGATCCTCATGACCACTCTGAAAGTAGAAGGAAACAAAAAAACCCACATGGACAGACTGGGAAAAAAAAGAAGCACAACCAATTTTTTCTCCTTTGCAATTTAGTTTTAATTCCTTGTCTTGCTATAATTAAACTATTAATATAATCCCCACAGGAACAGGAACAACACACAATCCAAGATCAAAATCTTACTGCTTATTTTGTGGTTCAAGCATCCCAGGACAAGTGATCACTGCTAATATTACTTTGCTGTTGAAGTCAGGTCTAAGAAGCTTTAAGCAATAATACGAGAAATTTGAGACAACAGTTCTGTTCCATACTGTACACCCTTGTTTACTTCTACATCATTTTCCTTCACAAACACATCTGTTTAGAACACAAGAAAAACTTCCCCATGTGTTCATGTGCATCAGAACTGTAATTATAAGTGACAATTACAGAGAGTGGCAGATCCCAAAAATAGGAAATAATTTTTAAAGTTCATATTAAAGCTCATGTTAATTTGAAAACAAACTTATTAATCCTATTATAAAATACCCAGTCTTCTTTCATTATTTTGCTTCCAATTCTTCTGACTTCAGTCTCCATAATTACATTAGGTTACATGCTATGCTCAGAAAACACTCTATTGTTTTCCTGCATTATTTAGTCTGATTCCAGAACAAATGTTTTAACAATGGCAAAACAGATGCAGTATCTATATCACCAGTGTCTTTTGGAAGATGGTGCACAGAAAAGTGACTGAGATGTCAGGACTAACCAACTGTGTCTGCTGCAATATTTTTCCCTTAGCATTTCCAGCTTTTGTTACTCTCAGTACAACTCCACCAGTGACAGTAATCAGGAATGACTGTGCAACACTGATCAACAGTCAGCACCTTGTCAGTATCAGCAGAGCCAAGAACAGCAACATAAACTGTGAAAAGCGGAAAAAAACCCACAGCAGTTTCAAGAAAACACGTTTTCTGATGATCCTATTCTAATACAGCAGTCTTTATATATTGTGCATCTACTGATGGTAACACATGTCCTACTTTCACTTTTTTAATAGCTATCATTTAAGGTCAAGTTTACTGCTAGAGACTGTGACTTTTTACCTGTTCTTTGATACTTCTGTAGAGGGGAAAAGTAGAAGAGAAACCTCATGAAACCGTGCCTACAGCCCGACTCATGAATGCAGAAAAAGAAATACATATTCTGAACGAAATTCACTCTGTTTTGTGTGGCTATCATCCTCTGTGAAATACAACTGTTCAATTAACCACAAGAACACTCCTGCAGATGTTTCTTGAACAGCAAAGCAGTATTGACAACCGCAAGGAAAAATAAAAAGAAATAGGAAGCTATAAAGGCAAAGAGCATGTCAAGGATTATGCAAATGAAACCATTTACTTTTCACTAAGCTTCTTCTATAGACAAGATACAACCCACTCTGTGTGCACCTGTGTGTGAAGGGATGCCATTCTCTAGGCACTCTCTTGAGGCTGTTGCACCATTACAGTGCAATAATACAAAAGAGGCATCACAGCACTGCTGCTCTCACTTTTTCTGATATATTACCATTAACCTCACAGTTCTTCCCTATGCTGCAGGATAAACACACTCAACCTTATTTTCCTGGCTCTGGTCCTCCAGCCATCCAGGCAAGAGATATATAAAAAGAACAATGCTTTCTTCTCTGCCTGCACCTCTGGGTGTCCTTCCAGAGGTAACTGAGCATGGAGGGACATGATGAGGCTCACACAAATCTCACCCTGATCTATCATGATCTTGTGCCCATCCATTTGCAGACCTGGGATGTAGCTCAGTGAGACAAAGGCAAACTGAATTAAGTTTCTCTGTAGTAGCAGCCCACATGCACATTCTTATGCCCTCCTACTCCACAGCAAAATTAAGGCATTTTCCATATTTCTGCTGTTTCTATTAACAAATTACTTACATTTTTACAACTAAATGTAATTTATGCAGGGCATAGAGATCACAGATGTAAAATTACAAAATTATATTAATGCATGAGGTAGTGCCAGTTTGAAAGTCATAAGACTTCAGGAGAATGACCAAATACTTTGCCACTAGCAAGTCGCCAGAGACTAATAACCTAACACCAGCCAGCCAATGCAAGCCTCCAGTGCAGAGTACAAACAACATTAGGCAGGGGCCTGATACGTGAGTGGCATCATTAGGCTGTAAAAAAGGCCTGGCTCATTCACAATTACAACTGCAAAGCTGTACTGCTTCTGCTGGATCATCTGGGCTGACAGTGCCAGATTAAACTGGCAGCCAAAGTGCCATTTTGCCTGTAGAGCTAAAGCCACAAACAAGACCCCAAGGTTTAAGAGCAGGGATCTCCAGCTGAGGGGCCCCACAGCACCACTGGAAAGCTTTCCACACATGGGCTTACCAAACAAATGAGCAGATATGCTGCTGCACAAATCAAACAAACAGGGCAATGATGAGTATGAAAACAAAGGCGTGAACCAGTTCTCTCCCTGTCTCAGAGAGAAGCACACCTTTCTGTGCCTCTCAAACCTCTGCTACAGGCTGGTTCATATTCCAGGAAGCACCCTGCCTATATTCCAGGTGAGATACGGAATCTTTGGAATGGCCAGTCTGCTCCTCCCTTTTACCAATGTGACACCTTTAAGAAGGGTGTTAAGAAACTCCTTACATAATATGCCAAGCGTATTAGACACTGCATAAGCTCAAAGCCAAAGTTTCCACATTAAATCTGTCTGTATGTATTCTCCAAGCCCACTTAAATTAAACTGATGCACAGATTTTACCTGTGGTGTAACTCGAAGTGTGCTATAAAACAGTATTTATACTGAGTGGCAATGCCTGTCAGGTACTGGTATTGTGCAACTTCATCTCACCATTACCAGGTAAAATTTCTGCACAGCATGTACACCTTAGAGAAAAACAAACAAACAAAACCATGAAATTTAGATTTATCTGCTTGGCAGAGAAGACTACGGTTCATAGAAAGCAAGCAGCCTCTCTAAGAAACGCAGTGCTAAATCATAAGTGAAAATAAATCATGAAAGACTGTGTTCAGATAATCTCTCACTTGCCGAGAAAGTAAGTAGAATTCACAGGAGAACTGGCGACCTTCAAACCTCAGCAGTTTCAACACTGACATTTGGATGCATTTCAGATAAGCACTGGGGCTTCTAGATCCTAATCCAAACTGAATCTCCAAGCATTAATTAAGTTCATCTGTCACATACTACCCATGAAGTATGTTATTTCCTCAGCGAATAAGACCATTATGATTACAACTGAATAATTCACAAACCTAAACTGCCAAGAAAAAGTGCACTTTCATCATGCTCCCATAAGAACTGTTGTGAAAAGGGATTGTTCTGCCCTCAGAAGTACCAATGCTGAAATTTGTTTTCACTCCAGAGTGATACGAAAAGCCAGTATTTTGACATTTTCCAGGTGTATTAAAAATATTTCATTTAAATAAAACTGATTCAAAATGGTAGACATTTGAAACCAAATATTCTGGCAAGATGAAATATGAAATCAAAATTTTTCATCTAGATTTTTCCTTTTACACCACCAGGATGACACAGCTCCATTAAATTTTCAATTTTCAACAGAAATTTTTTTAAAAAAACCTTCATCTTCCAAGAGCAAATCTGCTCTGATACAAATTCTTCTCTTAGCTCTTGTCCACAGCCATAAAATCCAGTAGCAAAATTGAATCACATGAGCTCTAACTGTAACAAACATCCTATACTATGCATGCTTACATAATTTCTGCAGTCACAGAGGTATAAAAGCTTTCAAACCACCACATCACACACAATCACTAAGCAGACAAAACTATTTTGGACCCTTATAGGCGCTTAATGAGAAGAACTTGCAATGTAACAATTATCGTGTTGCACCTAAAGGTTTCAATCCTTCACAAAATGTTTTTTTCTCTCAAACATAATCCTTGGCAACAGTAAAACCTAGAGAGCCTCAATGACCATGGTCCAACCAGAGCAGAGAGCATGATTTCTAATCTTACAGCTTGTTCCCTAAAGTCTTCTTATTCTTATAAGGGTAAATAAAACATTTTTAAAAACAGCCATTTTCCACTTTCCTCCATGGAACATGAAGTCCCAGATAAACAAACACTGCATCCACTACTCAGATTATGACAAACTTTACCACCATAAAAGCATTTTCTACAAAGCAATTTACAAAGTACTGCTTCCATGCTAGGTTCCTATTCTAGCCACTGAAGTCCTGTGATTCCCTCCAAGTAAAACTTCCCTTGAATATTGTTATTTCTCAAAGTTTTCAGACAGCTGAAAATGACACCATTGCTTTCTCTGTGCCACATCCTGTTCAGCTACCAGCAACTTATTAATGCAGAAATGTCTCTCTACATTGAGCTTGAATTTCCTGCTTTCCAAGAGTTCTCAGGCAGCAGAATTAAAGAAATCATACAAGCTTCATTTCAAAAGCCCTTCAGTGAAGTGTCATGCACAAGATTTTTTCCCTTTTAAAAGCTCAGCATCCTATTTCTAACTGTAGAATCCTGATATAATCCATTATTTAATCAACTTTGTAATATTCAACTTGCCCTAGTACTTTTTAAAAGAAACATCCTGTTATAGTTTAATACCAGCCAGCAACCGAGCCACTCATTTACTGCCTCCACCAGTGGGATGGGGGAAAATTGGAAAGGTAGAAGTAAGAAACAAATTTGTGTGTGGAGAAGTTTTATAATTGGAAAGAAGTAATAATTTCCAGAAAATTGTAAGGAAGAGAAGAAAAACATAACAAAGAGGGGAAAGTAAAACAAGTGATGCAACTGAGAACAGTTGCTCACCACCCTGAATGATGGCCAGCAAGTCCCCAAGCAAGTGCTCCCACCTGCCAACCTCCTTCTCAGCTTAATTGCTGAGCATGAATCCACATGGAATGGGATATCCTTTGGGTCAGCTGGAGTCAGCTGTCCTGGCTGTGTCCCCTCCCAGCCATGTTCTTGTGCACCCCCAGCCTCCTTGCTGGTGAGGAACAGAATGATGCTGTGTAAGCACTGCTCTGCAGGAACTAAAACATCCCTGTGTTCCAAAACAAAGCCCTATACCAGCTACTCTGAAAAAATCTAACTCTATTCCAGCCAAAACTCATACACATTCCCAAAAATCTTTTTCATCTAACACTAATCCAGTATTATAATCACTCCCTAAGCACAGATTTTTGTCAAAAAGCCCAAAACCTGACTACCAGTCATCTATGTAACACTGACAGAGGGTTTGGTGTTCTACATCCTAGAAGGCACTAAATGTCCAACAGAATCAGGTGGTATATTTAGCTCCATTCTTTTTACTTTCAGTGGGTGAAACGATCACAGAGAGATTGACTATCTTGCATCAGTAACAAGGGGAATTAAATCCAATTTTATAATTTCCAAGTTAGCAATAAAGTCAACACCATAATCTTACAGATAAAGTATGGCAAGCTCTTTGCCTGCTAGTGATGACAGAAAGCTGAAATTACTATGCAGTTACAAATAGAAAGAAAAGAACTTGCCTCTGTAAACTGGACTCAGGTAAACATCCTGCAAAACACTTTTTAAACCAAAGATCATAGGGGAGTTTGCTCATGGCAGCACATGCCTTCAGATGCATCAGTAGTCTGTTATCTTCAATGTTCAAATACTGCTCCAGAATTTTTGGCTGAGAAAGAATTAGAAAATTTTAGGTAACTCACATCAGAATACTTTCACAGCTAATGAACACTGTCTTAAAAATTCAACTGGTGCAAAATAACATATTAAAATAATGTACCTTCATTGTTTTAGTTGTTCCAAAATACAAGCGTTATGACTTTTGCAATTAACTAATTCTGTACTTAACCAAAGAAACAACCTTAAATTCCTTAAATTAAGTTCCTTAAATTGCTGACCACCAGCAGAATTTCCAAGATAAGCAGTATTCCCTAGTGCAAGGAGGTGTTTCAGATCTTAAGGCAATGCAGAGATTAAATGTGCACTAATTACTGCTACCTTCACAAGTAAAACTGAGTTTCATTCACCTCAAACCTAATCGCCTTAGCACACATCAAAAAAAAATCTACACACGATGCAGCAAAACCCAAAAAATCAATTCTGAGAGCAGATCCCTGTGCAACCCATTAAAAGCTGGACGTAGATTTATTGTTAAAACCCTAAGTATTTAAGGCATAAACATGTGGATAATTTTCTCATCTAGTTTAAATTTTAATGTAACACAATATACATTTTCATAAATTCTTGACCTTTATGCTTTGTCACAGTTAGGCAAACTGCTAAGTACTCCAGTTATCAAAGGCAGAAAACACTTTCTTTGCCCATATTCTCACCTACTGAGTCTTGGTACATTGATTGTATTAAAAAAATAAAAATTAGGGAGAGAGACACTTGGCACTCTTTACATTGTACGAACTCACACTTTAAAAATATTCCTTTCCCCTTTGAAAACTGGTACAGCTGAATGTACCACCCACAGAAACAGAGGGTTTAAAAAATACTTCTTAGGTCTAAAAGAATTAACAAGGGCAGGCATTATTTTCTATAGCAAATTTCTATTCAGCAATTGCTGGTGCACATGTACTCAAGACTTTTACCTCAGAGGATATTGTTAACTAAAAGCTCCTTATCTGTTAAAGCTATTTGATGAATTACAAGAGCTTTCATAATTTTGATAAGTACACATTACAATCAAACTTTATTTTATAAATCAGTGAGACAGAAATTCAAAATGAATATTCTATGATAGCATTTAAATGATCAGTGCTAACAGAAAACTACTCCACTTTTTATTATAACTTGATTTGCAACACACTGTTTTTCTGAAGACTGACTACTCTGCTCCATTTATAAAGCAAAACTCTGCTTTGTCTATCATCCAATGAGCAGCATATGAATGCCAGAGATGCAGCCTAAGAAGTAGCACAAATATATCAAGATGTTCTTCACTTTTGACATTTTAAATTGTTTAAAAAAAATTCTTAGGTGACCAATTTGTGAGATATATAACTCAACTAGATACAACATAACCTTTAGACAAAAAAAGTAATTGAATATTACAATATAGCAAACAAAAACAATTTCTAATGTTACATTAGACAGGGCAGCACAATCACAATGCAATAAGCACTACTCCCCTATTCAGAAAATAGATGGTGGAACAGAATCCAAGGGTGTCACTTCTAATGCTCCAGTTGTCTCCCTGTATTAATGCTTTCCATGACTGTTTCTCCTTGCAAAAAGAAAAAAAATTCTTTTTTCCTTACCAGTTGTTGTAATGAATCTTTGTGCTTACTGTTCAGCTGATTCACAAAGCAACTCACGAGCCAATAGCATTCTATAGGATCCTCTACCATTTCCTCCATTGCTTTAGCAATAGCAAGAAACACTTCATCTTCAGGTTCCTGAAAAACAAAGAGAAAAATTGAACTACACAGAAGTATTGGACTATTCTGATTTAAATTATTCTTATATTCCTTTTCTCTACTATTTGAGGGAAAAAACAGGTATCAACATACACAAAGAGCTGTTCTGACATTCCTAAACAAGACATCAGGCAGCAGCTGCACTATGATGACAGGGAACTATTAAAACAGAGCATGCTTTTAAAACCAAAACATGCTTCAGTGCATAGAGAGTCTCAAATACTACTGGGATATGTCTCTGCCACAGAGACTGCTGCAATACACACACATATCCCTACTGAACTCTCTGTACTCGGATGCACAAAACACTCAGCAGACATCCGTTTGTTTCAAACTTTTCAAAATATTTAGATCATTTCTTTATCTCCCTCTGCCTCTACAATAAAACACCTGCATTACTACCAAGAGTAACTTCTCGTAAGTCTAAGGGGACAGTGACTGCACTGAAAAGAGAACAAATGCTTTCTGCAGCAGCAAAACAAACCTGAGTTACAGGACTAATGACTGGGGCTCTGCTAAACACCATTGCTACGAAACTTCACCACAGCCCTGAGAGCAGCTCTGGGATGCACCAACAAAACACTTGCTCAGAAGACAATACTGCTCTAGAAAGGAGGAATTTTCAGCCCACTTGATGCCAAGATCAAGGAAATTTCTCTACTGGAAATCTGCAGGGCAGGATGGCCACATTCCTAGCAAATGGTAAGGGTATGAAAACATTGCCTCCTCTGACAAGAGAATGCTGCAGGTAATCCTCCAGTTCTGAATATTACTGAATTTTCCATATCAACGTGAACCTTTTTTTATTTTGAACTTTTATTTAAGTACTTATGCCAAAATTTGTGGTAACAGATGAAAAATTACAAATTAAGCTGGGCTAGAGTGAACACGGATAAATTAATTACAGGACAAAATCCACTTAGAAAGCTCCATAGCTCCTTTCATCATCTCCTATTTCATGGAGAAAAGAAAGAACCACACATTGTTTTTATCATCACACTATTAATTTACCATCACAACACAGCCTTGTTTAACCATATAGGTCTACACTGTGAACAGCAGAGTATGTGCATTACATGACAGAAGCCTAGGTCAGTTCAGACTAAGAAAAAAAAATGGAGGACAGTACACTAAAGTCTAGATTTAAAAACAAATAACTGAAACATTTGATGCAACTTGCATTTAAACACCGCTTGTACAGGCTCTGAATTACCCTTGTTCCAGGACATGTAAGAACCTATGAGTTCCAACAAGATGATGTAATTTTCATTTCAGTGCTATAAAGAGACTGAAGTGCCCTGAAGTACAAAAGGCTTGAAACCTAGCAGGCAAAACGCACAAAAGATATTTTAAGGCATAAAATCTTACGTAAGTACTTAGAGGAAGGAAAAGAGAAAAGCACTTTGACTAAAATTCCTTATTTTATAATATAGTACTTCTCTGTTTTCCATTCACCTTACTTGGTCTATCTACAAGCATTTGGGGGTGACTTGCAGTCCAGTTTTTCACTGATTTATAGTTTCAAGTTCAATAAAGTATTGTATTTAGAAGACTGTTAAAATTGCTACTGACCAATGGGAAGGCTACGTTTCGAGGCAATTTTCCTGATTCCAGTTGATGTATGCGGAGAAAAACATCAACCTGTGGGGTAGAATCATTAATAAACCGAATCACACGAAGAGCGTGGTGAATATCCCAGTACTGCTCCTTCCGGTACTTCATCACCAAAGCGTGAGATTCGTGGTGAGGAGGAAGAATTCCTTAAAAAAAAATTAAAAGAAAAATATAAACAATTGTAAGGAGGAGTCCTACTTGTTACTTTTTATACCTATTTAGTTTTCAGCACAGTACTAGTTGTATATTTGTGCCTAGCTTCCATTCATTTCGAAAACAAAAGTCTGAATTATTTTTATATACATCAGCTGTTCATTTTCTGAAATTCTACACTTTGTCTGAGATGACAGAATATATACATGCAATTAACTAATGCAAAGATACTCTTCACTGCAGTATTAATTGCTTTACTGCCAAAAAAGTCTTTACTCATCGTATCAGAGATTAATTCTCCCCAAAGTAACACTCAAAAACCAAAACCAATCAGTGAATCAATTAAAGATTAAAACTTAAGAATGCCACATAGTCACTTGTAAAGTAACATTTGTTATTTTTTTAGCACAACACAAATATATTTTCTAGTTTCCTGGGAGAAAAAAAAAAATTTAAAGTATCTAAATAGAAAGGCAAAGAAAATTACATAGCATCTCCAGTCTTTACCTCACTCAGTCTTTCCCCTTACTAGAGACTCAGTCTTGCCATGCACTGATGTTCACAGCAAAACTGTCGCAGACTTCAACAGAAATAAAAACTTACATACACCTAGGCAAAAAAATGCCATTTCCCTATCACTAGTGGAGCAGAATTTTTCCCAGTGTAGAAACCCATGAGAACAAAGTATTCTTCAAAAGTCAGTCCTGAAACAAGCTAGCTGCTCCTTTTACCTCCCATTTAAAGAAAAAATTATTGCTGCCAAGTGTTAAACCATGAAATGGCTGAGTTGAGGAACAAGCACATCAGACAGAAAATTATCTTTTCTTTTCCAGCTGCAAACCTGTCTGCATTTCAAAAGCTGCAAGAAAGCAAGACATTTTTCACAATACGCCAAAAGAGAGTCAACATCATCACTGTACGTAGATACTGCCAACTGCTCTCCTCAAACACAGAGGACAACCTTAGGCAGGCAAAACGAAGCTGAACCAACAGAGGGGTGCCTGGAAACCATCGTAAGCCATCCTTGAACAGGAAGGTAACAGAGGCATTGCTGACACACTACGCCACCTGGGACATCAGCAAGCCTTGGTACATGTCTGAGAGTTTTGCTGACAGGATAGACTTCCATTCTTAAATTATTAACATTATTTAGAGGTCACGTAACACATCCCACCAGAAATGGATTGAGCTGTGGTTACAATCATTTAGGGAGAGATACTTTGCACTGCCCTTCTCAATACCAGCTTTTCTAACAACTGTTAACACTGAAATGCAGCGTAAGAAAAGTCCCTGAACCTCTGCTCACCCAAGGCATGTCACAGAATGACAGTAGTACAAATACTTGAAATCATAGATTATAGTGAGTTTGAAGGGACCCACAAGGAACACTGAGTCCCCCTCCTGGCCCTGCACAAGACCACTCCAGAAAGTCACATCATGTGCCTGAGAGCAGAGTTCACTTCTTGAACTCCGTCAGGCTTGGTGCTGTGACCACTTCCCTGGGGAGCCTGTTCCAGTGCCCAACCAACCTCTGGGCTCTGAAATCCAATCTAAACCTCCCCGAAACAACTTCAAGCTGTGAAATTAACGACTCTGGGTTTAAAATATAAAATACTTCTAAGAACCAGTATAATTTTCCATGCAGTTGATTGGTGCAGAGAAGGTGTTTTGTGTTATCATGATTCACAGATCCCTTATCAAAAGCAGCCCAAGACCTGGCTCTGCAGTGAGCCACAATTTTGCAAGGAGTCATATTTTGCTATTATAAGCTTGGCTGAAGGATTCTGTATGGAGTTACTTGTCCAAAACTCCTATGCTGTATTTCCCACTACTAATATTTTAAAGCATGCTGACTACTTCACTAGTGCCCAGGGTACAATAATCTTTTTAATGGCAGAGCTTTTTATCAAGTAGGACTACTCTGTGAGTTCAACGCCAAGAACTTCAAGTTTTGTAATTAGATACTGCCCCTTCTGTACACTATTCATTTACTGCCTTAGCCAAAATTAAAAAGGCTTACAAATCCACACAATCAGGAAAATGAAGCCACAACTTTCAAAATGTAAAAAATTGGAGGGGGAAAATTTAATTAAAATATTAAGATTTTTTTAAACCCCTCCTGTCTCCAAGTGGATATTATCTTTCATCTAGTCAACCAATGCACTTGACCAGTTAGTGCTAAATCATTAGTACTTTTTAATTAGTCATCTGACTAGAGCACTTCTAGAAAAATATAATCTATTTATGGTTTTTACAGTTTCTGGGGATACCATCAACTTATCTTCAGCCTTGTAGCTTCTTCAATGGCAAATACAATTCAAAGCCAGAAGTCAAACCTAAGAAACCAATATTCTGCAGAACACAAAGCTTCTCTTTAGAATAAACATGCATTCCATGCCTCACCCAGTTTAAAATTAATCACAACTTTACTTCAACTTAATTATCTGTTATTTCAGGGGCACAACTGAATATCTTATCAGATATCGATGACTTCCCAAAATCCACATTTCAAATCCATTTCAAAAACGTACTTGGATAGTGTTACAAAGTTAAATATAGAAACACACTCTCCTAGGCACATTTCAGTAAAGTTCTCAAAAACTTGTTTTATAATTGCCATTGTGCATCTGAGGTGGATACAAAAGTAAGTTAAACATGTATCAGTATGCAAGGTAGTATGGAATAATCCATGTCATTACTTCTTTAAAGACAAAAAAACCCCAACCAAACCAAACAAAAAAATCCCCACAAACCAAAGAGAAAAAATTGCACCTTCCTACATTCTGCATTCCATTGTATATTTCATACCTAGAAGCACTTTCCACACCAGTATACGATACATGGACGGAAGAGGAAACCTTTGACTAAATGTGCAAAGCTTCTCAATATCTGTAAAGAAATAAAAAGAATTCAGGACAAATTTAAATATGGTTATAAATAGGCTTGCATCTCTGACCCAGCTAAGTATAACAAACTTTAGCTGCAGATTGAAATTCCCTATCTCATCACATATTATCAACAAATGCTTTCACTGCTTTCACATTGGCCTGACTTACAGTAAAACTACTCCAGGTTTCATCAGGAGGAAACTGGACCATTTTTACAGGCATTTCATAAAGGGTGTCACTGTCAAAACAATTAAGGCCTTTTTTAAAGGGACAACATTTATCTTTCTGTTCTGTCAGAGATGTGGCACTCCTCAGGGACCAACAGCAATAACATCTTCATTGGTTTGAAGTTAGATGGAACTGACAGCATGAGACGATGCATTCTCAGATTAAAATTGCTTTTCCTAAAAATCTCTCAGTTTCTTGGGCACAGAGAATGAGAGAAGGAAAAAAGAAGAAACAAGCAAGCTGACAAATCTTTAATAGATTTAAAAATCAGATTTCCAGATCTTTGAAAATCAAAGGTTTACTAGCACTAACTGAGGGGTTATTGGTAAAAGATGCAAAACTTATTTAAGTATTAGGCACAGCAGGTAAACATTTTCTATTACTCCCTCCCCAGGCCCTAATCACCAAGAAATAGAGCAAACAGTGAAATCAACTTGCCCAAACGGTCATCCTTTAACAGAATTTCCAGAGACTTCTTTTCTTCAACTCCACGAAACCCCACTTTCTCATAATACACTGAGCGGAAGTTTCTCTGAGAGTCATCAGCCATGACTGATTCCTCCTGGAAAAACAATGAATTCCTCTGAAGACTTACAAAATACATTTCTATTGCTTTATGGTCAAGTAATTTTGCACACTGACATAAGTTTACTGCCTATGTCTCTACAGTATTAATAAATCCTACAGAATATTAAAATCTTCCAAGGGTTTTTTTTGTCACATATTAACATAAACAATTATAAAAGTAATTTTTTCTAAACAAGGTCTAAAGATACCAACTTTAAAACAAAATTCAGGGATTTAAAAAAATTATTCACATAGTAAACTATGCAAATTTTCAAAAAGTTTTTTTAAAAATTGCTGGAGAAACACTTAAGTATTTTAGGCCATACCCTGTACTTCAAATTAATACAAAAAATACAGTTACAGGTCTGACAAAATTTTGACTACAAAAGCCCTACTCAAGTAGAATATTGCCTAGGCAAGTAAAATTATTTGGCTTCTTACCCACCAGCCAAGGTAATCAGAAGCAAGGACAAGCCAGTGTTGGCCTCAGTGGCACAGGGGTGACAGAGAAGAATAAGGCTGGGTGTGCAGGTTTCTTCTTAAGATGCAGATAGGAATTAAATGTTCATGTTGTTACCAACTGCTGTAACAGCCACAGCCTTGAGCTTGTTATTCCAGCACTAAAACCAAGCAAATGTCTCATCCCTGTAGTGGAAACAAAGGCGAATTCCAGTGAGTGCTCTGTGTATCATAACTGTAAATGACATTTCAGTTCAGTTCAACCCTCTAACTATCAATTCTCTCTCCTCTGCAGGCCTGCAAACATGAGAAAGTTCTGTTTCCTACTCAAAGGACTAAGAACAGCCTTAACTTTTACGTCGAGTGACAGCAGAAAAAAAAGGGGTTTTTTTTGAGAAAAGTGATTTATTTTGACTAAAAAGCAGTGAATGGTGCACTGAGAAGCTTTTATAGTTAAATCCTTCTTTTCCTTGCAGAATCAAAGCACTTACAGACATAAACAAAGGCCACAATTTTATAGAGAGTGCACACATTTAAATTTGTATCTCCAGCAGGCCTATTTGTGTTTCAAATTATGTCTCTTTTTAGTGCTTTGTAGGATCAGGGCCAAGACCAGACAGCAAAATACAAACCAGCAAAGAGCTGAATTAGTGCTTTCTGAGATGGGCCAAATATTATTTCAAAACCAGAGAAAAAAGAAATAAATATTACTTGCAACACATTCAAGTCCTGCACTATCCTTACGAAAACGACTATGATATTCATGCATGGTGCATTTAAGGGTCCACTGATCAGAGTGCTCACTGTTCACATTGCAGCCATGTCTAAAAGCAGACTTAAGATGTGATAAGACACTCAAATACTTCTGAAAATTTTCAGATATTCATTTACATTTTCGAATTTTTAAAAGCTAAATTTAGTAAGCGTTGTTTGGAAAAATAATTTCTAAAAAACAAACAAACAAACAAAACGTCGAGCCCATACCACTTGTGGAAAGATGACAGGAGAGACACAAAACCGGACCATTAAACATAAATTGAAACATAACAGCATGACTTATTAGTCATAACTATTTTGATAATTTTAAACTAGCGCTGTAACAGCAGTACATATTATTTACTCAGTGGTAAAAGGAGGAAGATAGTTTATTTCCTCCCTCACAATTTAGGATTTGTATTTTCATGTTAGACAAACGACCAATATTCCGATCTTTACACCCGTCTTCAATAAATTGGAAAAAGAACGGGGGAAAACACATCCTAAGCCAGCTCATTGGAAGTGTGCTGTACGGAAGTGTGCCATTAACTCGTCCTATGTCCAATTACAGCATTTTCGGCCTCAGTGGCGGCTCTCCCGGTATCATTAAGCGGCGCTCCAGGTGAGGCAGCAGCGCCGCACAGGCCCGGGCTGCGGAGCCGCCGCGCTCTGCCCCCGACCGAGCACCTTCCCTCGCAGGCCCTGCCGGAGGCTCCCCCCACCCGGCCGTACCTCGGGGCTCAATTCCCGGCCTCCGTCACAGTCCCAGAGGAAAACAAGGGCACATTTGGGCACGGGAATCAACGCCCCCCGGGAATTCGGGCCGTGCAGGGCTTCCCCCGCCGCCCCCCGGCACCTCGGGCAGGCGGGCGCGGCCCGAGCGCGGCGCGGTTGCGGCGCATGCGCGGGTCCGTCCCGCCCCGCCCCGGCGGCGGGCGGAGCGGTGGGGCGGCCGGGCTGGGGCTGCGCGGGGTTCGTGGGTTCCGGGGTCGCTGTCCTGCAATTTCTCGGGCGCTCACAGTGTGTCATACACCCGGCCTGTGCTCCCGGTCACCCCTCAGCTCAATCCCTCTGCCCTCAGAGGGCATCCGTCCCTCAGAGCCGGCTGCCCGCATGGTGCGGGGTGCGCTGAGGGCTGCACCGCGCTGTTTGCTGCAATGGGTGCGCTCGGCGCTTTTGTCCCCGTCCCTGGTGACTCCTAGGGACGCGTTACTCAGAGAGACCTCTGGGAAGAGAGGTGCATTTCGCAAAACCAAGGTTTACTTGGTTTAATCAAAGTACTGGATGCTAAATATCCCGCCCCTCGAAACAGATAAAGGACCTACATCTCGCTGCTGAAAGCCTCGAAAATCAACCTGTGTTGCCAAAACTGTGGGATATCAAACTAGTAGTGTGATTTTCATTCGGGTTTAGGGTTCTTTCGTAGTGGTTGGTGATGTTTGTCTCCGGGACCTTGCCAGCCCGGCTGTGCTATCGCAAGGACCGGGCAGCTGCTCGCAGCAGGACTGGAGTTTCCAGCTCCAGGCCCCTTCCCAGGAGCAGGAACTTGACCGAGGCCATCGAGTGCCCGAGTGAGCTGCGGAGAGATTTTGAAGTGCTAGAATCACAGAGTCAATTAGGCTGGAAAAGACCTTTGAGATCATCGAGTCCAACCAAACACCACCTTGTCAGCTAGACCAAAGCTCAAAATTCAGCCTTTCCTTAAACGTTTCCAGAGACAATGACCGCACCACCTCCCTGGGCAGCCCATCCCAATGTTTAGACATCCTTTCTGTGAAGAAATTCTTCCTTATGTCTAACCTGAATCTCGGGAGAGGAGGCTGATCCCCACCTGGCTACACCCTCCTGTCAGGCAGTTTTAGCGAGGGATAAGGTCTCCCCTGAGCCTCCTTTTCTCCAGGCTCAACACCCCCAGCTCCCACAGCTGCTCCTCACAGGACTTGTGCTCCAGACCCTTCCCCAGCTCTGTTCCCTTCTCTGGACCTGCTCCAGCACCTCGGCTGGAGGTTCATTCTTGAACTGAGGGTCCCAGAACTGGGCACAGCCCTCGAGCTGTGGCCTCCCCAGTGCCAGAGAGAGAAGACAAGGCAGCTGCCGAGGTTACGGGACCTGTTTTCAAATGCACAGAACATCCCATTATTTTAATCATGCCCAGCACTTTTGAAGTAGCCGTAGAGAAAGCACACTCCTGCAGAACGGGCAAGGTTTTTGTCAAACCCAGCTCACACAGGAGTGTGTGTTTTGTTGTTGGGTCAGTACAAGTCCGAGCAAATCTTGAAATAATTCCGCTCAGCAGCAGGTGGCAGGCTGGTTCCATTTTTGGGGCTTCCTCAAGTCAAATACCTCTTTTATCGATAGATGGCATCTCTCTCGGGATGAGAGCTGTTCGGTGGTGTTGGGAGCTCACCAGGATCATCACACGGTTCAGGAAACAGCTACTGAAATTAAATCTTGTGTAATTTTCAATCATTCATTTCTGGCCTTGTCAAGATGTATTACATAGTTATAGTGGTGCTCTGAAGAAGCCTGAAGCTAACACAATTTATTTTAGCCCTAATTTATAGCACGGGAGATACAGAACGTTAACAGAATGGTATGCCATTGCTAAAAATGCCTAAACAAAACTAGGTTCTGGAAGATTTAGCTGCATAAAAATACAGCATAAAATCAACACCTGTCCTGAAAAAAATAAAATTAATGTTCTTCCCCTAGTAAAGTTTCTAAACTCCATATATAGAATCTTCTTATACATAGAGATGTTCTTAATAGTGCCTGTTTCTAACATAATAGGTTATAGTGAGACCAGTTGTAAATATTACATAAATATTTAGGTCAGTGGGAAATGAATTAAAAAATTTGAGATTTTTCAAAACACAAATGAAATTAAAAGCATAGGTTGAGCATGAACTGCTAATGACTACAACGATTATTATGTGGTGACTCATCCACAGCAAACCAAAGATGACTAACCCATTTTTTGAGTTGGACTTTCTTACTCTAACAGCCTTTTTATCTTTTAACTGCCCTTCTACATCCACCTGCACTTGCCAAGTGACTCTATATGCTGTAACTGAGTGTTATAAAGCACACAAGTGACTCATTACTTAAATATTTAATTGAAAATATTTTGTATTTTCATAAACTGAATAATAAGCTTATTTTCCTTTGACTAGGGACATTAAGTATCTTCACTCTTGTTGACAGAATCTCCTTCTTGCCACTGAAAATGAAAGCAGAATTTAATCATTTATAGTTGCTAGTGTCAGTTAGCCAAGTGGAGAACTGTGTTTATAATAAAATTGATTACTACATCGTTAATCAATAATACATAACCAGGCATTTATCCAAACCACGATAACCTAAACATTTAATTCTTTTAAACTGCAATAACATCAGAGAAGGTAGGACACATAAAAGATAAAAGGGAAACAGGTTTGGAATTGGCTTGGGATTATCTGAGATAGCACAGCCAAACTAATTAGTGCCCTGCTAGCATACTGCATCTTTTGTTTTAATCTGTGACTATGAGTCACAGATTATGCTTGCATTTTGTACTGATATCTTTATATTGCTCTAGTGAATTACTGACATAAAAGGTCACATGAGAAGGAAGCCAAACAGGCATTTTTAATGTATTTTATTGCAAAATATTAACTTCATTGTGCTTTTCTTATATGCTTTTGCTGTTAAAGCTGCACTAATTTTCTGGGAACAATGTGCTGCTCTTGGTAAGTCAGTTCAGTCTGTCCTGTTTGACTGACCTATTTGTGGAATTACAGATCAGAAGCACACCTTGTTATGTGAATTTCTCAAAAAAAGGGGAAAATGCAAAGCAATGAAATGTCAATTTTACACAGCATGGCATTATGACACAAGGATGTAACATACAAAGAATAAGTGAAGTTTTCATGTGGGTTTCATTTGCTCTAAACTGATGGAAGATGTACTTAAAAAAAAACAAAAAAAACAAAGACACTTGTCTGACAATATCTTCACAGTGTATCAGATTCAGTGTGTACTTCCAGCTTGCTAATGCACCATCCCTTGTTCCTGTCGTAATAGGAAATGATTGATGTTCAGGAAAGAAGTTACAAGTTAGGTCATTTCAGCTTTTCTAAGATATCATCTCATGTTTTTTCAGAAGCATGAACATTTCCAGACGGAGAGTAGGGCTGTGTTAATGGAAAGGACGATTTACTTATACATTCACATAACCTTTTCATTATGAAGATCGGCAGACATGGAAAAGCTTGGCCCTATTTCCTGGCCAAAACAGCATCACTCTGCTGTTTACATTCTACCTGAGAGAAGAATGCAAATGTTGGCACTATTAATGTTCACAACTTAATTCTTTGTTGAAGTCAGATGGAAAAAATTTAACACTGAGGTAAAAAAAATTATAAAGCTGTTTGGCATCAAAGGGAAATTCAGCCTTTCATTTTAGCATGGAGGCACAACAGGCAGGTCTGTCTCCAAGCACACAAACACTGTCCTTGTAATCATGAACATGCATTCCCAAATGACAGCAAGGAAAAGGCTTACGAGGCTGAAAATAGCAAGAGGAGCGGCTGAACTTGGAAATCCGAGTTCAAATGTGTCCTACTTCTGTGTTTTCTCATCCTGCTAAAGAAAGAGTGTTCTTCAGAGGTGACATAGTTTTGTCTGCAAAGATATACAGAAACTGCAAGACAATTATGAAGGAAATAACCAACTGCTTTTGCTTGCTCCAAATGTACGGGGGTTTTTTTAAGACTATGTTAGTGATTTTTTTAGGATGATGTCTTCTGGATTCTAGTCATAACTTTGATTTGTTGTGTAACCTCAGCTGTGCCTGCCCTAATTATTCTCCTACCAACCTGATTAGTAGCTGTGTTAAGATTGACATTTTTGCCTGAAAAAGGCTTGCAAGCTTTTATATAGCACCAAACACATGCTTTGTGCTGTCACTGAGCATGGCACATTTGGGGCGCTACACAGTAACTAATAAATAATCCCAAATAATATTCTCTCGGGTTTGTTACTCTTTAATTGAGAAAGGACAATGAGGTGACAATGAGACAAAGGTTGGTCAGCTTAAGGACAGTAGGAAAATTAAATAAGACATCTTGAGCAGCCTAATCAAGAGTTGTGGTATTTAGATGAGGTATAGTTATTATGATCCCTATATATGGTTAGAGGCAAGGCAAAAACATGCAGGTATCTGCAACAAAATGCAAAACCACGTAGAAATTAGAGATTAGTTTCAGTCTTTGCAATATTTCTCTTTGTACCAAAGCCGCAAATGTGCCCAGAAGCCAGTTCAAGGTCACAAGCTGCACAAGGTAATTAGATTCTTCTTAGTTTTTCTCACTCAACCAAGTATCCCTGATTACAGGGGTGGTGGATGCCCCATCCCTGAAAACACTGGTTGTCACGTTGATGGGGGCCTGAGTTACCTGATTTACTTGAAGGGTGTCCCTGCTCTTTGCACGAGAATTGCTCTAGATGGGCTTTACACGTCCCTTCCAACCCAAACTATTTTATGATTAAGCTTTGCACCCCGTTTCTGCCCTCCTCGGCCACAACCTGTGCTGAGAACAGCACCCAAAGTAGCTGCCGGCAAGTTTGGCCACAGAAACAAATTCATAGCTCCACCCTACTCAAAGGCAGGAGCCCAGCCCAGCGGCTTCACTGGGATCATTGATGGAAGGGTGAACAGATCGGATCCAGCCAAAGCAACCCAGCAGACACAGCCCTTGTACCTCCAAAGAATAATTTGTCACTTAATCGTTTTCTTTCAGGAAGCCTGCCTGCCCAGGGGGAGGGGAGCCCTGTGCACAAGCAGGCTTTTGATCTCAGTGAAGCTCGGAGGGCTTTGCTATTCATAAAGGATTGTGCAGCGACTAATTAATGACTCGAAATTATATCTGTCATGGTTTGCAGGCTTGTTTTAATATATGAAGACAAGCTGTAAAGCTGGAGTGTTGAACGGGTGTTTATTTTCTGACAGGACAAAGTAGTCTCCCTCCCCGTGATTTTCTGTCAGCCTTCTAGGTCTGCATTCCTGTGGTTTTAGAGGTACTGTCAATGTCCTGTTTTCATGCAAAGTTGTAAAATTCACAGGACAATGTGCCCCACCAATTTCTGAATTACACCAGGATGATTGTCACCTGCCTCTACAAGAAATGATTTGAAACCATTACCATTGAGAACTTGCTGTTGGGAACTGAAAGCGATGTTCCCTGAAGGATTTGAGGCCAGAAATCCTTGTCAAACTGAGCATTGTGAGCTATAAGGGGCAGGCAGATACACCCTTCTAACATCCTTTCTCAAAATACACAATAAAAAGTGCAGCTTTGTGCTACCTGGTTGGTTATTCTAGTGATTTTCTGGTCAGCACATGGATCTGGTGCTAATTTTATCAGCTTGGTTTTAAAATCAATTAATGGAGAGTGCAGTCTCCCCTTCTCCATAGATGGAACTGCACAGCATGTATTCATATAGCTGTGAAGCTGCTGTTATGGGCTTTGGTGCTGCTAGCACTGTTCTAAACACATGAATTTGAACACAGACTGTGCAGCCAACCCCAGCTTATTTGATATTCACAAACTGCAACAGCATATTAGGCATTAATTATATATGACTAATTATATTAATTATAATGATTGAGAATTATATTAGGTTTGAGAACTATTTAAAGGGAACTAGAAATTAAAGCAGCAGGATGTGGACCTGGCTGTCATAGACTTGTTCTGCATGGCCTTGAGCAGCATGGGTTGCCATTCATCTCAAATGAATTTTCAAAAGACAAGGTGAAGGTAATGGTATGTACCTTCTTTGTGAAGCTAATGAAATCCTGTTATAAACAGAAATATTAACTGTAATTTCAAATCTTCCAGTATTAGTTTTAAAATCATAGAATGGTTTGGGTTGGAAGGGACCTTAAAGATCATCTAATTCCAACCCTCCTGCCATGGGCAGGGACACCTTACACTAGAGCAGGTTGCTCTATATCTCATCCAATCTAGCCTTGAATAGTGGCAGGGATGGGGCATTTACAACTTCTCTGGGCAACCTGTGCCAGTGTCTCACCATCCTCACAGTAAAGAATGTAAAAATAATTTTATAAAGCTAAATAGTTCTGACCACTTAATCCATAAAAGGAAAATCCTACCAAAATCTGCCTTCAAAAAAAAGAAAAAAAGAGAGAAGTTCATTAGAGAGTAATCTCATCAACTTCACTTCTGCCTCCCCCTTGCCAGCTGCAAAATGGTAATAATCACAACAGCTCATTTTGAGGGGATTTGTTAATGTTTATAAGACATTTCATATGTGTGAAGCAGTACAGAAAAAATTTGCTAAACATGGCTGGATAGCTGGAAGCTTTGTCAATTCAGCAAGTCTTTTCTTCTTCACAGAGGCCCTGGTTCTACAGTAGGCCTAGACAGGAATTAATTCCAGGTATCAAGGTCTGTAAGCCAAAAGGGCAGGACATCTACCAGAAAGTTGTTTATGCTGTCATGAAACTGCATGCAAAAGGCATAGAAAAGTGAGTGGAAAAAATAGTCCATTTTAACAAGAAAGAACTTGGCACAGTTTATACCTCTTTTTGCTCACACTGTGACACAGACTCATTTCTTAACACACAAGTTTTCTAATCCTAACACCCTTCTATTTTCTGCCAATCAGTCCTCAACAATCAGCTGCATCCACAGCAGCAGAGGAAGCACCAAGGCCCACCTTCTGCCACTAAGGCCTATTGGCACAGAATGCCAATTATTAATTTCATACTCACCAAAAAAGAGGGTGGCTTCAAGCAGTTCATTTAGTGGGAATCATGTCTGCTGTGTGCTAACTTCCTAACAGTGCCACAGAAAGGATCTAGACAAACATAAGTTGATCTAAGCCAGAAATCGTGCTTGGGATGTTTCTAACAATTAACAGAATAGAGTCAGTCATCAGAGCCCAGGAAAGTTCTGGTTTCTTCTGAATCTGCTTTTTATCCTGATTACCTTATGTGACATTCTGATTACCTTCCTTCTTGAGCTAGCTTGTCACAACTAGTAATGGAAGGCATATTTTCATCACAGGTACTTCCATAAGATGTATAGCTAGCACAACTGAAAAGGAGTGTTAAAATATAAAATCTGTCCATTTAGGAATAGCATTGGGAAAATAAAGAAGCCTGTCAAGCACCATTTCCATTTCCAACTATCTCTGCCTTCTCAAAATCTGAGAAGTGTGTCCCAGCTTTTCCAGGTTTGGCTGAAACACTATGTAAAACTTACTTGTACAAGTGAAAACACTGGTTGCATTCAGAAGCTGTTGTCATTGCCTGGATGGGATCTGATAATCTGCAAAAGCCTTTAGTCTGCAAGATGTGATTAACTGTGAAAGGCAGAGTTATTAACACAAACTAGAGAAGGCTGTGAAACATTTCTCTAGAATCTGTCTATACGCCACTTCCATGTCTGGAGGAGGAGCCACTTCAGAAATACTTGCTTACAAGTAAATCCTTTTGTAGGGACATACAGAATTTAAAATTGTTTTCCTCTATTAGCTTTTCTTTTGGATGTGTTTATTATTCTGTAGTTACTCTACCAACTCTTTGATCTGATGAAAAAAGCACATTCTGGCAGTCAGCAGACCTGGTTTCTATTGACATTCTGCTCTTAGAGTGATTTGGCATAAATTTCTGTCGACAATGACTCAGACCAGGGAATTGTTCTGCTGAAAACTAACCTAGTAAAAAACCTCACAATGTTAGTTTTCAGCTAAATCCACGACTGTGTTAACCAGGTGGCCACAAACATTCTCCACGGTGCTTTTACCCAGGGAAGGCAGGAACAAGCAGCTGGGGACAAGAGGAAGAAGTGGCGTCCTGGGCTTGGCAGCAGCCCCGCCTCATCCCTCAGGAACTGCTTGTGGAGCTGCAATGATTAATTTTAAAGCAAAGATGTGATGCACACCAAGGTTTGTGGTGCAAAATACACTAGTTGGAGCACTCCCAAGGAGAAAATACATCAGAAAACGTATCGTGTGCATGACACGAGTTTTAGCTTGGACTGGGCCAGTGCTGTGGGACAGGTGACAGGTCTGTGACTCCAAGGGCTGCCTGCTGGGGACACCTGGTGGAAGTTTCCTCATTCCATGTTGCACATGGTGACTGCAGCTATGACCTGTACAGGCACATGGGCCCGAGCAGACTGAGCAGAGAGCCACCTTCTTCCAGCCTCCAAGCCAGGAAAGGCTGCCCTAGGAAGAGCCATGCTGTGTCATCCCATTGGAGCTGTGCTGGGCTAAAGCCCTGTTGTCCTGGGCATCACCTGTGTCAGCTCTGAAACACAGGCTTTCCACTGGCCTCACAAAAGACCTCCACAGCTTTCCACTGCCCAAGAGAAATAAATAGCAAAGGCATTAAGTGCGTCTTCTCTTTGGCACAGTAGCATGTTTTAATAACCCCTGCCCCAGCAAACTCTTCATTGCCAAAGAGAACAATACAATGCATTTAACATTCTTCTGATTAATATTTATGGCTACAAGCCACCCATTGTTTTTACTGCATAGCTGCTAATCAATAGGAGCTCCAGAAAACAGCAGGACAAGCCAGGATAAACTGTGGAAGCCTTGGTTCTTCAAATCTAGGGAAAATGACAAGAGGACTTCCCTCTCACCTACGTTTTTGCAGTTTGTTTTAAAAGCAGAACTTTTAGTTGGGTTCATAAATCTACACTTAAGTGTTGCTGTGCTGACACAGGTTTGGAAATGTTTACCTTAGCACTTGTGCAGCCTCATTAGTGTGGAATGTTTATACTCGCTCTTGCATTCTCACTTACCTGTACAGTTATATATTGTGCACTGGAATGCTGTAGTAATAACCCCACTGTATCTCCAACACTGTTTCACAGTAATTGCTCTCCCAGGTGCTGTTTACCAGATATTTCTACATTTTAGCATTTGAGAGACAAGTAGGCCTTATTTTACTCTGAAGGTGATGGGAAAGGATATACTGTGAAATTTTGCCCTATTCTAATTCAGTGCCTAATTGATTGGTTGGGGACAGTGATCTGGAAACCTGAGCAAGGTTATACTACATTTACTCATGAGGGCAAGGCAAACATTATACTATAATTCCTGAAGACCTGGGCACTGATGCTTCCTTGTCTTGTGCTTTTCTTCTCTTCAGACTAAGAAAATAATGTGTATTAAAACTGATAAAGAATATTTTATGTGTATCTAAACATCAGTACATCTTTACAAAATGGTAATTGCAGTGGTAGTGATAGAAGTTGCTAACATGTCACATTTCTGTGATGAAACCACCCTCTGTACATTTTATATAAAATACACCAACTCTGTAAATGTTTATATATAAGAAAAATATAGTTTACAAGATTATGTGATCCGAGGGTAGTGTGTATTGTAAGGGATGATGATTTTCCATCCCTTCACAGATTTGTGCCTCAGATTTACATACTTTCGTAGTGCTTGGGAGTGGAGTGTGCATTGACACAAGCAGAATCCAACACCTTTCTGTGTGCTCTGCTCTAAAAGGCAACGTAGGAAATGCTCTATCCTTTTTACACATCAATCACAAAGGCAATAAATCTTCCCTCAGATCCCAGAATTTCTTCTCCTTCATACTCAAATGAGGTTTTATTCAGCAACAGAGGAGCTGGAATAACAAGATCCTTACAAGACTTTAGACACTCTCCATACAGGGGAGAAAAGGAGCACCAGATAAGCAGAGAGCTCCTGGCAGATGGGAGCAAAGATGGAGGTAGGCATGGGGAAGTCACTGGAGGGAGCTGGGGACTGGGAAGGCAAAAATATTCCACAGTACCAGTGGTCAGGTAAAGAGGGATCTCCAGGCTGTGCTGGAGAAAGGAGTGAAAGGATCCAGAAGAAAAAGTCAGGAGAAAGGATGTCCACGCGGCAGGGAGGGGATGCCCCAATTTTGCTGTGACATTGGACTTCTGCATCCTTTGGCAACAAAAGCAGCAGTCCCCTTGAGACACATCCCCCCAACAGGCTTTGCCATACATAAAATCTTCAGTATGAGTGTTCAATGAGTGTTAAACTTCATTCTTCCTCTCCCTCCATCAAAATCCCTGCCTCCAAGCACAAAGCCCATTTATTTTACTCTGATATGCTGAACTTAACAGGCAAGCAAGATACAAGGCAGAGGTGATGGTTATTACACACACACATGACCCCCAGAATACAAATGTGGGGAAAGATCACAGAAAGCTAGGATCACATCCTTTTACATCTTTATTTGCCAGTTAAGATCCTTTTATTCCATCAATGCAATTATGCAGAACAGCAGGAAACCATGTTTTAAGCAGCACATACCAGTTGGCTGAGAATAAACTAACTACATTCCCCAAGCAATGTAAAAGTAACAATGCACATCATCTTCCAAAAGAAGAAACAAACAGATATTGCAGCCGAGAGGCACAGCAGGCAGCTTCCGTACAAAGTAGTTTGGCTGTTTAAAATGCTAGAACCAGTCCTTGCCCATTTCTCCAACCCCACCCCCAAAAGTCCTAGTATAATTTAACCACTTTTTTTTTTTGCTATCTACATAATATATAAAATATAAACTCTGTTTACTTATAACACTTACTTTTCTTGATAAATAGCTCTTTAAAATATCTACTGTACATATGTCCATGCGTTGACATTATATATATATAGCATTTATATATATGTATGTATGTCTGAAAAACAATAAATATATACTTAATATTGACACAGCAACAAACTGAACATTTTCTCATTTTCAAAATCAAATAATAAAAGCAAACCAGTGGGAGAGAAACAGTGAGTGTTGCTCGTGAAGCACAGCACAGCAGGGAGCTTTGACTCCTGCCCTGGCAGGGCACTCAGAATGCCCCGTACTCGAGCAGTTGTGGTGTCCACCTGTCCTGTAATGGACCTGTGTTAAAAGTCACTTCAAGTTGTAGTTAGCCACCCTGTATGTCAAGTGTAACACAGACTGAGCAGCAGCTCAGTGGGTAACAAGGGAGGCTCGTCTTCCAGGTTTGCAATGGAATGAGAAACATAGAGGGCAGGGAAGTGAGTCCAATGGCTGATATAAAAAAAAGGAAAACAAATAATGGACAGCACGTGGCTGGAAGGTCATAAATAACCAAGGTAAACAAGTCAATAGAGTTAAGTGCTTTTAAAGATGATGGCTGGCATTGCTGCAAAAAGTGTCTTGATTATCTGTTGCCAACTCCATGGATTGAAACAGTTTTCCCACTGCCACAAGAAGACACAAATGAAACCCAGAAGGCCAAATTCAGATGCTAAAAATGGGGTCACTGTAAGACACTGTGAGGGTGCAGGTTCAGAGCTAAACCTGTGCAAGGGCAGCTGAATTCACTTAACGTCCTTAAACCAAATGGATGAGATTTTTAAAGTGTGGATAAAAAAAAAAAAAAAAAAAGAAACCTCCCCCACACCTAGCCCCAAACAGTTACACATGCCAAAACATAAGACAGATTTTTAAAACCTTTCATTTCAAAACAGCATTCTTTAAAAATGGAACTTAATCCCAAAATAAAAAAATGTAAATAAATACCCTTATACAAACATGTATTCAGTTTTGGATTGACCATAGCCATTCTGTTTATTAATTTTACTCAAAATGCTGAATAAAAGCTATTTCAGTCTGACCTGTGCTGCTACCCTTCTTTCCCCAACCCCAAGGCCTCGACCTGGCAGCTTCAGAAAAAACATTACTTGTTTGGACTGTGGCTTCATACACTCATTTAGTCATGAGGTTTTGACATCAGTTCATGAATGCAGCATTATGTGTAGTCCCATTTACTTAAAATTTTCTTCTTTTCATGAGCAAATGGAAGTGGGCAGTTAAGGGGAAATTATTTTTATTGGACAAACTTCACCCAGCAGCTCAAGAAGGGGGAAATTTTAAAGCAGATAAGACTGCCAAATATTATTCAGTTACACTTCATCTCTAAAATTTAGAAACTTTGCTCCCCACAAGTAACAACTTCAGCAACAACAAAAAGAAACTGCTGTCCTGAATAATCCTGCCATTTCACAACTAGCCCCCAGATCCTAAGAGATCACTGCAGAGGTCAAAAGTCCAGTGTTGAGTTTCATACATACTAAGGGTACATCACTGGGCCACTGGAACACCAAACCAGTGTGAAGTATCTGCACAAAGCCAGAACTCTGGCTTGTAAATACAGAACTTAGCAGTGAATAGACTTTGTAAAGAGTGACATTTTATGCCGAAGGAGAAAAATAAAAGTTAAATACAAAAGTTCCCAGCAACAAGAAATTCTGGCATCACTAATTTCTGAACCTCTGCAAAAACAACATCAAGATACTATGTTTACCTTTACCCATTAAATATGCCTTTTCTTGCTAGATCAGTGAGTAATTTTAAATTGTTTGGGTCTGTTCCACATTTGTATGGACACAAAAATAAACAAGAAATTGGATTGTCCTTGTGCTGTGACCACATGCAGCAGAAAAGCCTCCTTTTTTTTGAATGGCTGAACTTCCAGGACAGCTGTTCACTTGTACAGTCACTTTTTTGAAAGTTATGGAAAAGAAGAGAACACCTTGTACTAAGTGGATAGTGCCTATGATTGCCTGATGCTGGCTGGGCAGGGATTTCTTGTGCTTCCAGCCAAAGCAAAGGATGAGCTCCAGAGCAGCCCATGCTGAGCTGAAACTCATCGAGGCATGGCCTGATTGTCTGCCATGTTGGCTGCATGGGTAAGCTCCCATCATCTCTACTCAGTATTTTCTAACTACACAGCTGAAGTACTACAGATTTAACACATGCATGGTACTAGATACAGGAAACCCCAAGCTCCTGCAGAGTTCTTATGCTTCCAAGTAGACTTCACTGAGATCAGGACTGAGGATGTGCATATCCAGCAGGAGTATGGGACAGATCCTGCTTCCCCAAGGGCAGGGTCCTTTCTTGGGCTCCCACACACAGAGGTGGAGCAAGGATGCTGCTGTCACCCTCAGGAAATGCAGCCCTCACCCTCCACACCACCAGCATATCCCCCCTGCAGGGCAGGCACACAGGTACCAGCCTGCAGACACCTTCCTGCTGCTCCCTGCTGCAGTCACCACCCTCCCTTTGGACACATTTCAGGAGTTCAGTCGTGCCTTGCTGTCACACAGCGCAGGGTTGCCCTACCCCTGGTGTGAACCCCAATGCAATTCCCATGGGAAATAAGACACCCTCTCCCAGCTGACTGTCCCAGCACTGGAACAGAGCCGTACAGAGCAGCAAAGCTCACCCTTTGGCTCTTTTTGTCTTTGGCAACAGACCATAACGATCGGTACCCTATGTGCACAGGCTGATTGCAAAGGAAAGAGCCTCTCCAACAGCAGCCCTGGGAAAGAGGAAAGAAACTTCTTACCTAGTGTATGAACAAGATCATCATTTGGGACCACAGCAAATTCCAGCAATAGCTGCAGTTTGGCTCTTAGGCCTGCACCAATTTAGCAGCATTCATCTCAAACCTTGTGGCACAGCATTAAAAGTGCAATTCCAAATACATGTTTCCAGGAATGTTACCACTTCCAAGTTCAATCCAGTACATCTCTGCTATCTGCCGCCCAAACTCCTAAACCCAATTTAACTCCAGAGGTTACTCAGGGCAAATTCAATACAGGTACTTTCACCTGTACCAAAGGAGCAGAGGGCTGGATGCTGCCAAGAAAAGTCCCAAAGAAAATACTTGTCAGAATAACAATACACATTCAATAAATAAAGCTATTATTTCCTCCTCCAAGCCAGGTGGAAGTTTAGTATGTTTACACTTGACACTGCAGCACCTTCCCCTCCTAGAGAATGGAAAAACTGCTGTACAATTCTGAAGATATGCAGCTCCTGCTGCCAATCCCAATTAGGTAACATAAATGTAGCATCTCTGTTGCCATTAGAAGAAGAGGTCCCAACCTGTCCTTGCTCTCTCTGGGCCAGCAGGAGCTGTACAAGACTCGACCCATTCACAAGTCAGCACAAACAGCAGCATCAGATGCCTGTGTAACCAAAGCACTGGATTTTCTTTCTGCTGCATCAGTAGGTCTGCACAGAGGATGGATGATGCTTGTCACCTAAGCCTTTGGATCTGGGGCAGAAAGTTTGAGCTTAGTAGTACTATCCCTACTCACTGTGTCTCACCTGTTCACTGAAGGGGCAAGGAAAAGGATTCCAACTGGCATAACAAAAAAGAAGAAGAAAACACAGAGAGGAAACACAGCCAACATTTGTGAACCAAAACGAAGTACAAAGACATGAACAGCAACTCCAGCACAATCACCAAACCACTGAGAAGCAAGATTCACAAACATTTTTGGTCCATGTTTGGTTCCACTTTTTTGGATGATGTTTAACTAGACATGGTTAATTATCCACCAGGCTTGCATTCATGACTTGAACTAGCCACTCTTTCCAGTATATGGGTTTTGCTTCACTGTGTGAAAACTCTCTTGATCCCCTTGGGGTAATTCTATTTTTTCAGGGGACAGACAGGTGATTTCTTGATCAAATCCTCTCTTCTGTGTTACTTACTTTTCAGGGTAGGAACTGGATAGCATGGTGTATACCATGACAGTTGCAATGGGAAATTCCTGTTGGCACAGATACTACCTCTGGAATTATCTGAGAAACCCATTTTAAAGAAAAACAACCAAACTTGTCAAGGGCTGCTTCCAAGAAGGAATGATGAAGCCTTGCCCGAGGTTTTAGCAGAAACAGCCCCAGAGAGAGTTGCTAGAACTGGAAGAACAACATGGATAGAAACAATTCTCCCCGAGGGTGCAGTTTTGCAGTATTACATTATTCCTTCATCAGTCACACTATTACACTTTGGGGACTATTTAACAGAAGGTCACACATATGCTCTTGAAATATTAAGCAGATATGAATAATTTTGGGGTGGGATTCAAGTTTCCTAACTTCAGCCACATCAAAATTTAGAAGCCAAAATTTTCTGCAAAGGAGGACAGGCATTTCCAATGGGCACCTCTTTCTATATTAATTCTAGGGTGAACTGAGTCAGCCTTTGGAGAGCACTCTGTATTGACTGCTGTGTTCTTGCTGATCAGAACAAGACATCTGACTCTGAGCTGACTGAAGCCAAATAAGATGAACGACACTATGGATGTCCTCCTGTTCAAATATTTTCTCTTTAGATTTACTGCTCATCTCAATGTTCTCCTATTTCCCCTAGTCAAAATTAACAAAAAAAAAAAAAAACCCTGAAAAGGTTTTCCTCAAGTTTAATATGATTTAGTGCTATATGCTTGTGTTCTACTTTTTTATTCTCTAAAGATCTAGCGCTGTAAACACATCAGCACTGGAGCAGCTTTACACAGAAAAACAGTATCCCTGTTTACTGGGATAAATCATGTGCCTTTCACGTTATTCTTTCAAGAAGATATTCCCAAAAGAATAATTATTTCAAGAATGCTATCTAAAATATTAAAAAGAAGAACAGGACAAACATAGCAAAAGAGTTTGTCCACCCCTGCACTGGTGACAGGGAACGATTAATACAGTACCAGTAGCTAGCCACTTTAAGGAGGAGAGGAGGCTGGGGGTCCTATGTCATTTTTTTTCCTTGTAAATAGACAGGAAATTTTCTCATTCCTTTTGTTTTTCACTCACACTCACCACTTGGTGGAGGTGAGAACTTCTGAGTTGAGGGATGTGAAATTACTTGTTGGTGTGCATCTCTCAAGTGTGAGTTCACAGTGGTTTGAAAAAACACCACTCATTTAAACATCGTATGGTTTTGGGTTATATTCCTACTGTTTCCCTCCTAAAACCAAAATGCATGATGATTCACTCAAAAGTCAGTCCCAAACACAGGAAATTTTGTGCAAATCTTTGTAAGACTAGCCTGAGTTCGGCTGTAGAACAAACCCCATTATCGTTACTGTGTCATGCCACCTGCCATCCATGAAGGTTTTCCACCACCCATTTTAATCAGCAAACCCATAACACTGACACTTACCAGGAGCTCACAGAAGACCCTCCCTCCCCAAATAGCCAGGCATATGCACTGTGGTTGAGGACTGCTTTGTTTTAAAAGCCACACATTTTCCTATTTAATTGTGCTTTAAAAAAACAAAACAAAACAAAACAAAATGCCAACACCAAACAAAACAAAAAACAACTACTAAACCAACACAGAGAAGCTCCTAACAGGCTGTATGAGAAGTGAGCTGCCAAGATTTTCTGAATCCTGCAACACTTTCACATCAAGTCCTGTTATTCTGTGTGTTGGCTGGAGGTGTAGTAATACAGCATGGTGGTGTCAGCTGTCATGGTAGGAACCATTCATGTCAGACACTACAGAAAATTTAACGACATGACAGTACCTTCACAGCCCTCTGGTAGGTAAGGAAAATCTAAAAGGATCTTCCCAACCTTTCACAGTAAACACAATTGGATAATCTAGAGCACCTGCAAGCAGGGGATGAGTCCATGATGTATCTTTGCAATCAGCCAGCTAATACTGTTATTAAAACAGTTACGTTTATCAGCTCTTAAGTCTCCTGTCCGTTTTGGGCATCTCAAAGGACCATATCAGTTTGGCATTTAGCTGCCAACAGATTTAATTGATTCAGACACTGTGTTTCCTTCTCCCTTATCCTCAGCTCTTTCTAAGACACCCAAGACACCCAAGATGGGCTGAATAACCATCTCCTTCAAGAGCTGTCTGGTTCCTATTCTTTCCTAGGAGCTCAGAGGAGCTAGCAGTACAGAGACATCCTGCTCTTCCGCATGGCTTCGCTGATCAAGTACGCCGGGCTCAGTTCTGGCTCCTCAGTCATAATCGAAATGTTCTGCCACTCCCCCAGCTGGTTTGACTTTTTAATGGTGTCCACCACACACAGGGCGTACAGACAGTCATCAAAAGTGGCAGCCATCGTAAGGGGCCTCCCGTCCCAGGTCCTCCTGTCGTCCTGGTCCTCAAAGGCCTGCCGGACAGCCTGCACCATCTTAATGGTGCCCCGCAGGTAGGGGGATGGGATGTCACTGAAGGCTTTCTCCGGAAGCAAGGAGTTGCTGACTGGCGTGGAGTCCTTCAGCAGGAGCTCCCGCTGAGGAGAGCTGTTGCTCTGTCCGTAGAGATCAGTGCCTATGACAGTGAGCCGTCCTGCCGAGCCCACCACGATGATGTCCTGTTTGAACTCCCCCGGGATGTTGAAGTTGAGCGTCACTGTGCAGCACACGCCCCCTTCCAGGACCATCTGAAACGTGCAGAAGTCATCGCTGGTGATCTGCCGGATGCCCTTGATGTGGTCCGTCTGCTTCACAAAGGTCTTGAGCAGCCCGTGCACCTTCACGGCCTTCTGGCTGGTGAGGAAGGTCAGCAGGTCGATGATGTAGGTGCCCACCGAGTGCAAGCCCCCGCCTCCCATCAGGTCATCACAGCTCCAGTTGTACTTCTTGCCCAGCAGGCTCCCACTGTGGACCTGCACCTCGCACACCAGCAGCTCCCCCACGTAACCCTCCTGGATCAGCTGCTTCATCTTCACGAAAGCAGGCAGGAAGCGCAGAACGTTCCCCATGATGCTCATGAGCTTTGGGTAATAATGAGCCGCAGTCATCATCCTGAAGGCATCCAGGGGAGTCGCCGTTCGGTCACAGATGACATTTTTCCCAATGCCTGAAAAACAGTGGGAAAAAAAAATCATCAACAAAATTTTATCAATGGAGTAAGCTGAAAGCCTCAAGGCTATTCTTAAAGACCAAGCCAAGGAGAAAAACCCTTAAAAGAATAACACCATATTGAAATGTTTTCAAGGCACAGAGACCCACTCTGGCATGCTTCCAAGATACATGTAAGAATTTCTTAAGCACCACAGTGAAACTGTATTCCTTTTTATTTTCAAAATGCACTCCTGTCTAAAAAGAGCTCAAAGGTGAGGGCCTGAATCGAAAAAAGTAAGGTTCCTTCTGGGAGCAGGTATGAAACCAATCACCCACCTCAGCCATCTCACAGACATCTCTTCTGTGACAACCTGTCCATGCAGGGGCTTCTGTGAGCTGAATCTGAGGTTCAGATTCAAATCCCTGAAGGGTATGAATGACACAAGTGCTTGTATTCAGTAACTTAACACAGGTACTCTGAAAAGCCTGGCTTTGTCTTGTCAGTACTCTTGTCTCTCCCTCTTTCCTGCTCAGACTGTTTTTTAAGAGGCTCTGAGGAGAGGAGGAGAAGTACTGGATTTGCTGCTTAATTTAAAATGAAGAAACTGCTTCTCACTTATAAAATGCCACACTATTCTGACAATGGCACTCAAGTGTTTTTGAAGCAGTTCTGCTGAAATGTCAGCAGCACATCCATGGTGCCAAGGGAGAGTCACGATTGCTCTAAAACAGGTCAAATGTAGTTGTGACAATCTGTTCCCTGGTGGAATTGTCCATATGGCACACTGCTTACTGAAGCTTGCATGACAGTCTCCTTGTATCTGGTCATCAAGGTGTGCAACTGAATGCAGTGCAGGCTAAATAATGGGCTTATTGCTGATTTCTCCTCCTCAAATGCTTTCCTTCTGTACCCACACACATATAGTGACAGAATCTCCAGTTTCCTTCTTAGTTGCATACAGACCTTTTTTTATGCTTAATGATCAGTATTAGGTGAGCTATGGAACACTTTGGATATAAGCTATGACACTAAATATGATCTTGGCCTGGAAAGCCTTGGGCTACAGCTGGGCCTGGCACTTAAAAGAGCTGAATTTGGGTCCTTGCTGATAGAGTCCAGATGAATAAATCTGGTTACTTGCTTAATCACATTGTATTTTATTATTCATTCCTGTTCCCTTCAGGTAGGTAAAAAAAATTCTCTTGGAAGAGCTGTTCCAAGTATAAAATTTTACATGTTTTGGAGCTGTTTGGATGAAGTCATATAAATACAGACAGATGGCAGGGATCTATCTGAGCCCACTTACATGAATATTTAACAGCCTGACTGGAAGAAGAAGGGGGTCACAGTCCAAACATTCAATAACCAGCTTATACACACTGCCTATTCCCAGTCTTTGTTTGCTGCTATTTGAGTAGCTGAAACTGGAGGGAGGGAGGGCTGTCATCGTTGAAGTGGCAGTCACATCCAGTGAACAGACAAGAAGGGAAAGATCTTTCTTCAACTCACTCCTATTTACCTTCTCCTTAATCAGATAAGTAGAGACATACTCATCTTCCTCCTAAATTAGGCAAGAATCTTCTCTTCTTACTTTTCTCTCTCATCTTTACACATGGTTATTGATGACTGAGTTGACATTTTCAGCCTAATAGCACTTCTTTTCCTGCCCCTCAATAATATTTTGCTGCATCTATTTGATACTGGAGAAATTCTGCATTCATCCACCTGCCCTATATTCCTCTAACTGGTTGCTCCAGCTATGCCACTTGATACAGATCACTAATGTAATAGTCCTTGAGTTACACGGACTCTTTGTAGAGAGATTTCAATCTGGCAAATTAGTTATCAAAATAAGGGAAATCTCAGACAAAATATCCCTAGAGTCAAACCTTCCTGAAATAGCAATTTTCCCCCCAAAGAACCAATATACACTACTTCATTATCTGACCTGCTCACCACTGATCCACAAAAGCATCACGTTCTGCTCCAGTTCAGCTTGAATCATTCTGCCTCACAGACGCCTGCCACATTTTATCTGAGGTCTGTCCAGGCACTGTGTCTAAAGATATGCAGCTCTACACATGTGCTTGCTAGGAAAAGGATCTGTGTTCATGAGGAATTGCAGCCTAGGGACAATCTTTTTGTTACATGTTCCGTGCCATGCATGGTGGGGATCAGTCCTTCACCATGTGGGGCAAGGAATCCTTGGGATTGTCAACATCTGAGTATGAAATTATTATTATTAATATGAAAGAGAAGCCTATGGGTTTTTATATTCCATACATTCAAGAAAAATTGCCATTGGGATCACTGCAACTGAGGCACATGTGCAGAGGAAAGGGAAGAGCCCTAAATATTTATATGGGGACAGGGAGAAGTCGAAGTCTTAAAATTATTCCTTCCACCATTTCAACCTTTTTGGAAAGGTTGAAACCTTCTAATTTCAGCAAATCCAAAATGCAAATGTTCTGTGCATACGCTGATAATACGTGCTGTGCTCTCATCCCTGTCAGGGATTTAAACAGATTTTTGCTTGATGCCCAGAAAGCTTTTAGATGCTATTAAAGCTTGTGCAGCTCTTTCAGCATGACACTGCTCCTCAGCACTTGAGTCTGTGTGCACTACAGATCTTTGTCTCCTCCGCAGCTGCAAATCTGCAAGCAGCCACATTAGCTTCCTGGAAGCAGGGAGAGAACATGAAAGGTTTGCTTAATTCAATTTAGAGGAATACTCTGGCGTGTTTATGCAACCAGAATGATAAAAAGGTGGATCAAAACACCATTTTTCTGCTCTCTTCCCTCTGCTCCCTACTCAAAAGGAGAAGGAAGAAAAGGCACCTTCCCTTTGAGCCATTCTCTATAGCAGCATCGGGCAGAGCAGAGAGCAGTGTGCAAAGAAAATCTCCCTTCCCAACACTAAGTCTCATGGAATGGCATGCTCTGACTGCAGGTGCTGCAGGGGCTTCTCTGGGAACTGGCCCCCGTCTCCTCTAGTCTGGGGCTGTGGTCTAATCCTCTCCACTTTTGGACAAGACTCTAAGAAAGGATGAATTGTTACTGTTTGTCATTCTACTAGCATGTTTTGCTGTTTCACACGTCTTTGAAAATCGCACCACAACAGACAGCAAAACCTTAATTAATTACACAAAGGCAGGGAAGTGCAGTCAGCTTGTTTCAGCAAGAAAGCGAAATATATTTGTCCATGCTGAAAAGCAAGACAGTTGCATAAATCTCATCCTATGAAAGAATATATACCCCTTCCACCTGCATCAAGAAATCAAGTATACAGTGCTACAGTTCTCAACCAGGCAACTTCTGAGCATTGGTTTCTTGACTTCTCAGGTAAAATGAAGAAGACAAATATTTTAAATACATGTCAATCTTTCTGAGGGCTCCACACAGGCTTCACCCTGGCTTCCCTGCTTGGCTGTGCTCTAGAGAGAGAGACAGGTGCCAGCCAGGCTGACACGGCATGGGATTCCTCTGACCTGGCACAGCACTGGGGAAGGCTCACTCCTGGCCAGCCCAAGTCCAAAGCTGAAGGTGGGGAACACATCTCCTAGCAAGGCTCATAAAGTGCATCCTCCAAGCCAAACTTTAACAACTTTGGGACCAGTCTGCATTTTTTTAAGAAGAACATTATTGAAGAACACTGATCTTCTCTGAAGAAGCAGATGTCTAACCAACTTTCTAGAAGCAGCTGAGAAAATAGAAAAAAATTGTCTGGGCTGTCATTGGTGCTACCATTCAAGTGAAGATCTCTCTAGCACTTTATGCTATGATTTGACTTTATGGAAGTCAATGATCTAACGGCTTGTCACCCACCTAACAGTATTTAATTCCGTCAGGAAGCCATGTGATTTCTTTGCAATCCTCAGTCTTCATTTTAAAAAAGGGAAGTCCTTATGAATTGGAGATAAGCCCAGAAGTGAGTGGCGAGTAGATATAGTCCAAGGTAGTAGTATTTACATTTTTTTCCATGTAAGTGCAGGGAAAGAGTGAGGAGCTGCAGTAAGAATTTAACTACTGACTCTGTAGTTCCTGGAATCTCTTCGTTTTACAGACGATTCAAGCCTCTTGACTACCAGCAGCCTAAGCTTCTTTGTCCCTCTATCATCTCGGTGCTGCACAGCCTAAAAACAAACAGAATTCCTGGGCTCAAGCATAGGGAAGGTAGAACACCTGTAACCAGCACAGGCATCATCAATTCGGAAACCTGCAACATCAGCCTTTTTTCCCCATCTGCTCTGATTGTTTCAAATACGGAAACATTTTCACATTAAAAAACCTCCAACTAATTAAAAAAACAAGTGTCCATACTGAACTGAAGTAAGACTAGTCTTCTATCTGCTCCACATAAAACGTGAGGCCCCAATACAATATTTTCTCCTCCTCCTATTCACAAGAAAATAAAAAAGGGCTCTATTTGGAGTCTGGGCATATAATCAAATCCTTCACTAGCACCAGAATGATTCATTAGTTAGTAATTGCTACCTATTACTCTTTGATAGGATGGGGGAGTGAGAGAGAGAGAAATGAAAAATAAGGTTTTGGTGAACTGAGCGAAGTTGGTCAGCAGAAAAATTCATTTCTAAAAGCAAAGAGGAACTGTCAACATTCAAAGGACAGTCTGAGGGTTTCAGAAAATACTGGAGTGGTAAAAGAGCATGCTTATCAGGTTGTTCAAATGGATGACTCAAAATTACTAAATTATAGTACCTTTTTCAAACATTTTTAAAAAAAGAAATTAATACAAAACTATACTCCAAATGGTAACAATCCCCATTATCATTAATAAACATACAATAAATAAATAGGGGCAAGTTTTTGTTTCTCAGATTTTCACCATTGCAGCTGCTCTTGCTGCCTTTGGATCCTATGCACAATTAGAGGAAGACCTTTTCCTGGGAATTTATCGAAAACCATGGTCAAAATAAAAGGCCTAAGTCAAAAGACACTACTTCTCATTTAAATAATTGACACCCAGCAGTTTGTTCTTCTGCACATATGTACACACATTTGTCATCTCTGGTGCTGTGCACAGAAATCATCTTAGAAACTATGTAAAGCACCTGGACCCAGCCTGTGATTCCCTACAGCTAAACTTATCTTTGATACAAACTGTGTATCAGTACAGAGAACTATGTATTTTACACAACAATGACCTGAAAAATCCTCACAGTTATTTGAACCATTCCCTTCTATCCCTTTCTTTGGAATTTGCAAAAAATACCACATTTGGAGACCTATTTTTTCCAGGACCTGTAAAAAACTTTCGTAGTTTCTTATCAACTTATTCCAATATTTAAACAGTCTGAAGAAAATCAGAGGCTAGTAATGAAGTTCTCACTTCTTTCCAAGTTCATTACTCCCTAAAAAACTCAGAATATTTAAGAGATCTGAGCTCTTAACCATACTAAATCATTGACTACAGAGGAGATGCAGACCTAAAAGATGACATTACCTTTTCTGTTTCAGAAGTGTCTTCATGATAACCACACAGTCATAGTTCCTTTTGTATGAAGCTGGAGCCGACAATTTTGGTACTATTTGATATTTCTAGCACATCTGAGAGACACATAACACTGAGAACACCTCTTTGGAAATTGTATGCAGATACAGAATTCAAAACCAGAAGCTCATGCAGCCACTCATTTTAAGTTTTGATAGCTGGTGTGGCTCAGATATACAGCAATGATATAGTCACTTTAGCCTGCTACATTCACAGCGAGCCATAAACCTCTGGCACTGTAAATCACAATTCTCTGATCTGCTCTTCAATCACTGCAATATTATTTGGTGAATAGTACCCTCTCTTTATTACAGCCTTGCAAAGATGTCCTTCCTCCCTTAGCTTCCAGATGGGCATCTCTACAAAAAGTGCTGCCTCCATTTGGCTCTCTTGAAACAAAACTGCTGTAAGGAACAGGAGAGATACTGTGCTCATTAATACAAAGCTCATCTGCATGTTGGAACAGTGGAAAGGGACTGACAACACGGGCATCAGGAAAATCCAGGTGAAGTCTATAGTCCTTCTTTCCTTCTGGGGCTCCCTAGGGAATGCAAGGCGCCCACTGGAGTCACTCCAGATGAGCAAGCATCAGCAGAAATCCAGCAGAGAAATGCAGGAAGGTGGCTAAGTAAACTAAGAAAGGAAAAGGAGAGGGAACTGGAAGTAAAAACACTCCCAAGGTGGAAAGAAAGGCACTGCAACGGACTGGTGCAAAAAACCAGAGGTGCTCAGCAACATCCCCACTGTTTGGAGGCTCATCCTGAAAGGATCACCTTCAGTCCAATTTAAGTCCTGCTATCATATTTTCTGCAAAATAAAAAAACAATGGAGGAGAAAGAAATTTCAGAGAAAATTAGCACCCCTCTCTACCCAGAGACTGGACAGGAGGGAGGAACAATTAAGAAAAAGTATCAGTGTTAAAATATTATGTGTATGAATTAAGCTGTTGCCCAACATTAGCCCAGAAAATGTAATACTGGGACAGGCTATTCCATGGGACTGATACTATTTTCTGATGCATTACATGTGGACATGTGTGAATCACATACTGCACACTGCCTAAAAGCTTTTGAATCCCTCAGAAAATAACAGATACGCAGGAAGAGAGAAAAACCTGATAAAAGGCTGCTCCATACTGGGAAATGAGGAATGATGTCTGGGCCATCTCAAAAAAACAATCACTCAGGTGATTTGAAAACCTTTTCACATGGGAGGAGGGTTTTTATTAATATCTAGATGTGTCTCTGCTCTTATGAGATGCTGCTGCCATCGATCTTGTGATACAGTAATGATTGCAGTAACAACAAAAACAATAGTTACGTTTATTATACTTGGTGCATTGATCTGCCATTGAGTTCTTGAGTGGCATGAAAAATACATTTATTTCAATCAGTACATCTGCCAGGGAAAATTGATGGCATGACAATGTTTCTTCGAAGAAACCTTATTTAAGAAAACTTTTGACAAGGAAATAAATCTGGATGATGAATGCCTAACAAGACTTTAGTCACAGCTCTAACGTTGGCCAAGACAATCTTTGTTAATCACAGATACGCTTAGCTGTTGTAAGAAATCAAGTTACTGCAGCGTAGTGAGTCACACCTCATGATCTGATTCATATTAACAGGCCATGTGTGTATTCCTAGTCCGCTGTAAGTGTGAAGGAAAATAACAGGGACTGAAGGAACACGTTTTCCTCTGCGACTGAAACAGACAGTGAATGCACACAGGCAGCAATACCCTGTCCTGCTGATGAGCAACAGCTCATTTGGCCACAGTAAATCAGTGGCTTATAGAGATTTTACAAACCCTACACCTCTTCCTCTGCATCAAAATATTATGAAGTTAAAGAACACATGCACTGTAAAATTTTACAGTCAACTGGGACGGATTGCACTTCACAAATATTAGATGAGAAATATCTCTACAGTAAAAACTCGCATATTTGAACTGTACACCCCTAAAGCCAGGGCCTCAGTTTGCTTATTACTCTGGTACACTACAGTACGATTTAGTTTTTAGGCTGGTTTATCCTCACTGATGTAACTTATTTTTCACACAACTCCTTTGAAAACAAAACTTAAACACTGAAATACACTCTGGGGAAAAAGCTGTTTGTGAGTGTCTCTGCCTTGGCTGCCCTGTAATCACAGGCTAAACCAAGCTTCACTCAAGGAACTGCATGCACGATGAGATGAAAACCTGCAAAGGCATCTTGCTGGTGGTGACATGAGAGCATCATCTCCGGCGACAGTTTAGGTGTCACTCAGCTGAGGAGACACACACAGCTCACGTGTGCAGTGCCAGAACTACAATCAGGCTCAGAGGGTTACCATAAGCTGGGAGCTTACAGTGACTGCAGTGGGGCTAGTGGCCTGTAAACCCCTACAAACAAATGGAAAAACAAGGAACTGCTTTGTCTTGAAAAAAAAAATTAAAAAATAAAAAAGCTATGCTGGGTTTTTTGTAGGTAGCTCCTGAGATGTGGTGTCTAGGCTGGGAAAATACACCTGCTGACTCCACGAAGATTATAATGATGCCTGCAGGTAAGGAAGTGCCACCTAAGCAGAATCAGGACAGCTCATCAGAATGAGAGAAGACTGTAATTATGGTATCAATTTTCATTATGCACTAATACCACATTAATTTTATTTGCATGGAGGTAGTCATTAGGGTTATGGACTGGGGCCATGTCTGTGCATATATTACAGTAGATACAAATGTTGCTGTAGCAGTGTTCTAGGCATTTGAAACAGATGCATTCCTTTCGTGCTTGACACTGGACTCACGTTTGCTTCATAGGAAAGTTTCAGGTAGTCCTGCAAGGAACAGGGATTTGGACTCAATGCTCCTTATCGGTCCCTTTCAACTTGAGTTATTCTAAAAGTCCACGATATGAGCCTTTTCTGTGAAGACCGTATGTGCTGACTTGAAGGTAACTTTCCTAATAAGTCCTTATAAATTTCTGAGTGTTTATTCTGTTAGTTTGGCGAGCTGGGGCCTTTGATTTGGCACTATAAAGTTTCTGCATCACTCAATCCATGGGCAATGTGCTTAAGAGCAAGCAAAGCAAGCAAGACATGTGTTCCTGTGTATGCCAGCACACTTTGCAAGGCAAAGCAAAATTCTCTAACCCTTTCCTAACATGGGCTAGAGCTTGATTCCTTGTTTATAGCCCACCTGGCATGTCATTCTCATCTCTTCTATACAAGCACTTCTGCAAATAACAACACTGGAGACTGAAATAAATGAAGCACTTAGCAATTTTTTAACTACTTAAAAACCTCTAACTGCTGGGAAATCTAGAGAAGGTGCAAATACACCCTGACAAACCAGCTACTTGTGCACACTCCAGGGAAATGCTTCAGGGGTCTCAGCTTGAGATTATCTGTTCAGGCATCTGAAACATGCTCAGACTTACATTCCCTGAGTCCTACTTGGATGCTTTCCATGCTCTCATACGTGCTTGGGAAAAAGTATATGGGACAAACCATGCTGGCTTTCCCAAATTTCAGTTTGACTTTTTAATCTTCAAATCCCCGTCAAAACAGCATGATCACATCCCTGCTGAGTAGTTCCCCATATAAGAAAAAAAAATCAAAAGACCTGTACTAAGTGTTCAGATAGGCTGAGAAAAAAAACCCCAAACATTCTACGTGGACCTTACTCAAGCAAACACTCATTGATTTCTAGGGGATTTAAATTTTTTTAGTGAAAATCTCTGTGTTAGGTCATTTACTTCTTCCAACTGCTCTCATTTCCTTTATTCAACTTCTAGAGCAAAAGGCATGCCATTAGCCCAGTATATTACAATACCTTTCTTTTCCTCAGAAAAAGAAGTCATAGAGCAATCAGAATCTATGATCAATCTCTATTCTCCTGAGGCATTGTTACCTGTATTTAAATATGTTTCTTTTTGTGTTAGCTGACAACAACTAAATGCCCAGCTGTTGTAAAGGCTTTGGGAGGATTAGGAAATCAAGCAGTTCAATTTTCTTTCAGCTCGCTTTTCCATCACTGAATTGTTTACGCTTACTGAGTCAGAGAAATTTATGACTGTTAATCAGAGTTAATTTTCTTTATATTTCTCTTGCCTACCCTATCTACCCCATTAAAACTAGCAAGTTGTAATCTGGTACTAAATAAAAAACTGACAAAAGATAAACATCAGACTATTGCTGGTGAGTAATTAATGCATTCATTTGTACAGGATTGATGAAGCTTTATAAACATTGAAAAATTACATCTTGCCAGCCAAGTGACAGGGAGAGTGACAAAAAAAACCTCACTGGTCCTACAAGTAGCAGGGTCAGATCCCTATCTGCACCTCCCATGGCATCACTATGTAGAACAGCACCAGTACTCCCCCTGCACTTTATACTTCAGGATTTTCTTCGGTAAACATCCAGCCATACAATCTGTTTGCAGGAGAAGCACTGAAGTTTCCAGTATGATCCCTTCTATGTGATGATTGTATGAATCATCAGCTTCACTACCCACTTAGCCCAGACCCAAATGTTTTTCCTAATCTTATTTCTCTGCAGTATTTTCAGCTGGGGTATTTCTACTTCTTTTCCTGTCCAGTGAAGTCTGAAGGATTGCTGTACTGAAGAAAATGTGTCACCCCTGCAGTGCTGGATGAATGGAGCATGCATTTGACCTAATTTCCTGATATGAGTAGTTAAAATAAATTCTAAGATCATTCCTCATGTTCCCAAATACTGTACTGACTACAGAGACCAAAGCACCCAGCTACAGGTTGGGATGCACTAATGTAACTGGACTCATTTGAAGACTGCATCCACAAACAGAATTTTGACTTCAGTACAGAAGCACAGAGACACGTGCCAAGGGGCAGGAGAGTCCCTCTCACACACACAAACACAAGTACACAGCAGGTGGAGGTGAGCAGTGCCATTCCTTTCATTCAGCAGTGAGTGCACGAACACCCTGTGTGTCCCTGTGTGCACCTGTGCATACACCCTCACACCGCAGGTCACATTTTCTCTTTCACATACGCAGCTGCAAAAGCTGGAAACATCAATTTATAATCACTAGGCAAGCCCTATGAGAGCCCATAAGGCTGTGCCTGGCAGTGGAACTGGATTTTCCAGCATGTAAGGCAGGGACGGACAAACACTAAATTGCACAATGCACCTTGGAGAGAATGTTCTGTCAGTGGTTTCCTACTCATTGTGTCAGCAGGTCCCCTCTCTGTTCACTGAGGGGCAGCAGAGCTGGAAAGGCTGCAGCAGACAGGAAAAGTTGTGCCACAAAGGGGGTCAGGATGAAACCAAGCAGTTGGTCCAACCTGCCAAGCTCACCTAGAGGATCAAGGCTGCCTTTCCCATCTGTTCCTTTCTGGTGTGTCCCTTTGTAGAGGCTGAAAGCCTCTCAGCAAGACTCTGCCTCTGTCCCCTGCAGGGAACGCCCTTAGGCACTCCCTCTTCTTAGTGGTTACTGAAAAGTTGCTCGACATGCCTCCCTGTTCTGTGTAAATCAATTGTACCCTGCTGGCCCTACCCCCTTTGTAGCTGCCATGAGCCCTCAGATGCCAGGTTTAATGCTCTACCCCGCCTCCTGGCTTTCCTGTATCCTCAGACTTTTTTCCTGCTCCCTCAGACCCCTTGAGCCACTTCGTTCCTCGACCCCTTCAAGGAAAGAAGAATAAAGCATCGCCCTTGGATCACCACACGCGGTCCCGTCTCTTCCTCCTGTGCCGGCCGAAGCAGAGAGCTCCTAAAAGAGCTGAAATCACTCTCTGCCCGGGAGCGAGCACGGAGGACATGCCTGTTCCTAGAGGATGTCCTCCCCAGGACGCTTCTTCAGAAGGTCACGGCACTCCACCACGGCCCCAGGTACCACCATGACACTCTTTCACCAGAGCCTGGGAGACTACAAAACCATATACACAGCAGTGAAGCTGCAGGACAGTATTCTTCCACCTGCCTAGCTCATCAGAGTTTGCCTAAGCCTATTTCTGGGTGAGCCCACGGCATGGATTCTTCATGGCTTCTCATTTCCTCTTCACAGTCTAAGTCCTCTGCTCAGACCAGAGATGGTTTCTATGTCTTGCCAACAACATCAAGGATCGGGACCACACAACACACAGGCTAAGAAAATAAGTTAGCTTGGCCCACGTAAGAAAAACCAAGCTAGCTAAATCAAAATCCTAATCAAAATCAAATCCCTTTGTTGGGATCCTTTCAAGCCGAAACATTCTTATAGATGACCCCCACTTTTCCAAGTCAGTGTTGAGTAGCGCAGTTCTACCCTACCCATAAGCAAGCTGGGTTCCTTCAGCCCAGCCCCACTCCTATTTTGAAATTAGTGAAACAGAGTTTTCCAGGGAGTTGGCATCAGGCCTTAGCAAACTTGAAGCCAAATTTACTTCGGCTGTAATCCCATGAATTAAAGCAGTCACAGTGGCCATTGGTCAGGCTCTTTGAGCAACGTGCTCAATAGAACAGTGAAAAGATGACAAGCAAATGGGGGTTTAAACTAACTGTACTTTTGTTAACTTCTCAACCAACAGTATTTTATGATTCTCAGGTTCTTAGAGAAACTTCTAAATAATTTATTAAGTGCTCCCCTCGAGGCAGTTATCTTTAGAATTGGTGTAGTTTCTCGGGTAGTATTTTACATTCCTGTCAGTGAGCACTAAGTGCCGCTAAAGAGGAGCCATAAACCCATTCTGAAAAGCAGCAGCAAGAATGAATCAAATGAATCAGCAATTCTGACTATGTGAGACGCTGACATCACGCTTCCCTGGCTCCAACCCTAGGTCCATAAGAACGATGGAGGTCTGATTAATTACTCCCCAGACTGCAGAGCTTACACAAGAGCCAAGGACTCAGCAGCAGCCCAACCAGCTGACTCAGAGAGCAGTAACTCATCGGGTGCAATCTGCCTGGATGCCAGATTGTCCTGTCTGCAGTCAATCTGCAAACTAATTCTCCCAAAAGGGTTTTTGGAAAATGCCATTCACACTCACACTGGCTAAGTGTGCACCAGACAAGACAGCACAGTAGCAGCTGAAGTCATATTTTATTATGCTTTTCTACATGCTCTGAAGGACACTGCGAACCTTTCCCCACCACTGAAAAACTGCTGGAAAACAGATCAACACTGAAACATTTCCCCATTATGTTCATTAGGATGGATATAGTTAATTGTGGCAGCTCAATCTGCTGTGTTCTTCATCAGCCTCAATGCTTGATTTTGTTGCATTTACATAGTAATCTCAGAGACCCTCTTGTGCCAGGTGTTCCACAAACATACAATGGAAAATGAGTCCCTATTCACAGCAGGCTTTGTTTTACCATCTGCATCCTGGATACCTGGGCTGGAAAGACAGGTCAACATGGGTAGTTCCTCTCACTGTGCCCACCTGCTGCTGTGGCAGAAGTGCAGCCCAGGCTGCCGTACCTTATGTTGTTCTGAGCTCACTGCAAAGCTATGTTCGGCCCTCATCCCTTTGAAGCCCCAGGAGAACCTGGAGTAATATTCCAGGGGTAGAAGCTTCAAGGGTAGAGCTCTCCTGCACTTGACCTGTGCCACAGTGGGCGAAAGAAATGAAAGAAATTTTTTATCCACCTACACTGTTGCAGGTACATATCTGATTCAATGAAGAATAAAACACCTGTAAAGTAGGTCAGCAATTCTTAGACAGCACTTGCACTTGTATTTCCTTTCAGAAGCTGCATAACACACTGATCTCCAAGGAAAAGGAGGACACAAAGGACAAGGCATTTTCAAGGGAATAAGAACTGTTTTATTTCCAAACAACAGTATGCAGCCAGAATCTCAAAGCTCTTCAACTGCTCCATTTTTCAGTCAGAGACTTGGCTCAGATTCCTATGCAAAACAACCCCAGAAAGCTTATTTTTCAACCCAATAACACTGTTTTCCCCCCAATATATGCTATTTTCTACCTGTAGCCCCTGCAAGAGAAGAATGAGCAAGAACTTGTGAGGAGAAATCTCAGAGTGGGCACACACAGTTTTCAATTTAAGTTCTATTGAGATGCCAACTCTGATCTCACAGAGCACCTCTTCACTCAAACATGGCAACCCAGGAGGTGCTGGGCTGGGATGCTAGAAAGAAGCTTAGACTAATTAATTGCATTTCTTTTTCTGACTGCAGTGTTTTCCTGCCCTGCTGGATACTCAGAGGCCAGCACTGGTTCCTCTGATTAACAGTACCTCATCATGATTTCAAAGGAAAAGCTGCAGGCTAAAGAAAACTGGATTTTTGTTAGCAAGGATTTGCTCTTAGCAAATAATTATAATTGCCAGTGTTAAAAGGAGATAGTGAATTAACTACAGCAGACATGAAAAATAAATTTGGAAAAAAGCTTTCAATAATTACAGTGCATATGTCAAATGGAAATTATGCCAATTTGCATATATCTGCAGTCACATTGTACAATATCTCAAGTGGCTTCATGGTAACAAGCTTATATATTTAAAATCATTTAATATAGCCCAGGGTTTTAATAGCCCAAAATACACTTCAATAAGTACAGACCGAAAGTTAGCCTGGAATTCTCTGGGTTTTTATGCCCCATCTACACAGAGATCATTATTAT